>NC_136068.1:1061099954-1061458795 GCF_964261635.1 Lissotriton helveticus | reverse complement strand
GGAGAGAGGGAGAGAGGGAGAGAGGGAGTGAGGGGGGAGTGAGGGAGTGAGAGGGGGAGTGAGGGAGGGAGAGGGAGAGGGAGGGAGAGCGGGAGAGAGAGAGGGAGAGGGAGAGGGAGCGAGAGGGAGGGAGAGAGGGAGGGAGCGAGAGGGACGGAGAGAGGGAGGGAGGGAGCGGGAGGGAGGAAGAGGGAGCGGGAGGGAGGGAGAGGGAGCGAGAGGGAGGGGGGAGGGAGGGAGAGAGGGAGCGAGAGGGAGAGGGAGGGAGGGAGAGAGGGAGCAGGAGGGAGAGGGAGGAGAGAGAGGGAGGGAGGGAGCGAGAGGGAGGGAGAGAGGGAGCGAGAGGGAGGGAGAGAGGGAGCGAGAGGGAGGGAGAGAGGGAGCGAGAGGGACGGAGGGAGGGAGAGAGAGGGAGAGGGAGTGAGAGGGAGCGAGAGGGAGGGAGAGGGAGGGAGCGAGAGGGAGGGGAGGGAGGGAGTGAGGGAGAGGGAGCGAGATGGAGTGAGGGAGAGGGAGTGAGAGGGAGGGAGAGAGCGAGAGGGAGGGAGAGGGAGGGAGAGGGAGCGAGGGAGAGGGAGCGAGAGGGAGGGAGCGAGAGGGAGGGAGAGAGGGAGTGAGGGGGGAGGGAGTGAGAGGGGGAGGGAGGGAGGGAAATGGGGAGGGAGAGAGGGAGCGAGAGGGAGAGGGAGAGAGAGGGAGGGTGGGAGAGGGAGCGAGAGAGAGGGAGTGAGAGGGAGCGAGAGGGAGGGAGTGAGAGGGAGAGGGGGGGAGTGAGAAGGAGCGGGAGGGAGAGAGAGAGGGAGAGGGAGGGAAGGAGAGAGGGAGTGAGGGAGGGGAGGGAGGGAGCGAGAGGGAGGGTGAGGGAGTGAGAGGGAGGGGGAGGGAGAGAGGGAGCGAGAGAGAGGGAGGGAGAGAGGGAGGGAGTGAGGGAGTGAGGGAGTGAGAGGGAGGGAGAGGAGGAGCGAGAGGGAGGGAGAGGGAGGGAGCGAGAGAGGGAGAGGGAGAGGGAGGGAGAGAGAGGGAGCGAGAGGGAGGGAGCGAGAGTGAGTGAGAGGGAGAGGGAGGGAGAGAGAGAGAGAGGGAGAGCGAGAGAGGGAGTGAGAGGGAGCGAGCGAGTGAGGGAGTGAGAGGGAGTGAGGGAGTGAGAGGGAGTGAGAGCGAGAGGGAGTGAGAGCGAGAGGGAGTGAGAGAGGGAGTGAGTGAGAGAGGGAGTGAGTGAGAGAGGGAGTGAGTGAGAGAGGGAGTGAGTGAGAGAGGGAGTGAGTGAGAGGGAGTGAGTGAGAGGGAGTGAGTGAGAGGGAGTGAGAGCGAGAGGGAGTGAGAGCGAGAGGTCAACCGTGTCGAAAGAATGGGCATCCAGTCCACCGCGAAAGATCTACTGACTTCCTTCCTGGCCAATAGAACCCAGGCGGTCACTCTCGGTCCATTCCAATCTGCCAGTCAGTCGTTGCCGTGTGGGGTTCCTCAAGGCTCATCCCTAAGTCCGACACTTTTTAATATCTACGTGTCGGACCTTGCTAGTGTCATCAAAGCACATGGGATGAGCCTAACCTCATACGCCGACGACACGCAGCTGGTTCTGGCCATCAAGGGTGATGGTCAGGAGGTGGCCGAACGGTTCCAAGCTGGTATGACGGCGATAGGTGAATGGATGGCAGGTAACTGCCTAAAGCTAAACTCCGACAAAACGGAGGTGGTCATCTTTGGCAAGCTTTTACCATCTTGGCCCACAGCTTGGTGGCCATCAACTTTTGGCACTCCACCTTGTCCCGCCTCCAAGATCAGAAATCTGGGAGTCTTGTTTGACGACCAACTCAACTTTATGGCCCATGCCAACAAGGTAGCCTCCACGGCACATTATAAACTCAGGATGATAAGAAAAATCTTGCCTTTTTTACCTGACACGGCCGCCAAGACCCTGGTCACATCGCTGGTACTTACCTCCCTTGATTACTGCAACGGCCTCCTTTTAAATGCACAAAAAAGAGTCACCAAAAAATTACAGATTGTACAAAACGCGGCTGCACGCCTGTTATCCAAAAAACCCAATTTCACCCCCATTTCAGATACTCTGAGAACCTATCACTGGCTGTCTATCCAAAACAGGATAAAGTTTAAAGCCATGTGTATAGTGTATAAGGTAATGCAGGACCAGGGGCCTCGCTTCCTCAAAGATCAACTAAAACCCTACAATCCAGCTAGAATACTCCGCTCCTCCACACTCAATCAACTAATCACTCCACGCAGCAGAACAGCTACTTGGGGCGACCGTCGCTTCCCTGCTGCAGCTTCTAAGATCTGGAATTCCCTACCTTACTATGTCAAAGCCAGCTCATCACTCCTACAGTTCAGGAAACAACTAAAAACCTGGTTGTTTGACCAGTAATTCACATCCTCAGCCCACCGTACCTACTTCTTAGGATAGACATTACTGCAGTCTAGCGCCGAGACGCCCACGGGTATTTGGTTGCGCTCTAAAAATGCCAGTAAATAAATAAATAAATAAATAAATAAGAGCGAGAGGGAGTGAGAGCGAGAGGGAGTGAGAGCGAGAGGGAGTGAGTGAGAGGGAGTGAGTGAGAGGGAGGGAGTGAGTGAGAGGGAGTGAGTGAGAGGGAGTGAGTGAGAGGGAGTGAGTGAGAGGGAGTGAGTGAGAGGGAGTGAGAGGGAGTGAGTGAGAGGGAGTGAGAGTGAGAGTGGGAGGGAGGGAGAGAGGGAGCGAGAGAGAGGGAGTGAGGGCGGGAGCGAGAGGGAGGGAGAGGGAGGGAGAGGGAGCGAGTGAGAGAGACAGTCAGAGGGGAGGGAAGGAGTGAGGGAGGGAACGAGGGAGGGAGGGAGCGAGAGAGGGAGGGAGCGAGAGAGAGAGGGAGTGAGAGAGGGAGAGAGAGGGAGTGAGAGGGAGGGAGAGGAAAGGAGCGAGGGAACAAGGGAGGGAGGGAGGGGGGGAGGGAGAAGGAGGGAGAGAGGGAGCGAGAGAGGGAGTGAGAGGGAGTGAGGGAGGGAGAGGGAGTGAGAGGGAGGGAGTTAGAGAGGGAGGGAGAGGGAAGGAGCGAGGGAGGGAAGGAGCGAGGGAGGGAAGGAACGAGGGAGGGAGGGAGAGAGGGAACAAGGGAGGGAGGGAGAGGGAGGGGGAGGGAGGGAGGGAGAGGGAGGGCGGGAGAGAGGGAACGAGAGTGAGAGAGGGAGTGAGAGGGAGGGAGTGAGAGTGAGAGGGAGGGAGTGAGAGGGAGGGAGTCAGAGGGAAGGAGTGAGAGAGACAGTCGGAGGGAGGGAGAGGGAAGGACCGAGGGAGGGAAGGAGGGAGGGAGAGAGGGAGGGAGTGAAGGAGGGAGGGAGTGAAGGAGGGAGAGGGAGGGAGAGAGGGAGCGAGAGTGAGTGAGTGAGAGAGGGAGGGAGAGTGAGGGAGTGAGAGAGACAGACAGGAGGAGGAAGAGGGAGCGAGGGAGAGAGAGGGGGAGAGACAGGGAGCGAGGGAGCGAGACAGGGAGCGAGGGAGCGAGACAGGGAGCGAGGGAGAGAGGGGGAGAGAGAGCGAGACAGGGAGTGAGGGAGAGAGTGCGGGAGGGGGGAGTGCGGGAGGGGGAGAGAGAGAGGGAGGGAGAGGAAGGGAGCGAGGGAGGGAGAGAGATGTGTCTATGCCGGGTCTGGTGGCTCAGTGGATGAAGGCATCCGCTGCAGGAACCTGTGATCAACCTCATGGTCATAGTTTTTTTTTGTTGATCTAGCCCGCCCCCTCCCCCACTGACTTCACCCCCACCGGTGCGGCCCTCGGACACAAACCACACTGTAAATTTGGCCCCCGAGAGAAATTTTGTGAGTACCCATGCTCTATATGATGGTTGAGTTGTAGAAGGACGCATTTCTCCATTGTTTTGGCTAGGAATGGGAGGTTGGTGATAGGTCAGAGGTTATTGAAGGAATTGGAGTTAGCCTCTGTTTTTTTAAGTATGGGTGTGATTTGGCCTAGTTGCAGCGAGTCAGATATATTTCCTGAGGAGAAAGAGGCGTTAATGAATTTTGTCCAGAATGGGGCGATGATTTGGTTGAGGTTTTGTACTAATGTGGATGGGAGGTGAACATTGGGTACCCAGTTGGTGTTGCTTTCTGGTCATACCACTCCTTGGTCTGTTCATGGCTTGCCTGAAGGTCTCCCCTCAACCCCCCGCTCCGGACCCAAGTACTTTACCATGAGTCACCTAAGGATAATATCACGGCATGGCTCTGAAGCTCCTTCCCGCCCATCTCTGACTAACACGAGTGGGCCCCACAGTGGGTTCCCAAACAGAAATTTGAAGGACCTGATTTTTACCCCCAACCCCCAACCCCCTGCCCCCGTCTGCAGCTTTTCTCTGTAGACAACAAAAGCTATCAAAAGACATGGCAGGAGAAGATTCCACTTTCCTCTGAGGGGCACTTGCACACTTACCATTATGCTCTTAACAGTCTTGTTAACCTTTCTACCAACCCATTGGTTTGTGGATATATGCTGTGTATAAGTGGTAGGTCACACTAGCTTTCTCCTACATTTCTCTGCTGTAAGAGGAGAGGAAGTCTATTCCCTGGTAGGAAATCCAACCCTTGATACTATCCAATGCTCTTGTGCTCCTCAGAAGTACTGCTCGGGGTAGCTGGTGGAATGGTGCACCATAATCAAGATACATTTCATGAAGCTTGTGGTCCTCTATCACTCTCATTCCAATCATTCAACACACCATGAATTCAAATACAAACTGAACACTATTCATCCTGTCCCTGTCTTTGAATCTTTGAAAGTACAGAGCTGACATCAGAGCAAGCCATCTAATCGGAGCTTCCTTTGTGTGCTCATATTTTATTTAATCAGCTACAGCCATACTGTTAAAGACTACTGTACCTTTCATGGGAAAGCAGCTCATTAAATTGTTCACCTTGGACACATCTTTGAAAAGCCTATATTTTGCAAGCGATTTCTAAGCTGACAAACCAGTCCAAAATATCCTGGCCTTCCACATCCATATGGTCAGTCTCTTAATGGAACCATTGCAGTTATTTATGTAAAGCTGAAGGTGGAGCCGCCTCCGCAAAATGTATCGGTCTCTGCTGCTACTTTGAATCTTTCCTTCTCTAAAGCTGTCCTTTCCCTCTCCAGTTCTCCCTTTATCTTTTTTTTGCTACCTTTCTATTTGTTTTTTCTTCCTCCACCTTCCTAGTTATCTCTTTCCTCACAGGACCATTCTTTCGGCTTCTCAGTTTCTTATGCTTCTTTTCCTCTTGTTCCTGCCTTGTTAATCTTTACTCCTCCATGCTTTCTTCTCCTTCTCAGTCTTCGCTTGTGGTCGAGTCAGAAACAAGTTCGGAGTCTCAGGTTAACCCCTTTCAAGAGAGAAACTCCTCGTGTTGGTGACAGTGAGAATCTTGAAATGTAGACTGGCAGGTATGAGCGATGTCTCTGGGAAACTGTGGGGTCACAATGGTGAAACGCTGATATGGCCTTTGTGCAGTTCAATACCTGAGAACTGCTCCAGAGACAGGGGACCAGTTAACTATGCTGGTTGCTGCTAGCTTTGCTTTCTGAAATTGTCTCCTTTTACAAGATGCTCCACACACCAGGATTATATTGAGTGTTTCCTCTTTGACAGTCTCTCCTCTTGCAGGTCCAGGCACACTACTTACTTCTCTCAGGTGGCAGACTGTTTTCTAGACACTAGGCGCAGAAAATGCACACTTTAAGGGGTGATGTCCCCTGACCTGTGGAGACTGAGTAAGAGGCTGACAACAGCCCTGATTACACTGGAGGTCTGAGAGTGCTCTGGGGAACACTCCTTTTCTTTAGTTAAGACAAACTTGGAACTGAAACAAAGTGGGGTAGTTTAGGTCGCATTTATCCACAAATTTAGATGTGGATTCGCTGTCTTAGTCCTGATTTAGGGTAGTTCTCTTTCAAATGTCGTTCTTGGGCTGCCCTTCGGAGATAGAGTAAATCTTAGCTTCTCACAGCAGGTAACACTTGGGCTGTCACCATGCAGGAGCACTCATCACATTGGCATAATGACGAGTGAAACCTCTGTCAGTGTGGCTGCCATCAGCCTGCCTAAAGCAGTAACACAGGCCTGACGAAAGGGCAGGCCTGCCATAAAAACGTCTTCAAAGTGAACAACAATCAATCAATCAATCAATCAGGTCATTTGTAGAGCGCACTACTCACCCGTAGGGTCTCAAGGCGCTGGGGTGGGGGGGGTGCCGTTACTGCTCGAACAGCCAGGTCTTGAGCTTCTTCCTGAAGGAGAGGTGGTCCTGGGTCAGGCGCAGGTCGGTCGGGAGTGAGTTCCAGGTCTTGGCGGCCAGGTAGGAGAAGGACCTTCCTCCTGTTGTCGCTCTTCGGATGCGGGGGACGGTGGCGAGGGCGTGGCTGGTTGATCTGAGGAGGCGCTTGGGGGTGTAGAAGTTGATCCGGTTGTTGTGGTAGCTCGGGCCTTGGTCATGTAGGGCTTTGTGCGCGTGGGTGAGGAGACGGAAGGTGATTCTCTTGTTGACCGGGAGCCAATGCAGATCTCTCAGGTGTCCGGAGATGTGGCTGCGTCGGGGGATGTCGAGGATGAGTCTGGCCGAGGCGTTCTGGATCCGCTGGAGTCTCTTCTGGAGCTTGGCGGTGGTTCCGGCGTAGAGGGCGTTGCCGTAGTCCAGTCGGCTGGTGACGAGGGCCTGGGTGACCGTCTTCCTCGTCTCGGTGGGGATCCACCGGAAGATCTTACGTAGCATGCGCAGGATGTTGAAGCAGGACGAGGAGACGGCGTTTACTTGTCTGGTCATGGAGAGGGAGGAGTCCAGGATGAAGCCCAGGTTGCGTGCGTGGTCCGTCGGTTTGGGTGCGGTGCCCAGGGCGGGTGGCCACCAGGAGTCGTCCCAGGCGGAGGGCGAGGAGCCCAGGATGAGGACCTCCGTCTTGTCCGAGTTCAGTTTCAGGTGGCTGGTCGTCATCCATTCGGCTACCTCTCTCATCCCTTCGTGCAGGTTGGCTCTGGCGGTGGCGGGGTCGTTGGTCAGGGAGAGGATCAGCTGGGTGTCGTCGGTGTAGGAGATTATGTTGAGGTTGTGTTGGCGTGCGATGGCCGCGAGGGGGCTCATGTAGACGTTGAAGAGGGTGGGGCTCAGTGAGGAACCTTGAGGGACGCCGCAGATGACTTTGGTGGCCTCTGACTTGTACGGTGGTAGGCGGACTCTCTGTGTTCTTCCGTCGAGGAAGGAGGTGATCCATTCCAGTGCCTTGTCCTGGATTCCGATGTTGCCGAGGCGCTGTACTAGGGTGCGGTGGCAGACAGTGTCGAACGCCGCGGAGAGGTCCAGGAGGATGAGGGCCGCTGTTTCTCCGTTGTCCATCAGAGTTCGTATGTCATCGGTGGCGGCGATGAGGGCGGTCTCGGTGCTGTGGTTCGCTCGGAAGCCAGACTGTGAGGGGTCGAGGGATCCGTTCGTCTCGAGGAAGGCGGCCAGCTGTTTGTTGACGGTCTTCTCGATGACTTTGGCCGGGAACGGGAGGAGCGAGATGGGACGGTAGTTCTTGAGGTCGGTGGGGTCTGCTGTGGGTTTCTTGAGAAGAGCGCTGAGTTCGGCGTGCTTCCAGCTCTCAGGGAAGGTGGCGGTGTCGAAGGAGGTGTTGATGATGTCCCGCAGGTGGGGTGCGATGACAGCGTCGGCCTTGTTGAAGACGTGGTGAGGGCAGGGGTCAGTCGGAGATCCGGAGTGGACGGAGTTCATTGTGCGGATGATGTCTTCGGTGCTGATCGGAGTCCAGGTGCGGAGGGTGGTGGTGGGTGGCGTTGTTGCGGTTGTGGCTTGCGTTGGTTGGTTGCTGAAGCTGTTGTGTATGTCCGCGATCTTGTTGTGGAAGTAGGACGCGAGGGAGTTGCAGAGGTCTTGCGACGGGGTGATGTCATTGTTTCCGGCGTTGGGGTTGGAGAGCTCTTTCACGATGTTGAAGAGTTCCTTGCAGTTGTGTGCGTTGTTGTCCAGCCGGTCTTTGTATGTATTTTTCTTGGTGGCGCGGATCAGTTGGGGGTGTTTCCGGGTGGCGAGCTTGAGGGTGGTCATGTTGTCCGTAGTTGGTTCCCTTCTCCAGACTTTCTCGAGGGCTCGACAGTTCTTCTTGGAGCTCTTGAGTTCGTCGGTGAACCATGGTGTTTTTCTGCTGCAGGGTCTGTTGGGTGGGGTTCTCAGAGGGGCGAGTTCGTCCGCGCAGTTGTTGATCCACTTCGTGAGGTTGTCGGCGGCCTGGCTGGGGTTCGCTGAGCTGGCGGGGGGGTGCTGGCTCAGGGAAGCGGTGAGCTGGTCGGCTGTGATCTTGTTCCAGCTTCTTCGGGCAACCTGTTGCTGGTGGTGGTGGGTCGTCGTTCTTTTGAAGGTGAAGTGGACGCAGCTGTGGTCCGTCCAGTGGAGTCCTGTTGCGTGGCTGAAGGTGATGTCTTTGCTGGATGAGAAGACGGCGTCGAGTGTGTGTCCGGCGAGGTGGGTGGGGGTGGACACCAGTTGCTTGAGTCCGAGGTTGTCGAGCAGGCTGATGGTGTTGCGGTCGCTGTTGTTCTCCAGGTGGAAGTTGAGGTCCCCCAGGAGGATGTAGTCGGCGGAGGGGAGGGCATGCGGGCTGACGAAGTCGGCGATGTCCTCGCTGAATCGTGTGCGTGGACCCGGGGGTCGGTAGATCAGGGTGCCTCTGAGGGTGGTCTTCGGGTTGGTGTGGATCTGGAAGTGCAGGTGTTCAGCGGTGGTTAGGGTGTCGTCGGTGTTGGTCGTGATGCGGATGGTGTCCCTGTGGATGATGGCGATGCCTCCTCCCGTAAGGTTGGCGGTGCGGTCCCTCCGGATGATCTTGTAGCCCTCCGGGATGGCGATGGCGATGTCTGGGGCTGAGGAGGCGTTCATCCAGGTCTCGGTGAGGAAGGCAACGTCAGGGGCGGTGGTGTCGAGGAGGTTCCAGAGTTCTACGGCGTGTCTGTGGACGGAGCGGGTGTTGAGCAGGATGCACTTGAGGTGGTTGCTGCTGATGGTCGGCTTGGCGAGTGCTGGTGCAGGATGAGTTCGGATGCAGGTGAACTTGCAGGCGTGGCAGCTGAAGGGTCCGTGGGTGTGCCTCGGGGCGGCGCGGTGACATCTCGGGATGGCGCCGGTGTTGAGTGCGATGAGGTCGGCGGCGCTGTAGGTTCGTCGGGTCGGCTTCCGTCGGTGGGGGCCAGGGGTCCTGGCACTGGGCGCGGTCCAGGCGCGGACGGGCGCAGACGGGCTTACCTTTGGCGCGCCTTCGGCGCACAATCGGCGCGCCCGCTGCGCGTCAACGCTGCGCGTTCGCACGGTCGCCATTTAAGGCGAAGTGCGCGGGTGGGCGGAGCAGCTGGGAGGCGGGAGCGGGGAGGGAACAGAAGGAAAAAGGGGCGGGGTCGGCGGTGGTGGCGGGAAGCGGGGGGCGGCGAGGAGGCGGCAAACAGGAAGGAGGACGGGCAGAAACTACGAAAACAAGCACAAATGGGGTCAAAACAACGCTTAACACGGGCAAAAGAAATAAGAGAGAAAAACAAGCACAAATGGGGTCAAAACAATGCTTAACACGGGCTAAAGAAGTACGAGAGAAAAACAAGCACAAATGGGGTCAAAACAACGCTTAACACGGGCAAAAGAAATAAGAGAGAAAAACAAGCACAAATGGGGTCAAAACAACGCTTAACACGGGCAAAAGAAATAAGAGAGAAAAACAAGCACAAATGGGGTCAAAACAACGCTTAACACGGGCAAAAGAAATACGAGAGAAAAACAAGCACAAATGGGGTCAAAACAATGCTTAACACGGGCAAAAGAAGTACGAGAGAAAAACAAGCACAAATGGGGTCAAAACAACGCTTAACACGGGCAAAAGAAATACGAGAGAAAAACAAGCACAAATGATTTACAATATAGAGCAGAGCAACGACAGCAGGGTCAGCCGGCGGCGAGGCAGGCAGCGAGGCAGAGGGCACAGCAAGGGGCACACGCAGCAGCTGGTGGCCGTGCGGCGCGGGGGTGTCCCACAAGTGACAACAGAAACTGCAGTCACACTGTTCAGCAGTGCTGAAGAACAACAAATCATCAGCCACTTGCTAACAAGGTCTTCGTGGAATTTCTCAAGGTAGACCTGTATCCTTTCTCTTCACTTAAGGAATGCAGACAATAGACTTCCGCTGTATGGGAAACTGTCCTCAATCTTGTACTATGTTAAATCCAGGGCATCTGTGCATACCTCACTCCTAGTAGACTTTGAGTGGGGCACCTATAGAGACCTGATTGCCCGCGCTGTAAAGATACACCCGCAGACTTTTATCATATGACATGATCATGTAAGGTCATAGCAAGATACTGGGGGCGAGTGGTCGAGGAGTTGACTGAGGTACTGGGTGGGAGGTCCCCCTTGCGCCCGAGTCCTATGCTGCGTAGGTATCCACCCAGGAGCAGCAGGAGCTAATGAGCCCCCGCCCAATGACACTGATCAAAGCTAACTAAACACAGCATTATCTGCCTTCAATAAATACCACACTATGTCCAGATGTCCAGAAGCGACACTGGCAGGGCAGTGTTGAAGGGAGATCAGGGGTGGCAGGCAGGAGGCCCACCACCCATGCCACCCCCATTCCTAGTCACCTCCATTGCAAGGTGAGTAATGAGATTTTAGGGACTCTGTGCTGGGCAGCAACTTACCTCACCAGTCTGTTCCTAAAGCAAAGAGGGCATATGAATTCCTTTTAACCTCGCTGCCACCAGGAGGCTGGCCCTCACTTGGGGCATGGACATAGGTAATCTTCAAAAAAGAGGCACTTGGGTGCTGTGGGGCCAGTAAGGGGGAAATGCCTTGCTCTCTTTTGCCCTCTGCTTTGATGCAGAGCAGAAGGTGGAATCCTCAGGTTCTGAGGGATGCATGCACTACACCTAAGAGCCATGGGCAGGTGATAACAGTTTCTCAAGGACAACTATGATTAAGAAGGGCAGTAAAAGATGCAGTGACACAGTGGACTCAGTACATGGCATGGCGCCTGTGGTCCTTCCGGGATGCCTATATCTGCTTTCCTACATGATGCCAATCATTGAATTCAAGGCATGCGCCTTTCCGATCTCAACAGCATCCAGTGTCTTCCCAGGAAATAGCGCCACACAAGGCTTCCATTTATTAAGAGCTGCATCCGGAGAGCTTCTGTACATGAACTCTGCAATTCATTCTAAAAAGAACATTTGGTTATCTCTACGCCAGCTTTAGATTATGTATTTGAACCTATGTTTAGACTTCATTCTCCGTGAACGAGACGAAAAAAGTGCGAGAGAAAGTGACGGTGGGAGGGAGAGAGAAAAAGAAAGAGGGGAAAAAGTGAGAATAAAAAAATGACAAGAAATAAACAGACAGCGAGGGGTGATAAAAGGGAAGTTGAGGGGACATAGCTGGATATATCAAAATAAAAAAAGACGACGATGTGCATGTGACAGAGAAGAAGGCATAGGCTGCGAGTGTGTTTCGGGGAGACTGTTTGTGCTCCTATGCAAACAAGATATAGAGAAGCCCGGGAGTGTTATGCGCGCGTGCTTGTGGCTGCGAGTGTGTTTCGGGGTGACTGTCTGTGTTCGTATGCAAACAAGACATAGAGAAGACCGGGAGTGATGCGCGTGTGCTTGTGCCCGCCACTGCACGCGAAGAGAGCAGTCTGCTCATTTTCAACACTGCACTCATGCTTGTGGCACACCCCTCCTCGCTCTCGCTAGGTGGATGCCGCCACAAGCACGAGTGTATGCTTGAAAATTACCAGAGCGACGGCTAAAGGTCCTCCTATGAAGCGCATGCGGTCTGCGTAGGCGAGACTTAAAAACCTGGGGCATCAAAAATGAATAACTTCGGTTTCAGTACTCAGATTCTCAGAGACACATGCACACACAAAGTTCAACCACAATGCATGTCATGATGTCCGTGCCAGGTCTTGCTTTGCTCATAACAAAGGGCACACTTAGTGCACCACCTCAGGTCACAGAATGGGCCCTAAACCTCGCATTGGTTAAGGCAGCCACATTCTAGTTTAACATAACACCAGAGCCAAAATAGAAGTCAGGATACCAGATTCACCTGCACTAAGGGCTGTATACGATTCTTGGTACATTCCTACCACAAAGCTTATTCAACACGTGATCTCCGAGTCACAAACCCACGGTTTCTTATAACAACTACCTGCCTACATATACGCCAAGTGGTCTTTCTGCAGCTGACCGCACCACATTACGCATACCCTATATGTAGACAGCTGCTTGTTGTGGGTTGAAAATATACCCAGACCACATGATGGTCACTACTTTTGTGGGACTCCACCACCCTTAGTGAATGGGGATCTTACCACAGTTGTTTTTCCACTTTTGTATTTTTGTTAGACGTTGGTATGATTCGTTTCGTTTGTAACTTCAATCACCTTGTATTGTAGTCTGTCTGCTGTGACCTTGTAGCCTGTCTTCTGTGACTTGAGCCTTGTTTGTGCCCTTGAAAAAGTCCAAGTTATCTGAACAAACACCTTTAGCATTTCTATGATGAGTTGGCTGTAATGAAGCAAATGTTTCTGTGTGAAAGAAGAATGAAAATGACAAACATAGACAATTGTTTTTGGAGTTGTTAATGTGTATGTCTGCATAGTGTGTTTTGCAACAGTTGCCTATGTTCAATTAATGTACAGACTTTTGTGATTTACATCTGTGTTCATATGTTCTTGCCCAATCTATCAATATGGTTTATAATAATTACTTGCCAGTTTGTTTACCACTGTTTCAAAATGTGTGCCTCTAGTTTTGAAGAAAAATGTTGTCTAGCCCCATTGTGGGTGTGTTAAATCGGTTTCAAGTCTTTGAGTCCCAGTAACATTTGTTGAGAAAGCACCTGTCTTGGGCGGCTCGATCCGACTAAATGATGTATACTTTAGGTGTTCAAGATAATCGATTTATGCCTCACACTTGCATCCAAAAACAGAGTTAAATATGATTTTGCCCATTGCTTTTGTTGTACTTCCGCGTCTAACTGCAGGCCGAGGCAAAACGAAAGGTATACCCATCTTCAACCATTGACTCCTTCTCTGCTCCCATGCCCATTTTCCCTTTCTGCTCCTGTTACATCTTGCTCCCCTACGTCTGTCTTCTTCCTCCCCCTCGTCTCCAAATTAGTTTGCATCATCACTTCCCACATAGGTTGGTTACTGCTCTTATTTCCTCCAAGCCCCGTGTTTGTATTGAAACTTATGTCCTTTTCTCTGCAGCGGCTTAAGGATGAGATAGCAGAAGTTACAAGTGAGATTGAAAATCTGGGTTCCACAGAAGAAAGGTGAGTAATGCACCTGTAGGTCCTCACGTAATTAGTGCGGAGTGCGAGGTGGGCCGCACTTTGCTTTTTTTACTATGAAGCTACGATCTCCCAGTGTTGAGATCATGGGCTCTGTGACTTCCCCATGTGAGCTTCAAAAATGGAGGGGAGATGGATCCTGATTGTTTGCCCTATCTGTGTTAAATGAGAATAATTATATTGCCATTTGTCCTTGGGAATGGGGAACTACTGATTGTATTCTTCATAATGTGGAAATTGGATAACCAAATTTGGGAATATTTGCAATTTTTTCACACGTTTTTCAACTGTGGGTTATATTGGATTTTGTACACATTCTCTTTGAGGTTTTCTTTAAATTAGCCTAACAGCGTTGAAAAAGCCCCTGGCTTGCAAGTCAGTAAGGAGCGAAAATGTTGGCTGTGCCTTACAACTGCCTTGGTTTTAGTGATTCTGGGTCAGGTGTCTTATTGGACTAATGCATCCAGTGCAGGGACCTGTGTTCAACCTCATGGTCAGGTTCAAATCCCGGCAGGTCCATTCATCTTCTCATCCTTTCTGTTTTGTTGGGTAACAGTAAAAATCTATTATTCAGCGCCAAGAGCCCGCTCTGGGGGTGAGAGTGCGCTTTACAAATAAACAGTAGGTTTTCAATTAGCACCTCTGCCCTTTGAACTTTGATTTTGCAAAATAAACACCAGATGTGTATAGTACAAAGATTTTTCCAGTTTACTATGAATACACCCACTTGTTCTGGCACATTTTCGCACTTCCACATGTGGAGTTAGGATGTTCATCTGCCGCTGTAATTATCCTATTTTTTTCCCCCTCCTATGTTGTGATGTTCCAGTTAAGCCACGTCTAGGGTTGTTAGCTCCCAATCTTAAGGCATTTACAGCCTGATTCATGAAGGTAAATGCGCTCGCAAAAGGGCCAGATTCTCAGAATCTGGCCCTTTGCGAGTGCAATTTTTGCATTTGGGATTCATCATCCCAAATGCAAAAATCGCTAATAAAGAATTAGCAAATATGCGAGGATTAGCATTTAAGGAATCTCTATTAGAGATTCCTTAAATGCTATTCATGACACATTTAAAAATTGCGAATTAGCAATTTTGGGCCGCTATTTACCGAGAGGTCAGACCTCTCGGTAAATAGCAAAAACTTAGAAAAATGCTTTTAAAAGCATTTTTCTAAGTTGCATGTTGCACACACACATGTCCCTTGGACATGTGTGTGCGCAACACCTGTTTCAATTAGCATTTCAGGGGTGCTACAGGGTGTCCTTTGGACACCCCTGGCACCCTTAAAATCGCTATCTTATTTGCGAGTAGCAAATTGCTACTCGCAAATAAGGGATACTCCACATTCATTCCTATGGGCCTTTTGGCCCATAGGAATGAATGGGGAGTTATTCCTTATTTGCGAGTAGCAATTTGCTACTCGCAAATAGAGAATATGTAGGAATCGCTATTTATTTAGCAATTCCTACATGAATACCGTTTTGCGAGTCCTCAATAGTGATTCGCTATGAATCGCTATTAGAGACTCGCAAAACTGTACCTTGATGAATCAGGCTGTTAGAGCTGTGAGCTCCTGTATAGTATTTGAGGGGCTGTGAGATGTGGGGCACCCAAGATGGCAGTCGCTCACGGTTTGTTCTAGTGCAGTGGTTGTTAACTTGAAGTCCCCAACACCTTCTATGCGACTTTACTTTTAGCAGATTAATAGAGTATATATGGATAAAAATATAAATGTAAAATGTAAAAACAGTCTGTAAATGTCGACGCATTTGATATTGGAATCTAAACATTAAGTTGATATCCTTAGCTTCATTGATGGGAGCAGCTCAAGCATGACTTTAATTAAAGCATTAGTATGCACCCGCAAAAAAGAGCATACATTAGGAGTGAAAAAGACAACTCTCTAACCTTCCAATTAAAATTCCAATATTTGTATATCTTTTTTCTGTGTTTTTGAGGGGGACAGAAAGGTGATAAATGTGTACCCTAACCTGAGTGCCCAACTGTACGGTTGTCTGGATTCCTAAAGCTGATTTTGTTTTGTTATAGGCGAAAACCGTTCTTGCGTGTGCGACATGTCAGAGGCCTGTTTCATGGATGTTGGACCAGGGAGGGGTCCCTATAGCGCTACCCTGGTATTGGTGGAAGGCTATTACATTTATCACGAGCTAAACAGCATAAGCGCGGTGGTGGCCTTATCCCATGTAGTGATTAGTCGTATTCAAGTGGACCCTTTTTACCATGTGTCCCTGGAGTGAGGCTTAAAGGCTCACTCACATTCTTAAATGTTCTACAGCTGGGTCCCTAATTCACCCTTGGACTTCATCAGATGGGTGTGGAATGCTGCATAGTTCAGGAGTAGTGACTCTGTTAGTTGTACGTGTGCCTGTACAGTGCAAGGATGGAGCAGCGCTGTGCAGTACATGTGCAGTTAGTACATGTACTGGGTTTTTATATGCCTGAGAGGAATACATTATTTGAGAGATCCGTTTCGGAGGTAAGGTGACCTGAATGACTGAGAGAAGAGAGAAAGGAGAACATTGGGCCAGTTCTAAGGCACTCCACGCTGTGCATGGTAAGTCATTGGAATCGGAAAGAAAAGTCCAAATTTATTTCAAAGAGAAAGCGGAGTGATATTGTCTGAGGTTAGGAAAATTAACTCCTCCTAGATTTTTAGGAAGTTGAAGACGGGCCAGTGAGATTCTAGGGTTGCGATTGTTCCAGAGAAATTTGATGAGTAGACTATTGATAGTGCGAAAGAAAGTGTTGGGGAGAGAAATAGGAAGCATGGAAAGGTAAAAATTAATAAAGCGGAGAAGCATCATTTTTATCGTAGCTAATCTGCCCCACCATGAAAGGAATAGAGGAGACCAGCTATCAGTGAGGGCCATAATGTTTTTAAGATTTCATTGTGATTGAGTTTAATGAGGTCTTTAAGATTATTACAATATAAAATACCAAGACATATAATGTGAGAAAGAGTCCAATAGAAACCAGAATCAGTAAACATAGAGGGGAGAAAGAATTTATTTAGAGGTAGGATTTCTGACTTGTCAACATTCAATGTTTAACCCGAGACACTAGAGTATGTAGTTAATAAAGCAAAAAAGGCCAGTAGGGAGACAGTTGGGTTGGAAATAAAAAGGAGGATATCATCGGCATAAGCAGTGAAATTTATGTCAATGTTTTGAAAATGACACCCCGTATAGTCATTAGAATGTCTGATGGTCTCAAGGAAGGTTTCAAGGGCTAGGATGAAAAGAAGGGGAGAAAGGGGGCATAGTGCCTCTGAGAAGGGGGAAGTATCGAGATTGACAACCGTTGACCCAGACCGATGTAGTAGGTGCAAAGTATAGAAGTTTAATGAAGTCAATAATAGTGGGGCTGAAACCATGCTATTTCAGAGACCCAAAGATAAAGTCCCAGCTTACCCTATCAAACGCTTTTTCAGCTTCTAAAGTGATGGCGGCAAAAGGGGATTCAGATTTCGAGGCTAAATGTATGATGTTAAGAAGAGTGCGTGAATTATCTGTAATTGAGCGTCCTTTCACAAAACAAGATTGGTATATATTAACTAGTTTAGGAATGACCTTGTTAATGCGGAGGGCAAGAAGTTTAGCATACATTTTACAGTCTGTATTTATTAAGGAGATTGGTCTATAGTTCTTGCACAAAGAGGGATCTTTATCTTTTTTTGGTATGAGACACAACATTGCTTGTGTCGAAGAGCCCTGTGAATCGCCAGAAAGCAAGAAGGAGTTTATAAGTGACAAGAGATGGGGGATCATAAATGCTTTGACGTGTAGAAAAAATCGAACAGAAAAGCCATCCGGTCCCGGAGTTTTATCTTTAGGTAACAGGGCTAGAGCCTCCATAAGTTCGGTAGCCGAGATGGGCGCGTCAAGAGAAGTGAGATCAGGAATATTTTCAGGGGATTTAGGAAGAAAGAATCAATAAGATCAGAAGACGGATTAGTCTCAGGCGTATAGAGAGTGGAGTAATATTTTGAAAAGCAGTCAAGTATGGCAGAATCAGAAAAATGTAGAAATCTTGAGTCATCCTTGATGGCTGTAATTTTAGATTTTTGTTTCTTAATCTTAAGATAATTTGCTAAAGATCTGCCTGCCTTATTGCGACCACCATACATTTTAGCATTGAATTTGAGTAGTATGGCCTAATCCCAAGAGAGTTTGTTATATTGCATTATGGCTTGAATAAGGAGAGGTAAAGTGTCACGACAATTAGAAGTAAAGTATCTGTTCTCCAGGGCTTTAATTTGTTTAAGTAGCGATAACGATTGTGAAAGAGCTTTCTTCTTTTTCCGGGACACAAAGTCAATGATAAAACCCCTGGCAGAAGCTTTGAAAGCATCGCAAACGACGTGAAATTGAGAGACAGAGGCAAGGTTCTGTTGAAAAAATTCCTGAGAAAATGGAAGGAATGGGTCAGAAAATTGCTTATCTAGAAGGAGGGAGTTGTTAAAGCGCCATCTCTTGGAAGCAGAAGAAGGAAGGGGATAGTCCATATCCGATATCAGTATGGAGCTGATCTCAACTTTAATCATAAATTGCTATGCAGATTGTGTAAGAAAGATGTAGTCCATCCGTGAATGTGATTTATGAACGGGGGAAAAGAAAGAAAATTCTAGAGTATCAGGGTGTGAAGTGCGCCAGGATTCTATTAGTCCCCTATTGGTAATGGTTTTGGAAAAGCTTTTCTGCATCCTATTCGGGATCTGGGATTTCCTTTTAAGGAAAGGGTCCATGAGTTGGTTACACTCCCCACCCAAGATTAAGTGCTCGGCTGTGTGTGCGGAATGAAAGGTGGAAAGGTCACTCCAAAAAGATACATTAATACCATTTGGACCATACACATTGCAAAAAGATAAGTGGTAATTGTTTACTGTAACATCTAAATATAACCATCTACCATCAGTATCTGAAAATTCGTTCTATAATAAAACATTTAAAGATTTGTGAAACAGGATAATCACACCATTCTTATTATTAACAGCAGGAGAGCAAAAGATTTCACCAACACAATGTTTACGTAACATAGATAAATCTTCGAGCTTGAGGTGTGATTCTTGCAACATTGCAATTTGACAATTCAGTCTAGCAAGGTGCGATAACACCCTTTGTCGTTTAATGGGATTGCGCAATCCCTTAACATTCCACGTTATAATACGTAACCCTTTCATAAATTGGAGAGAAAAAAGGATAGAGAGTTGAAAGAAAAGTTAGAAGGAGGGAAACCGTTAACAATGAGTATCTTGAATTTAAGGAAAGAACAGATCGGAAGCATGAAAGAATGGTTTGAGAAAATATATAAAAAGAAAGTAGGAAGAGAAGGAGAAGTCGTACCACAGAAGACAGAGATTGTATGGATAAAAAACTCAGAAAGTTATGAAAAGAACAAAACAGCAACTGATAAAAGAAAACATGGTGAAAAAAGAAGAAAAAGAGACAGAAAAATCAGAGGTTTGAAAGAACAGAAGAGGACCCATAAAAGTAGGAGAAGAAAAAGAGAGAAGAGAGAGCAACAGGTACAAGAGAGAAAGTTGGTGGAAGAAAATATTCCACCCAAGCTCCAATCCAAAAGAAGATGACCAAAAGTCCACAAACTTTAGCCATAGAATGATTCAGTAGAGAAGACATTGAATAGGGAAGGGGGCGGCGAAAGGCAAAATAACCACACAGAAGAGGAACAACGAGAAGAAAGAAGTGATGATGTGGGACAAATAAAAGGAGAGAAATGTGTTATGATTATGAAAAAGAGGGATACAGAAGTGACAATAATCAGGAATTTCGATAAGAAAAAATAAGGGAAGCTTACCATACACTGCGGAAGACAGGACCATGAAGTAATACAATTCGAATAGGACATATATGAGGACCACAAGTGGAAGGGATACCATCAACCATAATCAGGGAAACAAACCTAGAGAACAAAAAAGAGATGGAAAACTATTTTACACAATTATAGGAAACACAACAAACAGAGAGCAAAACACAGCGGATAACAATGAATTATTATCATGGCTTGCTAAGTTCCATTAGTTCTCCTTTGTGAGAGTGGATAAACTTTCGGAATTCAGCTGGATCTTTAAAACTCTGAGTTCTGTCCTTATAGGTGACTTTAAAAAAACCGGGATAGATCATTCATTGAGCACAATGCAGGTCTAAACTCGAGGAATTCTTCCCGTCGAATGGCGGTCGACTTAGCAACGTATTGACTGAAGAAAATTCTGTGGCCAGACCAGAAGAGTTGTTTATGTTTTTTGGAGCACTAAGGATAGCCATGCGATCTGAATAAAGAAGTAAATAAGCAATGATGCCTCTTGGCCTGGAGGAAGTAGAAGCATTTTGATGCCCAAGTCTATGTGCCCTTTGAATGTTGAGATCCATAGTCTTAGGAAGGCCAACAAGTTGGAGAACTTGAGTTTTCAGGAACGTGATCAAGTCGGTACCTTCAGAATTCTCCGGAATTCCATAAATGCGCAAATTATTGCATCTGTTGCAGTTTTCCAAATCTTCTGTGGTCTTTTTCAGTTGAGCTACTTATTTTGTAAGATTTTCAACTTTGAATGCAACATCTTGGGCATCACTAACCTTCTGTTCGACATTTGAGAGTCTGGAGTCAAGACCCGTCCACTTATCTCCGAGGCGTTGTAGTGCAGCAGTGGTCTCAGTCATGAAAGGCCTAATGAGGCGCAATTCCTCCATTATGTCTTCCAGCGTGAGAGGGAGTGGTGACTTGGAGGGTGAGGTGGGGTCTTTTTTTAGGCGTTTGCCTGTTCCAGCGTTAGCATCTTTGCACCCACCAGATGAAGGACCCTGAGATTTGTGGGAGTGATCCATAATTCTGGAAAAACGGAAGCAGTAAGAATAGAGAAGAACCGCAGAGATGTTGATATAATAGCACCAGTTGAAGAAGCGTCAGAGCCCTCAGAATAAACAGCGAGGTGGCACCAAAGAAGGATTAACAAAAGAAAATAATGAAAGTCACTGAAAACGGTGCATAAAACACTTTCAAAGCCACCAGAATGAGGCAAGAGGTGATATTACAGTCAGCGTAGGGGGCTCCTTGATGGCATGAAAAAAGGAAACCAAAGCCACTGTTTTGCCACTGCTCTGTACTCCAAAGACCGCGTGGTTATGAAAAATGAGGGTAATGAGGGAGAATGAGAGAGAAAAAGCGGCGTGGCAGCAGGAATTCCAGCGCAAAGAGAGGAGCTAAAATGGCGGCAGCAAGGTGTCTGGAAAAACAAACGCACAATAACTGATCATTCAGACCCTAAAAAGGTCTGATACTTGCACATTGTTGACACCAGACCTTTCGACGCTGGAATCTACAATCGGGTGGAAGCAGCAAGTCCCGGAAGAGGTCCCTGATATTTCGAGCGCTGCTCGATGTGAAGGGGCTCCTCAGGTGGCGGCCATCTTGCGTTGCCGCGCCGTCCAACCCAAAATACATTAAAACAGAAACAATTGTGTTGTAGAGTTTGTTCTTTGTTTCTTCTCTCTGCCTTTCATGAAGTACACATAGATCAATGGTGTCAATATCAATGTACTCTTCTCCAATATCAAAATAACATGGGAGCCGTGGTATGAAGTCTTAAAACAATTCTCTTTATTATTCTTGAATACGTCAAAGAAACACCTCAGCCAACACGTTTCGTCCTCTGAGAAGACTTCGTCAGGGTTAATGTATTTCTTAACAGCAATGTCTCATCTGCAGCTCAATAACTTCAGGCCCATCTGTAGGAAACTGGCTCTCTATATAGTAATCCAAAATGAGGTATAGTTTGTATAGAGTCCAGGTGACCCCAGAGGTAGGCAGAGGTTAAAGTTAGATAGAACCTTACTCTCTATTTGTGGTAGAGTGGTCGAGCAGTAAGGCAGTATCTGAGGACAGTGTTAAGCATTTGATGTACACACTCAGTCAGCAAATGAATTCACACACTCAAGAACTGAACTCTAAGCCAATTGTTTTTGTATAAAAAATATACTGTTGTTTTATTTTTAGAACCAAGCAAGCCTGGCACAGGTAAGCATTAAATACTTTTCAGTAATAAGTTGCTGAATGTAAAACAGTTTGAAAATGGAATAGGAATTGTACTTTGTTTGAATTACAGGGGATGCACTAGTTGCAATACTTAGCAAATACGGCTCATTGAAATGAAAAGGCTTTTTCAGTCAATTACTGGTAAGTTACTTTTTACGTTACTTTTCTAACTCCGTGCTGGAAACCTAAATTCAGCACTGGGACCATTCCTGCAAACAGGTAAATAAATAAGTTTTGGTTATTTGAGCGATTTTTAAAGAATACTTTTAGGTTTCAACTTCGAAACTTTTTGGAAGAAAATTGTCAATGTTATCCTATGGAGGAAAACAGGTTTTCGATTCACAGGTAAGTAATCGACTGTGGGAGTTAAGGTTATGGGGTTAGACTCCGGGGTCCCCCAGGGTCAGTGATGCACTCTTGTTACACCCTCAGCGGCAATTGGGCGGCTGGGTGCAGAGTGTTGCGGCCCTATGTTATCCAATGCGGGATGGGGGCCTCCAGTTGGTGGCTGCTGGCAAGCAGGCCACTGGGTTGTGGGAGCCTATCTCCTAGGGTTTAGATCAGGGCAAATGGGGAATCAAAGTAGCATAAAAGGTGCACCCTCAGCGGCACTGCGGCGGCTGGGTGCAGAGTGCTGTTTCGACGTCGGGCGCCTTATTTTCAATGGAGAACCTCAGGTTTGCAAAAGCACTGCAAGCAGGGAGAGGAAGGGCTTCTGGGTGCAACCACCACTTTGAGAAGTAAGTTGGGAAGTTAAGGGTTGGTTAGGCATTGTCGTTTGGGGACACAAGGACGTGGGGCTTCGGGTGCAGGGGTGCCTTTTTGGGGTTGGATCTTCTTACCAGCTCCTGGTCGCCGTTAGGGGTTCCTTCTGGATTTAGGCTGCAGGCGTCTGCTGGAGACTTGAGGCAGCTCAGGGGTTGCCGGATCTCGGGTTAGGATCACCAGGGGGACCTCCTCGTGGTTTTTCCCACTCGAGCTCGGGCCAGGTTAGGCGGGTGCGGAGTGGGCTGGATTCGCAGTCTCTGGCTGCCGCCAGAGGTTGCAGTTGAACAAATGCAGTGTTCACTGGAGAAGCAGTCTTTGGAAGTGAAGGCAAGCAGGTCCTCTGGGGTTTTTAAGGTTGCTGGCTGCAAGACACACTGGGATTTCGCTGGAGCAGGTTCGAGGGGAGACAGGCCAAGTCAGTGGGCGTCTTCCTCTTGTTAGCTGGCTGCACGGCTGTTCGGTCTTTCTTCTTCTTTTCTTCTTCTGGTCACGCTGGATCTGAGGAAGTAAGGTTCAGGGTGCCCCCCAAAGACTAATACTAGATTTAGGGGCGTTTCAGGTAGGTAAGGGACAGGGACCAATGGGTCCCTTCCCTGGTGGGTACACCCCCTATCGTGCCACCATCCAGTGGGAGGGGGGTAGGAGCCTGTCCCTGGTTGGCTAGGTCCCCCCATCCTCAAGATGGCGGGGACTCAGAGTTGTGCTTCACCTCGCCTCCCCCACCTGAGGGGTGGAGTTGGCAAAGGTGGGCACAACTCTTTCCCTCTCATGTTTTTCCTGCCGGTTCTCCCACCCAAAGTGGGGGGTAGAGCCAGTGGGGACCAGTTGCTGAAAGCAGCAAATGGTGTGGAGAGCCTGTGTTTCAAAGTCGTCATGCCTTTGAAACTTCCCCTTCGTGAACCCTGCCCATCCTGGGCGTGGAGGCTTTGCACCTCGTCCCAGGATGTGCATTGTTTCAGGCACCGAGAGCTGCAGGCTCTTGACCCAAGGGTCCAGAAACATGTCTGTTGGTGGCAGCCTAAGCAGCCACTCAGTCAGGTCACTAGAAGTCGGTCGAGTTTCAAGGGGCATCTCTAAAATGCCCTCTGATGTGCATTTTACATTAAATCCCACACTGGCATCAGTTTGGGTTTAATGTGCTGAGAAGTTTGACACCAAACTTCCCAGTCTTTAGTGTAGCCATTATGGTGTTGTGGAGTTCGTAATGACAAACTCCCAGCACCCTATATTCTTAATGGCAGCACTGCACTTACAATGCCCAAGAATGGACTTGAAACAATAGGAGGAGTTGGGCCCAATGGGACAGAGGGTAGGTCGGGCCACGTTATACTTTGAAAAAAGGGGAAGTGTACCTAAGCCTCTGATAGCAATTAACACAATAAATGCGGAAAATTGGGATAAACACAACTTTATTGGTTTACCCTGACATTTAATTGTCACTTTTTTCATGATGAATCATCAATAATTTTAAGATCTAGGCAGTGAAAAGAACGTAATCAACTTCATGTATAACCATATACATTTCAGGGTACATTTCTACGTAAAAGGAATATTTACACCCGTGAAAGCAAAACAAAAATTGTGAGACAATAATGTGCATACAATTTACAAAAACATGGATGCAATTTACAAAAACATGGATATATATACAAGCCGGTTCATCAAATAGAAATCTTTGAAAAGATGAAGGCTAGTGGAAATCACTTCCAGCATAGAATGACGTTAGAATACAAGGATGTTAATATATCATGAATAACTGTCGATAGCATTTAATGTCACTATTTGAATGAAGAATGCCGACGCCTTTCGAGTCCCACTGTATAGATCACAGGACTCTCATCAGGGCAGTATTATTCGTATCCATGGGGACTGTTAAAACAAGGGAAGACAAGGGGGATAATTTTACTACAAAATCCTCAATCCATTTTATCTTATATACGGTTGCATCATTATGACGCAGCGTACCTTGTTTTCTTATTGCCAAAATGGTGTACTTGCTGATTTATTTGATAAAATGGTTTTCAAGGCTGTGGCGGTCACACTGCAAGAGAAGTGTACAAGGGATAAGCTATTGTTCCCAGACTAAGCCACCTGGTGTTCAAATGAACCAAGTGGACAAGAGGGGGTTTACCTTTCAGGTTGTTGATGCGTGTCTGCCGTCATGCAGAAGTCGTGCCGTTTTCATTCGATTAGCGTTTCTGAAAAAATGAAACTGCGGTAAACAGGGTGCCGGGTGGAACTGTCTGTCGATGAGTGTCCCCAAACAAATGATGATAACTTACTCGTCATGGGGCAAGACGAAGCGCGGAAATTAATGCCGCTATTACTTCAAAAAACTTCAGTTCTAAAAAGGAAAAAGATACGGGCAGGAGTCACTGGGCTGGTTCGAACAAAAGTTAATGCACTTGGGCACTGTAGGGGTACAGGGCTCATGCACCTGTACCCTCTGCACTGGTATAGTGCACCTGCCAGAGGAGTGACTGGTCTAGGCCAGGGCAGTGGCTTGTGGGCATGGCACATAGAGATGTGTTGAACATTGCAAGCACTGGCCCCCAGTCAACTGATCTGGGTTTAATCCATCATAATTCTTTAGCTCACTCCACCACCCCAGTTCAGACATGGCCATATGCAAATCCTAGATACCTCTCAATCCGAATACTACAGCTACCACAGCACCGAGACCGCCCTTATAGCCGCCACTGATGACATCCGTGTCCACCTCGACCAAGGCCACACAGCAGCCCTCATCCTCCTGGACCTTTCAGCAGCCTTCAACACCTTCTCCCACTGCACACTAGCCTGCAGTCTCCATAACGCTGCTCTACAAGGCACAGCCTTAGACTAGATTTGATCTTTCTTATCAGACCGAACACAAAGAAGAAGACTGCTGCCCTTCCTCTCTGAACTGACAGCGATCAGAAGTGGCGTACCCAAAGGATCCTTCCTCTGCCCCACACTCCTCAACTTCTACATGGCACCTCTTGCAGCCATTGTAAGACACCATGGCCTCAACATAGTCTCATGCGCTGACGCACCCAGCTCATCCTCTGCCTCACCAAGGAACCCGACTTCACCAGGCACATTTTCCAAGAAAGGATGAAAGATGTTGTAACCTGGATGAGCAACAGCTGCCTGAAGATCAACTCTGAGAAAACAGAAGTCTTCATCCTCGGCTCCACCCCCCGCATGGGACAACACCTGGTGGTCCCTGCCCTCGGAAACCCACCCACTCCAAAGGACCACACACGTAACCTCTGCATCATGCTCGACTCTTCACTTACCATGAACCGCCAGATCAATGCCGTTTCCTCCACATGCTTCAAAATCGTCTGCATACTTTGCAAGACCTTTAAATGTATTCCTAATCGACTCCTGGAAGACCGTCACCTACGCACTTTTCACCAGCAGTCAGGACTCCGAAAACGCTCTCTAAGCCGGAATCAACAAAAACTCCTCTTCAAACTCCAGACCATCCAGAATGCCGCAGCTAGACTTATCCTCAACATCCCACGACATGACTACATCACCCAACACCTCTGAGGCGTCCACTGGCTCCCCGTCAAAAGAAGAACCTTCAAACTGCTCACACACTCCTACAGAGCCCTCCATAACACTGGACCGCAATACCTCAATGAACGAATCTCCTTCCACACCCACAAGAGAAACCTCCTGTCTGCCGACCTCCCCTAGCCACGGTCTCTTTCATCCACAGGGCCAGAATAGGGGGCAGGTCCTTCTCCTACCTCTCATCCAAGATCTGGAACAAATTCCCTCTTTTGCATCCGACGAAGCCCGACACTGCAACAGTTCAGAAAGTACCTCAAAACCTGGCTCTTCGAATGACCAACGGAGCTGCCCCCACCCCAGCACCTTGAGAACCTCACACACGCTAAAAAACCCTGATTGATTGAAGTTGAAGTGTAAACTGAATCAGATCTCCAAAATTCCTGTAGCACTTGTACTGCTCCTATATTTTTGTAGGGAAATACCAGGTGACCTTATATAAATATCACAGCTTAATATCCACACCCCATTTGGTTCTGTAAACTCAGACCGGATAATACGACACACCAACAAGGTTACTGACCTTCGATATGGGGATATTTATATATGATCACCATTGAACTATGTGTACTTAATGAAAGGAGGAGAGAAGAAACAAAGAGAACAAACTCTACAATCGAGTTGTTGGACTCTTGAGTTCCCATAAAATTGTCCTCTGCCAAGCAGCCATATGGGCTGTGTGGGAAAGGGAAACTCTGCAAGATGTCTGCCTGTGACTAGGACTGGTGTCAAAGGCCTGCTAGTCTCTCTGCTGGGTAAGGGGACATGACCCAGGACACCAAGCTCACCAGCCCTGGAACACCATCACCTGCCTGGTTGCCAAGACCAGTGTGCCCTGTGAGGGAGAGGAGAGTTTCGGAGGGTCCAGTAGCCCTGAACGAGGATTCCCTGAGCAAAGTGTGAGGCTGTGCACTGCTCGACCGTGAGATTGTACACTGCTGGGTGTTGCTTCGTCCATCACCAGTGACCCGACTTCGCCGTACGGATCTGGTCTTGGGAGTACCGGTGGAGAGACAGTCACTGAACCACTGAACACTGCCATACCGCCTAGTAGAAAAGACTGAAACAAGGCCTTTTGGCCCCTGGGGGACTTGCTGCTAACTGTGTTGTGGAGCTAGATACACTTTTGCCTAAGTTCCTAAAAGGTTAGAAGGAAGAACTGTTGAGTATGACCTAATAGTTTGCATTCCCTGATGTATCAACTAGTGAATGGGAAATAACCCTGAACATGTTACACGAAGGAGGGTGGGATAGGGATTCGCCTGACAGCTACTAAAGACCCGGCCTCAAAAGGATTTGAATGTTGCATCTCTAGAATCAGAAATAAAATGTTTTTGCTCAGTTTCCACCATGGAAGAGAATAATCGCGCACTCACATGGGCTTTTGGATTCTGTATTAAATGAAACGTAGACAAACTCATTTCGGCTTGTCAACTTTGTCAATGTCAATGAATACTTTTTATTTTTATTTTTTTAAAGCAAGTATTTGACTAGACATTGATTTATTATCCGTACTGTTTGCATTTAGAGTTAAGAGTCGTGTTTTCTTACCTGTATCTACACCATCCCCCCTCCCCTGAGGGAGACTACACTGCTCGATCACTGCTCCCACTACAAGTCAAATGCAGAAGGGGTACTTGGCTTTGTTGAGTGGGGTCCACACATATTAGGTCAGGCCCCAGGACATCAGGAGTAAAAGGCCTCAACCACCACCATTGGGCCTAGTAGCCCCTGTGGCACTTTGCAAGGGGCTCTGAAGAGTATTGAAGAACATTTTTCATATTTTATGTATTTGTTTGATATACACTTGTTTGTTTGTTTGTTGATTTGAGGTTGAACTTGTTGAAATTGCTTCGGTGGGATGATCCCAGGTTTTCAGTAGTCATTCATTGGGCTCCCAGAAGTCAAAAGGTTAAGAAAAGTTGGTGTAGTGTATTATGGCACTTCTCTCCCAGTCTAAAATCATAGGGGAGTGCGAGGGCTCGGTGTAGGACCCAGTAAAGTGGTGGTAGAAGTGTCTTAATTGCTTTTATGAATTCAAGATGACTTTGGAGCATAATTATTCCCTATAGGAGGTGTCCATTGCTAACATGTCCGGAAAATGAAATAACTCCCTTCCAAGTGGGTATTTGATGGGAGTCTACCTAGGCCCAACTCACAGAGGTGCTGTTACCAATATGAACTACACTGAGTCCAAGAAGTAACGCTCAAAAACCCCGGAGGCACTCTTAAATCTCAAGTAACATTTTAAGTGCATACCATGTCAATTCAACTAGAATATGCTTATCTGCTTGCACACCACCTTTGATGTGCTGTTGTCCTAGTAATTTTTTTATGTGAGTTTTCCGGAGCACCTTGGGAGCATACAAGTGCAACCATGGGTCAACGGGTAGCCAGACTTCATGAGTACACCTAGCCTATGTGAGATTTTAAAAATGCTCTTTCAATTAATTGTAAAGCAAGAAAATGTCAAATGCACTGAATAACTCCGCAATCAAGCAATAGCTGATGAATGTGACTACAACCAATGACTTAAGTGGCCTTTTGCCACTTTTCTATGAAAAGTCCTGTAAACTTTGTTTGGGTCTCTTTTGGGCTGAGAGCTTCCAGTGAAGCAACCTCTTTCGACATTGCTCCTAAGTGCTCTCAGAGGTTGGTGCTGTTATTTTTCCAGTGTAATACCCTATTATTCCCCCACTTTAGTATTGTCTGGGTCTGCGATCTTAAAGTATTGAATCATTAGAGGCGAGTTTTTACTGTGTGGCCATTTCCTGCAGTGAGGGACTCTCTCTGGCTGTGATATCCTAGTCTAGGGATTATGAAGCTGCAGGCTACTCTCTTTCCAGACCTGTGGACCTCTGTATCACTGTGATCTCCATGTTTTGGCCTGTGGTGTGGCGATCCTTCTCCCGCTCAGGAACTAAGTTTGAAGTGCATGCTCCTTGTGCTCTGCCATTTCTCTGCTTGGCCCTTGTGGTGCAGTGACCTACTTCGTACGACCCTATATGGCTGGGAGCCCTTGGCATTAAGCGCTGTCTGTGAGAATGTTTTTCTTATGAATGATAGGCCATTTGTCTTTAACCTCATGGTGTAGCACCACCAGACCTGTGTGAGCTCAGAGTAATGTGCCCTGGGGTTGTCATCTCTGGGAATAGCCCCCAGGGGGTTTGTGACCTTAAAGGCTAGGATCCTATAGAGCTATGCTCTCTCGGTGTAGGATCAAGGGGGGACTGCGAGTGCTCGGTGTAGGGCCCTGTGGAGCTCTGATCTTGCGTAATGCACCCCTATGGTGCTGGTGTTCTTACTCTGGGCAAGGGCCCTCCAGTTCTTTGATCCTCCAGTATAGTGCCTAATGCAGTTTTGGCTTATTCTACAGAGGTGTGAGCTCCCAGTGTAGGACTTTTGGGACTAATTTCATAGTACAAGACCCTTTAGACTAACCTCTTGTGCAAACCAGAATGAGCTCTCAGAGTCTGATATTACCGAATAAGTGAACCATGCTCCTGTTCACAACTTAGCAGCAGGGTTGACAGTAGTTTCTATAGCAGTTTTGAGATGTGTTGGAGGGGTGGTGGGCCGTGAGTGGGGATGCGGATTGTGCTGCTTTGGGACTTGGATAGTGTGGTAGAGAATCAAGCAGAATAAAAGAAACTGAACATTTGTCTTTATTTTTTTGCAGGAAAAATATGCAGAGGAACAAACAGGTGGCAATGGGAAGGAAGAAGTTCAACATGGACCCTAAGAAGGTATTGGAGGAGCAGATGTTGGTTACAGCATAGAGGATATAAGATGGTAAAGGGTATTTCAGGATGAAGAAGAGAGCAGGGGGTTGAAGGGAAAAGGTAAGGCAGTGGACAAGAGACATTGTTACATTGTCAGGAAAGCATAGAGAAGCATGACAGGAGACATGGTAGCAGGAGCTAATTGGAGCAAAGGTAGAAGAAAGTAAGTCATCCATCCAGGAGAGTGTGGAGGTGAATGTTGCATGAGCTAATCGAGCTGGCTCAATGAACATGGGACATAGTGAGACGGAGAAAATTAGCTTCGTACATAGACAAGTAGAGGATTAGCCAGTGGGAAGGTTGCAGCAAAGATGGCGTGTCGGAGGCTAGGTCAGAAAAGGCGCAGGTGGAGAATGCTGGAGAAGCGAGGAGAGTGCATGGACATTGGCATTAAGTAAATAATACCTTATTAATTTCAATTAGTTAAAATTGTTACAAAATGTTATGACACTTAATATACAGATAAAACAACATTCATCGCACTTGAAAGCTTTTGGCCATATGAATGTAAATTACGTTAGTCTTAGCGCTGCCCAATAAAATGTCATTTATTTATGCAGTTTTATTCGTCAGTTAAACTGTATATAAAAATGGCATTTTGACATTGGCAGTAAAGAGCATGCTATTGAAATGAGTGATGGGCTTTGAAAGGTGGCAAAGGGGATAATAGAGAGTTTGAAAATGGATGCTTTGAGAGAGGTGGGTTACAGGAATTTGAGGCGTCCTATCTATCGACTAGTAGTGGCTGTAATTGTGGTGGGAGCATAAGAGCACTGCCCTCCACTGTCTCTGTCATCAGTGGTCCAGACCTCGACAAGACTCAAGTTCTGAATTGACACCTTTTTTTTTTTTTTTGCCTCGTGCTGGTATGAATGTTTCAAACATCTGTTATAACCAATACCTAAATTTGGTTATAGGTTAAAGAAGGAAAAAGTTCCAGCCAAACATACCTCACCAGAGCCTCTCATCGCCATGTCAGAAGAGCCCCTCAGTATTTTTCAGATATTTTCATATCATTTGAGCGTTTAGAGCGCGACAGCTACCCGAAAGGGTTTCCCGGCGCTATTATAATGTAGTTAGTCGTGGATGGTCAGGCCGAATCAGTTATTGGTCGGAAAGCCAGGTCTTGACTGCTTTACAAAAGCGAATATAGCTGTCCTCGGAGCGGATGTTCAGAGGAAGAGAATTCCATAACTTAGGTCCCAGATAGGCGAAGGAGCAGCCTCCCATTCTGGAGAGTTTGATCTTTGGCACAGAAAAGAGGATTTGGGAGGAGGAACGAAGGGACCGGGTCGGGGAGTAGCATTTCACCAAAGTCTGTAGGTAGCTAGGTGCCACCTTATGCCTTATCTTGTGCATATAGCTGAGTGCCTAGAACCTCACTCGGTTTTCCACCTTTAACCAGTGAAGATCACGAAGGCGACTAGATATATGGTCGGTTTTGCGGCAACCACTGAGAAGACGTGCTGCAGCATTTTGCACCAACTGCAGGCGTTGAGGGACTGCCTTGGCCGCCACATTAGTGACATCCCAAGAGCCTCCATCTTTTTTCTTCTTGGTTGCTCTGCCTCAAGTTAAACTATTGTTCAGACTGAGGAGTGTCAATAGCAGTTCCCATGATGAACAGGGTCATGACTGATTTGCATATGGCTGGGTCCAAACTGGGCTGGCATGGTGAGCAAAAGAACAATGGATTTAACCCAGATCTCTTGACAGGGGGGTGAATGTTTTATTTGCTCTGCATTCCGTCCATCATTTATGTGTCTTTAGCAACTTAACGTAGCAGAGTTCCCACCAGCATGCATGCATAGAGTCTAATTTCTGACTACGTTTCCCAAAGTTGAAAGAGAAATGCACACAATAGACATGGAGGAATGTGTAGCAAGAACCGACTAATAACCGGGCCCCTAGCTGTTGTGAACAAACCTAAGGGGTGTATTAAAAATTGGTAGGTTTAGCCTGCCTGTAATTACATATTTTATCACCTGTGTTGTGTTTTAAATTTGTGGTTTTCCCTGCCCATGATTGCCTCCATTTAGTGTGTTGAATTGTGGGATGTGCAGTCCAACCTCTGTAGTTTGTCCCTCTCATTCCTTGGTGACAAATCTGTTTTCCCTCCAAATTTCTCCTTTGCTCTGTGCTTAGACCTGTGTGCTAAAACAGTGCACCCCTAGCCATTTTGTGTTCACAAGCCAGTGAGGCCAGCCCCCCTGCCCCCCCTCCCCCTAGCAACAGGGATTTTCTACATCAGAGGGTGCTTCTGTGAGCTGTTTAAACTGCATTTACTGGGGCCTGTGCACTTCGTTTTTTGGCCAGCAGGGGGAGTAAAGCTTAATTCAAACAGTATTGTTACTACATCAGAGGGTGCTTCTGTGATCTGTTTAAACTGTATTTACTGGGGCCTGTGCACTTCGTTTTTGGTCAGCAGGGGGAGTAAAGCTTTATTCAAACAGTATTGTTAGATCTCGAGTTAGTGAAGCCTTTACCTGCAGAAGTCCAAAGTTGTGGATTGAGCCTGTCTGTCTCCTAGGAGATTCTGAACAGGAGAAGCAGCTTCCAACTCCCTGGCCAGCATACCTTGTCTGAGGTTGCTGGGACCTTATATGTTCTGCTAGTGGTTGGCACATTTGTACACTGATTGGTGGTTGTATCTGGTGTTTCTATTGGGTTAGAGTTAATGTCCTCGTTGGTTGGGTATTTGAGGGTTCTGATTGGTTTCTCGGTCTGTGATTCAATCATAGTAGGGTTGGGACTAGGGCTAGGGTTAGACCTTTAATTGGAAGTAGCTATTTAGGGCTTCTGGTGTGATTGGTTGTTGGACCAGTTGTGGGACTAAGAGTAGGGTTAGGCTTTCTATTGGAAGTAGGGACTAGGGCTACCTGTACCATTGGCTGCTTGGACTTGGGTTGGGACTAGTGGTAGGGCTAAGGCCTTTATTGGACGTAGAGATCAGGGTTTTTGAACTGATTGGGTGCTTGGACTAGGGCTACGATTGGCTGCAAGGTCCTGGTCTCCTATTGGTTCTAGATGTTAGGGCTAGTGTTGTGATTGGATAGTGTTAGGGCTAGGGTTCCCATTGGCTGAAGGGGTCACCTGATTACTAGGGCTACAAAAAAGTCCAGGCTTAGGGCGTCTCAGCCCGGGCGTCGAGGCTAAGGGCGGAGAGGACAAGGGTAATTGCCTGTTTGAGCCTGTTAAGGGCGGAGAGGACAAGGGTAGTTGCCTGTTTGAGCCTGTTCGAGACTGGTCAGGACAAAAAAAAAATGCTTCACTCTTTTATCCCTCCACTATATTTTTTCAATCAAAATTAACAGACTAATATGTTCACTTCTCAAATTCCATATTCCATATTAAACTATACTAATATACTGCCCAAATAACTGAATAACATATCTACTACTCAAATTACTTCATACTTATACTATACTAATTTTCAACACTAATCGTTTATGGGTTCCGGAGTGGTGTGCTACTCGCCAGAAAAGCGCTTCAACACCCATCAGGGGTAACAAGTGCTATATGAATGCAAATCTTTCTTCCCCTTTTATCCATCCGCTATCCTTCTCACTCCAAGCAACAGACTAATATCAACCACTGAAATTACCTCATATTTCACCATATTAATTCACCACTAATCCTTTATAGGCTTCCTGAATAGCATGCGTCAACAAGCGAGCGATAAATAAATACAAACCTTTGTCCTCCTCTATCCTTCTGCTATCATTCCAAATCCAAATAACTGACTAACCTATCCACCACTTAAAATGTACTTGCATGTTTCACTATACTAATTCAACACTAATCCTCTATGGGTCCCGGAGTAGCGTGCTACCCGCCGAAAAAGCGATTTGACGCCTCGTCAGGGGTAGTAAGCGCTATATAAATGCAATTTCAATACAATACAATCTTTACCATTTACAACTTTGAATTCAAGAAAAATAAACAAGTAATCGAAGCAGCTGCTGTCTTCTAAATGATTCTTAGCCCTGCCCTTTGCTCAGCCACATTCTTGTCAGTTCATCAGGTTAACAAGAAGGCAGATAGAGCAGTCTGTCTTTCTTTTGAGAGAGTATAAACTGGAATCCTCCAACATAGCAGGATCTGGATAAAATTGTTTATGCTTCCATTTCTCTTCCCAGGGTATCCAGTTCCTGATTGAGAATGACCTGTTAAAGAAGACATGTGAGGACATTGCGCAGTTCCTTTACAAAGGAGAAGGTCTGAACAAGACGGCTATTGGAGATTACCTGGGAGAGAGGTACATACAGGATAATGGTCTTAAGGATACCAGGTTTAGTGGTGGTCATAAGGCATCAATGATGAGTACTGGTTGATGGACCTAAAGAACCTGAAGAAAAAGGGTGGCAGAGATAAGGACTTCTTCTGAACCATCTTTGCATTTTTTTCTTTCCTCTGCTCTGACTATTTTCATTTTCATTGTGATATTTATCTTGTCTGACTATATGTTTGTGTTTTGACATAGAAGTAGTTTAGTACCTCTAAAGGGACGTAGTCTGTTTGTAAAATAATGTTCGAGGCATGTGTGCTGTAGATACACATACTTTGCATACTCCTGCCATTTAGTGTTTGGTCCGGATGTTTGGATGTTGTTTTTCTTAGAAGAAGTCTTTCCAGTCACGAGATAAGGCGATTCCTCCATTCGGTGACAGTGTGCATGGGCATCGACTCCATTGTTAGATTATTTTTTTGCGCCAACGGTTTCGGACGTGTATTGCTGCGCTCCAGTTCGAAACCGTTCTTCGGGTTCCCCTCTGTGCGCAATCCACTCTACCCTCGACTGTATTGTTTCCGTACCCGTTTCACTGTTCTCCGCATATCGAATTGCTTGCCAATTTCTCAATTTTTTATCGAAAAACTCGTGGGCGTCCGTGGGTCCAGCCTTCTGCCAAGGGAACGGATTCCATTCCAATTCAGTCCTCGGTGCCACGGTAAGTACCCTCACACTAACCTACATCTTTTGTAACCTGTTCCTCTCCCCGGAGCACAAGGAGGAAGACTGTGATGCTTGTAAATCGTTTCGGTCCAAGAAGACACTACCCTATCTTCGGGCTCGATGACGAGAGATGCAACATCAAAGTATCCAGCACACTCCAGATATCTTCAAGGAAGAATCTGCGCAAGAGGAGATCGACGCATCGACCACAGAAAGAGAGGCCTTCAGCGTTCCAGAGTCCGATTCAGAGCTCGAGATTGATCTGGATTCCGAAGATGTGCCTCCGGGACAAGGTGCTGTAAGTATTGGAGACCCCTTGCCCCCTAAATCCTCTTCCAAAACACATAAGGATACGGTGAAGGTCGGCACTGAGACAATGTTTCCAACTCACCCCCTTTCGGCTCGCCACCAAAACAAACCAAGCCTTCCAGCTCGGAACCTAGTCTACCGAAATTACATTCGGATCCGAAACCATCCGGCTCCAAGGACATATCTAGTTCTGAGCCGAAACCCTCCACTTCGAAACAAAAACATGCTTCAGAACCGAAACCCTCTGCTTCCAAACAAAAACCTGCTTTGGAGCCGAAACCTTCCACTACCACAGACCAGTCGATTTTGACGCAGAATTCTAAGGACAGTCTCTCCGAACCTCTCGAACCAATTTTAGACGTTCTTAAGGCCAAATTGGATCCTAAGCAGAAAAAAGATTTATATTAATCCGGACACTAAACTTTGTTCTGCTAAAACACCAGCAAAACACAAACTTACTTCAGAGATCACTGACAATAAGATCCTTCTAAAGAAGAAGGACATGGCTGCCAACCCTGTTTTTCCTGCCCCACAACCCTCTACGCCTCCACCATCTTCTCCACAGTTACTAATGGAAGATCACTTACACATAACACCTCAGGGATCTCCACATACAGATTCAGATGGAGATCATGGTGATGATGATACTCATTTGCATGTAGACCCATGGAATGTTTACAGTATTGACCCTCCAGTAGATAACGACCCTAAACTTTACCCTGCAAAACCGTCACCACTAGACGATAATATGGTTACCAACAACAGAGCAGCAGAGTATCATGGGGTGGCCTTACATAAAAATACCTTAGAAGAGTATTTTGTATTTGAAACACTTGAATCCACACACAGGTCATGTCAAACACTCACTATGCTTAAAGGCATGCAGATGATATCTTTAAAGACCCTGTCCGAGCATGTATTTTAACTTCAAGCACACAGTGCCTACTAGCTAGGTATGACAGGGCACACTGGGGAGTGATGGAGCAACTGCTCCAGTATCTCCCAGTCAAACACAAAACTAAGGCACAGCAGTTCGTTGAAGAGGGAAAACTCATCTCTCACTCCTCAATCAGATGTGCTTTAGATCCAGCTGACACTGCAGCTAGGGAAATCAAAACCAGCATGCTCCTTGTAGGAGAGTGGGGTCTGCAATCCTATGGTCACCCCAGATTTTTGCTTTTTGCTTCACTGGTTTACGACTTTCCCTGGCTGTGGGCCTGCTAATCAGACCCACAACCTGGCTGTTCTCTCTCTAAATTGACATCCATGTACTTTAGGTGCATTTACCAATTGGTATTGGGACACCTTATCAGCCCCTGTACAGTGTACCTTAGGTACCCAGGGCATAGGTGAACCCAAGGCCTACCAGGGGCTGCAGCATGTATTATGCCACCCCTGGCTGGCCATCTAAACCGACACAACTGGCTGGTAAAACAGCTGGGGCAAGGTGGTGTAAACACCCTTTGCTATAGATATAGTATACCTATATCTAACCCTAAAATGGACACATATATTCCTATCAGTCACTCCTATGGCAGGCCTTATCAATCCTGAAGGCAGAGTGCTTGGAATTATGTGAGATGGTGCTCTGGCATGAGCTGAGCCTGTCTGCAGCTTGCGGAACCAAGTCCTTATAGCTGTTCCATGATAACGCTATACCATATACTCTTAAGTGCATTATAATCCTCGCGGTTAAATGCTAAATTTGGTATAGCATTATCAAAACATGTCGAGTAAGGTGTCATACGAATTGGAATACCACCCCCTCGCCAATTTTGGCGACGGGGGTAGCATTCCACCCTTCTAGAGGGGCATGACATGTATGTAACTGTGAACCCCGGTTAAAGTTAACTCGAGCCTCAGCATCACAAAATGGATGCTGCCACCACAGACACAAGTCTGACCTCCTGCTGCTGGGAGTCCTTCCAGCGAGGGAGGCCTGGACAAAGGGTTTCCTGCCTTGGGAGGTGCTAGCACCACCCCAGACAGGATTTTGTGTATTGAGGTAGGGAGGCCTGAAAGGAATGAGACATGCCTGGGGCACACAAGGTGCCCTGTACATACACCGGTTCAAACCAGTTGCTGGGGCACTCCAGCCCCAGTTCTGGCGCGAAACCGGACAAAGTATAGGGGGTGTAACCCCCCCTTCCTGGTCCCACCCATGGGAGGGACCTAGTCACCAGTACAGCCCCCTTTAGGACAATAAAGGTAGGAGCTGGTCCCATTCCAAATTAGAATAATCCTGACTTGAAACTTTACAAGAAGAAACTCTGGACTTCGACGTTCTGCTCCACAGAAGACTGAAGAAATCACCCTTGTGGGCAAGGAGTGTCCACCCTGCACCAGCAGGCACCATCAAGCGGCCAGCGGCTTCACTTTGTCGTCTTCCCTCGAGGATCCAGACTTCAGAGCCCGACGAGACCCGGATTCCCAGACCTCTCCGACCTCAACTCACATCTGCAGCACAGCTGAGATCCGTGGGTGCGACGAGCCACGTGGGACCGGCCATCTTGGAGAAACTGCACTTCGCTTCCAGCACGACTTCTGAGGTAACCTCGACGAAGTGCTTTGGGGATTGAGAAGCCCCAGCCCCGAGCAGCTCCTGCACCGAAGATCAGCCCTCCAGCATCCACGAGATCTGCGTGGGGCCCTTCTGCCTGTTTGCTGCTCGACGCGTTGTCTGGTCACTTGCCGGCTGGCTAGTGACCTCCTAGACGACGATCCTTGAAAACTACACTGCTGGTCTGGTTGCTCCAGACTGGCCCTTGCTTCCTTCCAAAAGAGAAGTACCCCGGACCCTCCTGGTCCGCGCCAGACGCCTTTTCCACTCACCGCGTGGGTTGCCTTTGCCAAGGCCTGTTGACGCCGAATCCGGAACCAACACCGCCGACAGCGAGAGCCTGCGTGGGACAGCTCGTGCCTCCATCCTGGTCGTCCAAGACACCTCCTGGTCCACGTAGCTGCAGAGTCAAGCGTCCACTCTTCACCTGATCGCGACGACAGCATCTGGTTCCTTCCTGGTTCCACTCCAGTCACTGGCTAGTGACTTTGAACATTGTCCCCTCTGCTTTCAGGCCTTCAGCATTCCTGATCCACCCTTGGATCACACCGGACATCTTCCTCCTGGTCGCCTGCAGCATCTTTTCTTTCAGGCTCCATAGACTTCAAAGCAGAAACCCGACACAACTTCGCACCTGTGCACCCGCAGCCCGTGGGTGAGGTAACAAGAGCATTTCGGTGCTCAAGGGTAGATTGCCTCTCCGAGTGTCCAGATTCACAGTCGTTTTAGTCCTAACTAGTCAGGATTGTCCATACTCACCTTTTTCTTGAACTGTACTGTCCATAGACGTTGATACGCATCCCGCGTGTGAGTTCACACTCTGCACACGCGTTCCGTGGGCCTCCTATTACTTACCTAAGGTTAGGATAGTGTAGCCCCAGCGATCCTACAGCCTCTGGACAGCTCCATTCCTTCTATCGATTTCCTTATACCATTTACTTAGTATATGGTTTGCCGTGCCCCTAGGGCACCATTGTAATTTTGTGCAACTTATCGTATTTTTCCTAAGAGATTGTCATGTGCTTAGCCCTCTGATCTCATAAAGAGTTCAGAGGTGTTTGTTATTAATAAATATACTGTTTATTTTTATAACAACCTGTGTGGTGTCCTTTCATCTGGTATTCAAGGGGTTATATGTGGTAAAACAGCTGGCTTCACATGCCAAAAGAGTTTAGCCTAAGACTGCTTTGTTCATGCTACCATTAGGATAGCTGGTCTATAAGGTTGACTTACAACCAGTCACCATAAGGGTTGTTTGGACTGATACAAGGTGATCACTAGAACTAGTGAGCATCATATATCAGGCCAACTTCTCACACTCCTCAGAAGGCATGCATGGCTTAGGATCTCTGGGTTTAAGCCTGAAGTTCAACAGTCCATTTTGAATACCCCCTTTGACAAGGAACATCTGTTTGGTCTTGTAATCGACCAGTCATTAGAAAAGATGAAAAAAGACACTGAAGTGGCAAAGTCTATGGGAGCGCTCCAAATAGAGGCTTCTTTCGCCACTCATTTTATAGAGCAGGGTCTAAGACAACACCCCTAGACCCAAATGCTTCCTCTTATGAAGGCACCAATCAATCCTTTCCCTTTAGAGGTTCATATAGAGGAGGATATAGAGGAAACCATTCCAAAGGTAGGAGTAAAGGCACCACACCACGTAAAACCTCTTCCCCTAGTAAACAGTGACTAGCCCACACTTCCCCTGATCACTTAACACCTGTCTGGGGGAGCCTTCAATAGTTTCTCCCCATTTGGCAATCTAAAACAGCCGACAAATGGGTGTTTGACAGTATCCAACATGGTTATTGCCTGGAGCTCACCACCAATTCATCAAACATTACACCTCGCGTTCACAAACTGTTGTCATACCACTTACAGTTACTCAAACAAGAGGCTCAATCTCTCTTAGAAAAGGGAGCAGTAGATCCTGTTCTGTGTCATTACCAAGGTTCAGGGGTTTACTCTCTCTATTTTCTAATCCCCAAAAAGGACTGCTCCTTAAGACCAATTTTGGCTCTCAGGGAGTTAAACCAGTACATTCTGTCAGAACATTTCCACATGGTAACGCTTCAACAGGTCCTTCCACTTCTGCAGAAATGCGATTTTGTCCACACTGGACTAAAAAGACACATATTTTCACATTCGCATTCATCCAGCTGGTTGCAAATACCTCAGATTTGTGATAGAAGGCAATCACTATCAGTTCAATGTGCTTAAATTCAGGGGGACTACTGCTCCCAGAGTATTTACCAAATGTCTAGCAGCGGTGGCAGCTCATTTTAGAAGACAACAAATGTATGTCTTCCCATACCTAGACAACTAGCTGATCAAAGCCAGCACACACCAAAAGTGCCTAGAACACACTCCAACCACGCTACACCTACTCTACCAATTGGGTTTCAGTCTTCACAGATGCAATATTATCCAGGACCCGCTCTCAACATTTACACGGCTCTAAACTCTCCAATGCAGCCAGAATTTCCAATACCCAAACTCTAATGCTTAGCATGTCAGTGGAATCAGTCACAGGGTCTATTAACAGTTCTAGTGTAGGTGGACAGCTGCAACCATAGCTCTCTGCAGTGGTAGAATCCACAAAGTGTATCAAAAGGGTGGCCTTTCATCGACCCTATTCCACAAGTCTCATCTCTCACGGGTTGGGGTGCACATCTCCATCATTACACAATTCAGGATCTCTGGGACGACAAACACAAACGTCTACTCATCTACAGTCTAGAGCTTCTAGCAGTATTTCTAGCGCTGAAAGCTTTTCAGTCTCATCTCATAGGCAAAGTTGTCATAGTCTGCACGGACAACATGACAGCGATGTACTATGTACAAAAAAAGGGGACACACACACACACTCCAAGTGTCACCACTATCTCAGACAATTTGGAAATAGGCAATGCATCACTAGATTCACCTTTCAACGAAGGGGATACCTGCAAGTAGATCTGTTAGTCACAGCAGACAATGCACTGTGCCAGACTTCGCCTCCAGGTTCCCACACCCTCTAGTCAAAGGCAATACCCTATGAATGATTTTGTCAGGGATATTTACCTACGCTTTTCCGCCTCTCCCACTCCTTCAGTTTCTGGTTCGGAAACTCAGGCAAACATCACTCACACTGATTTTGGCAACTCCCACATGGACATGTCAACCATGGTACACCACTCTGTTAGAGCTCCCAGTACTTCCACATCAAAAGTTACATTTCATCTCCAGTCTCCTCGCTCACCACCATGGAGAAATCAAGCATCCGAATCCCAAGGAGCTTAACTTAGCAATTTGGATCCTCAAGTCATAGAGTTTGGATATTTAAATTTGCCACCAGACTGTATGACTATTCTGAAAGAAGCAAGAAAACCTACTACCAGTGCTTGCTATGCAGCAAAATGGAAACTATTTGTTGTCTACTGTGATAACAACAAAATTCTACCTCTAGCTGCGTCTGTTCAGAACACTGTCTGTTACCTTCTGCACTTACAGCAATGTGGGTTAGCTTACACATCTGTTTGATTGCACCTTGCAGCAGTAGCTGCGTATTTGCAAAACAGACAGCATTGGTCTTTCTTCAAAGTTCCTGTCATTAAAGCCTTTATGGAGGGCATAAAGAGAGTTAAACCACCAAGAATCCCTCTGGCACCAGTGTAGAATCTTAACTTAGTACTTACAAGACTCATGGGTCCATTCGTTGAACCACTATACAAGTGTCCTTTACAGTTTCTTTCATGGAAAGTTGCATTCTTCATTGCAATCACTTCATTAAGGAGAGTCGGTGAGCTACAGGCACCTTAGAAGAACCCTTCTTTCAACTCCAGCGCTGAATGGAACGGCTGTTCTAGAGTCTGAGCACTGCTCTTATCGTTAAGACAGGAGGACGTCCAATGGTCACTTCTATCGGAAGAAGTTATTCCTACCAAGTCTGGAGCCATTCCTGCCTGCCCCCTTCACTCTGTGGGCCCCACCCTGCCCCTTACATGCCTGCACCTCCCTGCCTTTGCCTGCCACTGCTTGTGACTTGCAGCCCCCCAGTCTGCCTTCGTGTAACTCTTCTTTTTCCCTGCCCTGTCATGTTTGCTCTTCCCTTACCAGCCCTGGTGCCTTTACCTTCCCTCGTTGTTACCCTCTGACTGCCATTACCCGCCTGCCTGTATATCCCTGCAGTCTCCCTGTATCTTCCTTGTTTGCCTGCACCTCATAGTTTGCAAAGAGCTGAGCTGCTTTAATTTCCACAGGTAGTAACTAAAATGGCGATCCTCATGTTCCACTTTACTGTGCCTGGTGGTGGGTAATGGGTTACCAATAGGGGTGACCCTCATTTAAGAGTGGGTCTTTGGAAACGGTGCTCTCTTCACCCTCAAGAATGTCATCATGATGATGGATATACTTGAATGTTACGGAAATAGTTCCTTTCCGTGCGACCAAATAGCTTTTTATTTGAATCTGATTTCTGCAACAGACATGGAGCACATGAATGGGGTGTGCGCTTGCTGCAGAAATCTGTTTGCAACTAGATTCAAGTAAAAACAAAGTGGTCACATGGAGAGAAACTATTTCCGTAACATTCAAGTAAAATGCTTCAAGTTTGAGTAGTTCAGTTTACCTCTAACCTTTTACTCTTGGCCTAGGGAATGCAGGGTGATCCTTTTTATTTATACAGTTACAGTTATTCAATGTTTAAATTGTATGTTAGGTATTAACATGGTACTTTTATAAATCAATTATATTATTTTTCAGACGGAACAGGTTACTTGTTGACTAATCAGTTTGTGCATGTGATGGTTTTTGTTAAGGAATCAATAGGTGATGAAGAGGAGAACAAACATCAATACCAAACATTAAAACGTTGTTATTGGTCCGTTATGTTATATTCAGGAGATAGTTATCAGACTTCACCTATGTGACGCCAAAATGAGTTTCATGAGCTGGGGTGAATAAATAGTAACCATTGTCTCACTCCTTATTGCTTGCCATAATTCTGGAAACTTTGCATTGAGTTTTTAGCTTGCCTGCGCTGTTCCAAGCAAAGACCAACCATCAGTAGATATCATTTGTGAAGGTATATTAACAAATAAAGAAATATATGAGGTACTCAGGCTTGTTATCTCAAAGTCTGATATGAAGTTCTGTGGTTATACTGAATAAGCCGCTACCTGCATTATTATCATACGAAATCTTTTAATTGTTGCCATAACTGCACTTTCACAATAGCTTTAATATCCTTCTTGGTTTCTCAAATATGCTTGACAATGCACCATTTGTACACTATTCATACAAAATCATTTTGGGGGAAGACCCCTGTCCTCCTTATTACTGTTGAACTCGCTGGCTGTGCGAGCACACCAACAGCCACTCATCCCAAACCTTTACGCCTCGCCACTTTCAAATGTCACCAGCCGCCCCTGAAGGACGCCATTCAAGAAATACTCCCAGTGTGGAGCAAAATTCCCACACAGCGACCATCACAAGGTTTGTAATCTGTGCTTATCACCTGAACACGACGAGTCCAGCTGTCCAGCCTTTCGATCGAAGCAGACCATTCGAGATCGATGGGCCCATCGACACATCATGCAGAGATCGGCTCCGGAACCGGTGGACATCTTCGACAAGGGCCCAGATGTCCCAGAAGAAGATTCTAAAGATCTCGAAATCGTATCCGAGGCAGATGACTCCATCACTCCGGGTCAACGAGTGAGTACTACTGCCCCTACTCCAACCCCCCCACCGAAATCTAAGGCAACGGTCAACACTCAGCCTCCTGGGCCCAGTCGCGACCGAAGCCCCGCCTTCCAGCCCGGCTCCGAAGAAAATCCAAAAGCCTTCCGGTAGCTCAGGACAGAGCAAACCGCACGTGCCGATCCCACCAGCCCCCTCGACACGGAAACCGAAAGAAGTCCCGGCTCCGAAACCTATTCCGAAACAGTCGACTTCGAAGGATAAACCGGGCCCAAAAACACCCAAGCCTGTACACAAGCCGGCTTCAAACACTTCCATACCGATAAAACCAGCTTCGGCTCCAAAACCAAAATACTCTGAGCCAAAACCTACACCAAAAGACTCTATCACACCTCCTAAGGCTAAAGACAAGGACAAACAACAACCACGCGCGGTTCCTCCAGAAGAGGAGCTTTTTCATCCTGATCCTAAGCAAAAAAAGATCTATATTGATCCAGAGACAGGACATGTTGCCACTGCACCATATAGAAAGAGGAAGTTAGACGCAGCACTTGCTCCTCCAGTGCCTGTGAAGAAGAAAGACTCTGGCACATCGCCTATGCACCCTTCTTCTCCTATACTTCCTTCTAACCCACCTCCTCTTCCTAAACCTATTCTACCTCAAAATTCTCCTCCTAAATTTTCTCCACCTCATACACCTCAAAACGATGATGATGATGATATGGGGGCATGGGGTGACCTAAATGACCCTTTTACCTACCCAAATGACCCACCTGATTGGGAGTACCCGGTCCCACAAGATGTACCGGACATCCCGGATCCACATCCATACCCCTCAAAAACATCTCCTCCGGAAGATAATTTAATCAATAGAGCTGCCATCTATCATGGTGCCACAATGCACTCAGATGAGGCAGAGGAGGACGTTTTACTAGATACTTTTGAACAATCCCAAAAGTCAGTTCAAATACTACCCATGATTAAAGGGGTCATTAAGCATGCCCCCGAAGTGTATAAAGATCCTTTACGTGCTAGGATCATAAACCCCAGAATAAAAAAGAAATATAGGCCTTCCCCCGGAGATCCTGCCTATATTAAGGGACAGCTACCCTTAGATTCTCTAGTCATTTCCAATGCTAGAAAGCGCGCTAACTCCTAAACTTCAGGTGAAGCGCAACCTCCTGATATAGAATCTAAAATGATAGACGCTTCAGGTAAAAGAATAGCTGCCCAAGCAAGCAATACCTGGCGCATAGCTAACACACAAGCACTCCTTTCAAGATATAACAGGGCCCATTACGATCAGTTAGAAACACTTCTACAGCATCTACCTGACCAATATAAAGCACAAGCAAATGATCTTATCCAAGAGGGTGAGCTAATCTCAAATACATTCATCAAATGCGCACTTGATGTAGCAGACACTGCATCTCGAGCAATAAATACTGGTGTCCTCGTTAGACGCCACGCATGGCTACCCATCTCAGGTTTTAAACAAGAAGTCCAGGCTACTATCTTAAACCAGCCATTTAACCAACAGCAGCTTTTTGGGCCCGCTGCAGACACAGCACTTGAAAAGATGAAAAAGGACACTGACACTCCCAAATCTATGGGAACTATACAGTCCCGACAAACACGAGGCTCCTTTCGTCGCTCCTTCTACAGAGGAGCCTCCAAAGAGACTGGAGCAAAAAAATCAGCTTCCTTTAAAGCCAATACACAAACATCCCCCAATAGAGGATATTTTAGAAGCGGCAAAAGAGGAAACCGCAATAAAGGAAGAGGTCAAGGTAGTAACAACAATCGAACCTCTCCCACCACAAAACAGTGACTTCCTTCCGCTCCCCCAACAGCATTCCACTCCTGTCGGGGGGAGATCAGCGCAGTTCCTACCTGTCTGGAATTCCATCACAACAGACAGGTGGGTGAGAGAAATTATCCAGTATGGTTACTGCCTAGAACTTACAGCGATCTCAAGGAAGCCTACTTACACATTCTATACATCCTTCTCACAGGAAGTATGTAAGGTTTGTACTAGACGGACAACACTATCAGTTCAAAGTCCTTCCATTCGGGGTCACAACTGCACGAAGTGTTTTTACAAAGTGCCTAGCAGTAGTAGCAGCACATCTCAGAAGACAACACATTCATGTCTTCCCATATCTAGACGACTGGCTGCTAAAAGCCAGGTCATTCAATCAGTGTGTCCAACACACTCAGACAATTCAAACATTGCACAACTTGGGGTTTACAATCAACTACACCAAGTCGCATCTCCAGCCCTCTCATATACACCAATATCTGGGGGCTACAATAAATACCTCTACTGCTCTAGCTTATCCCAGTCCAGCCAGAATACAGAGCATTCAAGCCATAGTCACAACATGTTTAAACCAACACTCTCTCCCAGCCCGAGTGTTCATGCAACTCATAGGCATGATGGCATCTTGCACTTTTATTGTACCATATGCAAGACTTCAAATGCGTCCATTACAGGAATGTCTAGCACATCAGTGGAATCAGGCTCAAGGACAACTTACAGATCTGGTGTTGGTGGACAGCCGCACACATCGTTCTCTGCAGTGGTGGAACACCAAAAACGCCCACCCACCTCCCCCATACCTGTATCTGTTCCAGTTCTATTTTACTTAGATATACACACATGGACAACTTTTTTTTTCTACTAACTCCATCATTTCCCATCATGGCGAAAAACAATCTTAAGGATGGAGTTGATGCCCATGCGCACTATCGTCCAAGGGAGGAGTCACTTATCTTGTGACTACAAAGACTTCTTCCAAGACAACAACATGCTATCATCCGAGCGCAACACCAGGTGGCGATATAATGCTCAGTCTGAGACTGCAGCTCTACATGCCAAGAACAGATGCATACTGGTAAGTAGCATGTTCCTTTCCAGACAACTGCAACATCTACTGGTTAGCCACCGCTTTCAGATCCAACACTAGATGGCAGGAGTATGCCAAGCAAGAGAATCTACAGCTGTAAATGCCAAGAACAAATGCTTACTGGGTAAGTAACATAACCCTTCCAAAGGGCGCTACTGAAGCTTTGCCTTGGAACACCATAAGTCCCTTTGCGTTTGTTAACAGGTGTCAGGCCCATATCAGATGATATTGCATTGTGTCCCGTGATGTATTGGCTATGCCTGAACAGAAATTGCCTTGGGAAACATCTATAGTCAAGGTAGGCATGGAGGGGGAAGCTACCTAATAACCCACGTACTCTATTTTTTAACAGATCTTTATCGGCTCTGGGGTACAAATATCTATGAAATGACCCTGCGACAATCAACCTTGTTGCTGCCATAAAAATCAAATATGCATTCTGGTCCATCAAGTTGACAAAAACGAAGAGACTTTACAGTTGGCCTCTAGTTACCGCTTAGTAAAATATTTGCTTGGGATAGAGTGCTATCTTGATTGCATTCAACCTGAGGCACGCTGTACTCCATACTTCAAATATAAATTCTGCTTTTTCCCATGAGAGTATACTTGTCAAAGGTTTCTAGCAAATCTGTCACTAGTGAGCTCTGTCACTTTGACGGCTGGGATACTATATTGCACTTCATGCTATTTTGTACAAAGACCAGTCTTGAGCCGTAAGTGTCTAGTACTTCTATTCTATTCTCTGTATCAACCTGCTCTGATGCACTTACAATTTACTACACAACTGGTAATTATTTAGTTCGAGGCATGTGGGCTGCTGAATTCAAATCTATAGCATAGATCGCCGCCTAGTGTTGGGTCCAGATGATTGCACATTGTTGTCCTGGAAGAGTCTTCGAAGTATCACAAGATAGGTGGCTCCTCCCCTGGACTACAGTGCGCATGGGCATCGACTCCATCCCCAGATTGTTTTTTTCGGCCATTCGGTTCGGATGTACTTTCGTTCTCTCAGTTCGGAATCGACATATTCTCGAGGCCAAAAGGCCTTTTTTCTATCTCTATCGTCGGTATTGTTTGCGTTCGGTGCCCGATTCTGTTCGGACTTGCCTTCCGAGTTCAACATCCAGGGAGTCGCGTGACTCTTTGGAGCTCGAGGCCCAGTCGACGCAGCAAGACCCTCGACGACGCGACATGGAACGGAGCCTGTTCAAGAAGTGTCCCGTGTGCGGATCAAAGTACCCACACATCGACGTCCACCCGGTGTGCAACAAGTGCCTGTCGCCGGACCACGATGAAGCCAACTGTATGGCTTGTTCCCGGTTTCGTTTGAAGAAAACGATTCGGCTTCGGCGCGTAGCGCGCATGGAGGCCCGGCAGTCGGCCCCGGCACCAGTGGACATCTTCGACAGCGAAAAAGCACACGAACACGACGTTCAGCTGCAGATTTCCCCTCCAGCAGAAGAAATCGACTAAGACTATCAAGTGGATGTCGAAGGCCTACCCGTAGAAGAAGTCATCGACGAGGTAGGAGACGACGATGAGGCCTATGGAGCCATGGAAGATAGCTCAGAGGAAGAGCTATGCCCCGTTCGAACACTTACAAAGGGTCAGGTCGAGGGATCGCCTATCGGCCTTACCCAAGACCTTCTACCAAAATCCACGGCCCCGCCTCCCGGCCCGGCTACGGACACTTCGACGGAGCCGCCATTAAAGAAATCGAAACCGAAAGTGAAACCTTCGGTGTCCGCACAACCTAACGTGGTTCAGGCGAAATCGAAACCGAAACATACTGATCGACCGTCGACACCCTCGTCCTCCGAGGTGTTGGGACAGCCCAAGCCGAAGAAGACTGTCGACCCGGCAAAGTCGGTGAAATCCGTCCAGCCGAAGCAAACTAAAGGCGTCGAGCTGAAGGCCAAGAAGGCCGTCCAGACTCCGTCAAGCACGGGCGTCGAGCCGAAGTCCCGATCGGGCGTCGAGCCGGAGCCAAGCAAGGGCGCGGCACCGAAGGCCGCAAAGGGCATCGAGCCGAAAACCGGCAAGGACATCGAGCCAAGGGTTGCTGCCTCTAAAGCGGTTGCCCAAGACACCAACACGGGCAAGCCTCGGACCGACCAGCCAAAGTCATCGACGATCGAGTCTTCCCCCGTTGCTGGACCGAGGTCGTCTGTCGTATCGGCGAAGCCGTCCGCTTCCTTCACGAAGCAGGTCTCGGACTCCCTCAGGCGTATCAGGGACAAGGCCTCGGCGGAAGACCCCAAAACGCCTTCCGCACCGAAGCAGTCGGTCCCCACCTCCAAGTCATCGACGCCACTCCTCTTCACGTTGCCGCCGAAGGTGGCACCGAAGGCCTTCGCACCACGGGCGGCGCCCGCAGCGAAAACGCACAGTGCTGTGGGGTCGATGCCTACTCTCCCGGCTGGGGGCTTGACGCATTGACCACCATTACTGGAGGAACAGTCGGAACGTTGCATCGATGCCGACACTGGGAAGCTTACGCTTTACAAGCGGAAAATTACGGCAACGACGCCTTTGGAGTCGTATACCATTCCTTTGAAACGCAAAAGGCCTGCTTCTGATTCACTGGTCTTGGTCGAACCACTGACTCCTCGGACTCAGAGTTGCCACGCCCTCGCCAACCTATTCCGATGCCGAGGATGCTGGGGATCAAGATGAGGAATACAACTTCCCGGCCCACACGGATCCTGATGCACAACAGGACGCATGGGTGGACACAGGTGACCAGGGGGATCAGCAACCCACCCTCGACCCTCAGATGTACAATATCAAAACATCTCCCACTGAGGATTCTGCGGCATTCAATGCCTTGATTGAAAGGGCGGCTAAGAACCACGACGTTGACCTCTATGCTGACCCTGTGGAGGTGGACTTCCTCTTTGACACTTTTTCAACAGCTGAAAAGACTGTGAAAACACTCCCAATGCTGAAAGGGGTCCTCAAGCATGCTGCAGGCATTTTCAAAGAGCCCACACGGGCAAGGGTTGTCAACCCTAGAATTGAAAAGAAATACCGGCCGGCACCTGGCGATCCCACCTACATCAAGAACCAGTTGCCATTGGACTCCCTGGTCGTTTCTAATGCCCGCAAGAGGGCGAATTCTCAAACCACTGGTGAAGCTCCTCCCCCGGACAAAGAGTCCAAAGTGCTAGAAGCATCAGGAAAGAGAGTAGCAGCTCAGGCGGCCAATACATGGTGTATCTCTAACACGCAGGCACTCTTGGCACGCTACGACAGGGCACACTACGACACACTAGAGACCCTGTTGCAACATCTCCCAGACCAATATAAGGAGGCTGCGGAGATGCTTATCCAGGAAGGGAAGCTCATCTCCAACGCTTCAATTAAGTGTGCACTGGACGTTGCCGATACTGCAGCCAGGGCAATTAACACCAGTGTGATGTTAAGACGACAAGCATGGCTCAGAATCTTTGGATTTAAGCATGAGATCCAAACTACCATCCTCAACCAGCCAGCTAACCCTGACAGATTATTTGGTCCTGAGGTGGATACCACCTTGGAAAAAATAAAAAAGGATACCGAGACTGCCAAGTCCATGGGAGCTCTCCAATCCCAACAGTTTCGGGGGAGCACTTTTCGTCGCTCAGGCAGTAGGGGTGTTTCCAGAGGCCAAATGTCCCAGCAGACACAATTCAATAAAGGTGGGGCGCAACCCTCTTACCCCAAACAAAATAGAGGAGGTTATCGGGGCAACAACGCCAAGGGCAGAGGCAAGGGCAACAACAACTCCCGTTCCTCCGCCTCCAACAAACAGTGACGCCCTGTCACTGCCCCCCGACCATTCCACACCTGTCGGGGGGAGACTCCAGCAGTTCCTGCCAGTCTGGAAAACCATCACCACAGACAGGTGGGTCAGGAAACGTATCCAGTACGGTTATTGTTTGGAGCTCACATCCACTCCACCCAACATACCACCAAAACACCGTCCTATGTCCACAGAGCATTTGCACTTATTGCAGCAGGAGGTTCTCGTCATGCTGCAAAAGGGCGCTATAGAGCTCGTGCCAGTGGAGGAGGAAGGCACAGGGGTGTACTCCCTGTACTTCTTAATCACAAAGAAGGACGGGTCCCTCAGGCCTATTCTGGACCTCAGGCCCCTAAACCATTACATTCTCTCAGAACACTTCCACATGCTAACGCTACAGCAGGTTCTTCCGCTCCTCAATCAGGGGGACTTCCTCGCAACCTTGGACCTCAAGGATGCTTACTTCCACATTCCACTACATCCATCACACAAAAAATACCTCAGATTCACCATTCAAAATCGGCATTATCAATTCAAGGTCCTTCCTTTCGGAGGGACCACGGCCCCCAGAGTGTTCACCAAATGTCTAGCGACAGTGGCGGCGCACCTCAGGAGACAACACATCCATGTCTACCCTTATCTGGACGACTGGCTGGTTCAGGCAAAGTCGGGCCAGCAGTGTGCCGCCGACATGTCCCACACCATTCACCTTCTTCACAGTCTGGGGTTCTCCCTGAATTATCCAAAGTCGCACCTTCAGCCAGCCTATGTGCGGCAATATCTCGGTGCAACAATCAATACTCTGGCAGCCACGGCTCAGCCAACTTCAGCGCGGATCAACAACATCCAGTCGCTAATCCAACGGTTCCAACCGCAACACTCGCTTCCTACGAGAATGTTCATGCAGTTGATAGGCATGATGGCCTCCTGCATTTTCATAGTCCCGCACGCGAGGTTACATATGCGTCCGCTCCAGGAATGCTTAGCGTATCAATGGAATCAGGCTCAGGGACAGTTGAAAGACCTAGTGTTGGTCACCGGTCGGGCATACAACTCTCTGCATTGGTGGAATCCACACAACCTTTGCAAGGGCCGACCGTTCCAAGAGCCTGTCCCACAGATCATCCTGATGGCGGACGCGTCTCTCCAGGGATGGGGAGCTCATGTACTCCACTACACAGTGCAGGGACTATGGACACTTCAGCAAAAGAAGATGCACATCAACTACCTAGAACTGATGGCAATCTTCATGGCACTGAAAGCATTCAAAGTATATCTGTGCAACAAGGTTGTGTTGATCCGGACGGACAACATGACAGCCATGTACTACATCCAGAAGCAGGGAGGTACACACTCTCCACAGTTGTCTCATCTGGCTCAGAGCATGTGGAAGTGGGCCATTCAGAGGAACATCTTCCTCATGGCGGAACACCTCCCAGGCACAGACAATCAGATGGCGGACCTGCTCAGCAGGTACAGCCACCAGATGCACGAGTGGGAGATACATCCATCAGTACTCCGCCCGTACTTCCAGACGTGGGGTTGTCCACAGATAGACCTGTTCGCCACAAGGGAAAACGCAAAATGCCAAAGCTTTGCCGCCAGGTTCCCTCACCCACAGTCGCAAGGCAATGCGATATGGATGAACTGGTCAGGCAGATTTGCGTACGCTTTTCCCCCAGCACCTCTCATACCGCTGGTGGCAAGAAAGCTAAAGCAGCACTCGATGACACTCATCCTGGTTGCTCCAACGTGGGCATGCCAGCCATGGTACACCACGTTTCTAGAACTCTCCGTGGTACCGCATCAAAGGCTACACCTCACGCCCAAGCTTTTGACGCAGAGCCATGGCGACATTCAGCATCCAGATCCGCAACAGCTCAACCTGGCGATCTGGCTCCTGAAGTCCTAGAGTTTGGCTACCTTGACTTGCCTCCTGAATGCATGGATATCATACGGGAGGCAAGGAAGCCCACCACCAGAGCCTGCTATGCAGCAAAATGGAAGCGGTTTGTCATTTACTGTGCTACACACAACATCAACCCTCTGGATGCATCCACTCCCAACATCATCTGCTATTTGTTACATCTTTACAAATGCAATCTAGCATACGCTTCCATCAGGATACACTTATCCGCCATAACGGCTTATCTCCAGAACAGGCAGCATCTCTCCGTCTTCAGAGTGCCTGCCATTAAAGCCTTCCTAGAGGGCCTGAAGCGGGTCATCCCTCCCAGGACCCCGCCGGCTCCTGTATGGAACCTCAATGTAGTCCTCACCAGGTTGATGGGCCCACCTTTTGAGCCTCTACATTCATGTGAGATTCAGTTCTTGACATGGAAAGTGGCTTTTCTCATTGCCATTACGTCTCTGCGAAGTGTTAGTGAGCTACAGGCGCTCACTGTACAAGAGCCATTGATTCAAATTCACTCCAACAGGGTGGTGCTGCGCACTAACCCTAAATTTCTTCCTAAAGTGGTTTCGCTGTTCCATGTCAATCAGACCATTGAACTGCCCGCATTCTTTCTAAACCCAGAAACAGTTGCCGAAAGAATGCTACACACTCTTGATGTCAAACGAGCCTTGATGTACTACATCGATAGGACCAAAGACTTTAGGAAAACACAACAACTCTTCGTTGCCTTCTCAGCCCAGCACAAAGGCAACCCCATTTCCAAAGCAGGTATAGCCAGGTGGATCGTTAAGTGCATTCAGATTTGCTATCACAAGGCTAAGCGCACTTTAACGGTCCCTCCAAGAGCCCACTCCACCCGAAAGTTGGGGGCCTCTATGGCTTTCCTTGGTAATATCCCTTTGGAAGATATTTGTAGAGCAGCCACATGGTCTACACCACACACATTTACTAAACATTACTGTGTAGATGTGCACTCCAAGCAGCTGTAAGGCAGGCTGTTCTTAAAACGCTTTTTCAGACTTCGGCAGCTGGCACAGGCGGCCGCCGGTAATAGGGGGACTGCTATGTATTCTATGCTATAGATATGAATTCAGCAGCCCACATGCCTCGAACTGAATATGCTACTTACCAGTATGCATCTGTTCTTGGCATGTAGGGCTGCTGACATTCATATCGCCTGCCCTCCTCCCTGGCGCCTGTAGCGGCTGCAGACTTTTTAACACTTGCTCTTAGCATGGCCATCGCTTACACTATTATACTCCATCTTTGCCACAATGGCTAAAAACAATCTGGGGATGGAGTCGATGCCCATGCGCACTGTAGTCCAGGGGAGGAGCCACCTATCTCGTGATACTTCGAAGACTCTTCCAGGACAACAATGTGCAATCATCCGGACCCAACACTAGGCGGCGATCTATGCTATAGATATGAATGTCAGCAGCCCTACATGCCAAGAACAGATGCATACTGGTAAGTAGCATATTCAATATTCATGTCTGAATAAAGTTATATTTGGACTGCATGGCTTTCTCTGAGATGAACAATTTTGGACATCAGACCAGTGCTGTGATAATGGAGAGCATGATCTGATACACTTTATGCTGAGGCTCACTATCCAATAGACATCAGTGTAAGCTTTACTCAGTGATCCTTTTTTTATGTAAATAGAGTCCGCCATATTTGAAGCATCAAGCTTGTTCCATGTAAAGACAACTGAAGCAATTCTCCTCTTGTCAATTTTTGTTCCTTCGATTTAATTGTTCCAGCTATCTGAATAGGATAGTAGGTAGCAAGTTGGAGGGTTAAGGGCAAGAGTTTGTTGATCAATGAGAGTTTTGGTCGATCATTCAGGCTAACTTGATCGCTGCCAGCTGCTTATATTCTCCTCCTTTTTCTTGAGGATGGTAGTTCACTGCATTCTAAAATCGGTTCTTATAGGCACCACCAAGTCATTGGAAGATGGTCCGTGTCTGTAGGATGGAGGGCTGATAAACATGCACTGCGATGGAAATACCTTTGTAAAGGCAAAATGGAAGCCACCTTCATTAATCCTAATTTGCTCTTCCAAGCCCTGCCCCTCACATCACAGTGGCCTTTGAAAGTCGCACTCTTGGCAAGTGGTGGCTTTAGCTATGCCTTGTACAAAACATTTGAAAATGTATTGCTCCTTACATGTGGCAAGCTCAGCGAGACCCTTTTCTTCTGCTCAGATCATTGAAGCCAATTATAATAAAGAGTCCGGAGTGCTATAAATGCATGCCTGTTTATTGGAACTTGCTGCTATGCACAGCAACTTTAGACTCTTTCAGTTTCCTATGCAGAAGGCTGAATGCCTGCAAAAATGTAAATACTTCTTTATTGGCAATTTGCATATCATAACATCAGGTCAGATATTTGTCAATAGATGGATCAACACTGAAGTACACAATTAAAACATCACCATAACAAAAATCAGTGGACTATGTAGAAACTGAATTAGTGTACGTGGAAATATGCTGTTCCAATTAAACAGTAAGTTAAATGTACAGTGTCATTCCACTCAGGGTGGTGCCAAAAATATAAAGATACGATTATGCTAACAAAAACTACAAACAACAAACTAGGTCCTCAGAGGTGGCAATTGAAGCACAAAACACATGAGCTCAATAAGAGCAATGTGCATAACAGGAGCATCAATGCAAGCAGGACTGGACTGGGAAGGCAAAGCAGCCCTGGCAATTTTCTCGGACAACCCATTGGGGAAGCACTGCCTGGCCCTGGGAGGCTACAAACGCTTGCTTGATGCTTTTGTTACTGTTGGGCAATATCACAGCACCGCTGCAACACCAGACCCCAGTAACAGAACCAGTCCCCACTGCTGCAAAATGGCACCACCCTTCCAGCCTCCCGGGGAAAGACTCCCAGAACGGTTAGTCCGGCCTTGAATGCAAGGGGGAACAGAAAGAGCAAGGGATACAGAACGTCGAGTTCATAGGCTTCCGGCATGGCGGGTGGATGAACCACTCCTCCCACTTCTTGCAGCAAAGCTATAGCCAAGGCCAGCAGCGTTCCCAAGCCACCAAAAAAACCGAACTATTGCGCAGTGGTGTCTAATTTGTCAAGGAGTTTGAGCACATACCTATTCCAAAGCGTGGCGGTCCCACCACCCCCTCTAGACTGCAGGTCATGAGATATAGCATCATCTTCCGCCACTACCCACTTATGTACTACTCAGAGCCAACAAACCACTTAAGGGGCCTGATCAGCCTTCCAAGACATTGCTATCAGGCGCTTAAAAAGAGCCATGGCCAGGTCCATCAGTTTCATATACTGTTTAGTGAGTTTCGTCCTTTTATAAATTCCTAGCAGGCACAGTCCGGGATCAGGAGACAAACGTACATCAATAACTGCCGAGATGTGCTCCATCACCTACACCCCCACTCGTGCCAGTGTTGGACAATCCCACACCATGTGTGAAATGGTTGCATTGTGGTGTCCACACAGCGGGGTCACGCCTGGAAACATCTTGTGGCACTGGTGTGGTGTAAGCTATATTTGATGTAGGTAATTAAACTGCATAAACTTAAGGCAGACATTTCAAGAGACGCTCTTCACTTGTTCTAGTGCCATCCGCTACTGTTTAACTGTCAATTACACCCCCACCAAATCCATTATTTATTTTTCCATAGTTAAATCGTAATATCAAAACGTCTGTTGTGTATATATTGCTTCCTTTGGAGTCGTTATTGTATTTTAATATAACAGTCATACTTCTGCTGCAATGGTTGTCTTGCAATAAGCTCACCTACAAATGATTTGTATAAGCTGCCGTGGGTCTAGTGAACCATAATTGCTCATGATGACTTTCAAAATTTGCAGTATTGTTGGCATTACCTTGGCCCAGAGCACCAGTTTTATCAAGAATGGAGTCAAAATAAAATTGCACTCGCCTCTCTTTGTGATCTTCCGAGCTCCAAATTCCACCAACAGTTTGAAGTTGAGGAAAAGTAACCAGCTCTGGAAATGTTTAAAGCAAGGATGAAAAAATGTATATGGCCTGGAATCGCTAGATGTCCAGGACTCCAGCGTGCACTACAGTAAAAAAGTTTTCCAATCAAACGTTTTTCACAACAACATTTATCAATGATATATCAGAAATTATTCATTGAAATGTATATGCTTTTTATACAATCATTCAAATCATTGAACTGAACAAAACATTATATCATGTATATATATTTCATAATACAATATATTCTAAAAACCCAATGCATTTCGGGGTCCATACCCCTTCGTCAGGGGTCTGCTGAAAGAAAGAAAAGAAAAAGGAAACTTAATAACTGAGGATGTCGTGGGGGTTGTTGGGCTATTTAGAATGGAGATTAGTGGATCTTACCATGATCCAAGGGTCGTTTGACGAAATTTGTAGAGTATACCGTTGCTTTGGGATCAATCTAAAAAATCAGTTACAACCAAAGTCAACTTAATTTTCGATTCATTTAAACAGGAGTTATGGAAACTCTAAAGGTAAGAAAGTAATTTACCTGTATCGTAATTTCAGGAGGTCTGTAAAAAATATTTAAATATAAGTATTTCATGTATCACGTCTTAGCGTGATTTAAACACCAGAAAAATTGTATGACGGCACCTTAATAAATATTTGTTGCTCACCAACGGGTCTTGTTTGCTGCCAATGTACTAGTGGGTCTAGAAAAGAACGACATTTTTTTTCAGTGTTGCAAAAATTACCGGGTTGTAACCGCAATGGACCTGGGTCCTGATAGTTATGAAATAATTACCTGCGAGCCTTAACGCTGTTACCAACGGTCTCGCTTAAGAATGCTCCGTCTTAGAGGCTGAAACAATGAAAAAACGGGAAAAACCGCGTTTTAATATGCGGTTCATGCATCAAGTATCTTGTATCTACTGCATAAAGAAGCAATATTTTCGCGTATGCTCTTACCGGCTGCCTTAATAATCCCGCTGCGAACGGCGTTCCTGCCCGGTTTGCGAAATCGTGCTCAAACGTTGTTGCCGTAGTCCCTTTTCTTGTGTATAATGAGGGGTGTTAAGATAGAAGAAGGACTGTTGGATACGTAGTGAATGGCCGCCATTGCTAAAGAGTATGTTGTCTTAGCTTATATTTAGTCCTAGCTTATATTTAGTCGGGCGTGAGTTTTTAAATTGTGGCAAAAAATGCCGGTTGCGCTATTCAGAAGTCCTCTTGTTAGTCAGAGGTAGACTTATAATACAATAAGTCCTATTTAGTGAATTTCACTTAAATCTTTAGCATTTTGGTGAGCTATAAATATAAATAAACTAAATACAGGACATTTATGAATACGCATCTTTGTAAATCAACATGGTTACACAATACGTTGCTGTATTCAAAAAGATAATATCATCCAATCAAAAACATCCAATGAAAATAAGAAATCATATGTATGACCTGCCTATTTACATACTAAAGTTAACCATATCCGCTGAAGCGCTGCTGTAGGTATGAGTGTGTCTAAGAATATATAGGTATCACTGTGCATTAGAAGCCCTTTGAGGTCAGATAGCCCTATCTAAAACATTTCAATTTTATCGTTAAGTCCATTTGGAGCCAGTGTCTGCAATTTACGTATCCAAAAGGTTTCTCTTTGGAGGAGGATTTTAGCGGTATTCAATCCCAAGCGTTGAGGCACAAGTTCAACTACCTGAAATCGCAATTGGGCTATTGTGTGGCCCATCTCGATCCAATGTTTCGCCGGCGGGGACTTGAGATTCTTGTTACGTATGCAACTCTTATGTTCAGAAAGTCGTGTTTTTAGTTTGCGGTCTGTTTTACCAATATACAATAGTCCACATGGACATTTGATTGAGTACACGACGTGTTCGGCATTGCAATTTGCTGAGTGTCTGAGATGAATCTTTTCTCCTGTCCGTGGATGTAATAATACCTCCCCTGTTATGACATTATTACAATTTTTGCAGTTGTAGCATCTCATAGTCCCTTTGTGGATTACTGTATGCTGACTTGTTTCATCACTTTCAATGGGTTTACTGAGGAGTTCTTTAAGATTACGTGCCCTCTTGTATGCGAATAATGGCTTGTGGGTAAACAACATTCCAAAGTCCTTTTCAGCTTGTATGATCTCCCATCTCTTTTGTATTATTCTTTTTATGTCCCTCGATGCTGTCGAGTACTTTGATACGAAGACCATCCTTTTGTTCACCATTTTGTCTTTTTTCTCAAGTTGTTCCATTCTGGGTATTGCCTTAACCTTGTCAATTTGTGCCTCCAATAGTTTTCTGGGGTAGCCTCTATCCAGATACCGTTGCTTTTGATATTCAAGGGTTTCCTTACATTGTACATCATCAGATGATATCCTCTTAATTCTCATAAATTGAGAAATTGGGAGGTTGTTAATCAGATTCGTTGGATGGAAACTTCCATAAATTAGTGCTGTATTTTTGTCAGTAGGCTTTTTGTACAATCTAGTTTGGATTGCGTTTCCAGATATTTCAACCAAGACGTCTAAGAATGGTATAGATGTAGAACTCATTTGACTTGTAAACTGTATCCTGGGATTAACAAGATTCAAACTTTTGATGTTCTGTTCTAATTCTGCGACAGATTTCTTCCAAATTATAAAAATATCATCAATATATCAATTGTAATATATGATGCCATCTTTCCAGGTGCAGTCTTCAAGAATGTAATCGAGTTCAAACTTGGCCATAAATATGTTAGCGTAAATGCATGCCCCGGGAAAACCCATGGCAGTGCCACTAAGTTGAGTGTAATATTCTTGTGGCCATGTAAAATAGCTGTTGTTTAAACAGAATTCCAAGAGTTGCATTATCAGATATTTAGTTTCTTCAGGTTTGTCTGTAGCGAGCAGGGCCCATTCCATGGCCTCCATTCCTAGCTTGTGGGGGATAGACGTGTATAATGATACAACGTCTATCGTACATATTGTCAAATTCGTACATTCCTCCAATTCAATAGCTGAAATGCTTCTTAAAAAATCTGATGTATCCTCCAAGTATGTTGGCCACTTTTGAATGAAGGCTTGCATATGTGCGTCAATGAAGATGCCTATGTTCTCGAAAATTGACGAGCAGCCAGACACAATCGGTCTGATTGGGGGGTTAAGCAAATGCTTGTGTACTTTAGGCAAAAAATAGATCCTAGGTCTTCTTGGGAATATTTGTCTCAAATACCTCTTGGTATTGTTGTTAATCCAATTAAGTTCCTCTGCTTTGTCCAGAATTGCGACCAAAGTGCGTGAAATTTCCATTGTGGGATCCTGCTTGAGTTTAGCATATATCCTGTCATCCTGAACATGTTCATTACCTTTTTGGATGTAGAACTCCGAGTCCATAATTACAAGTCCTCCTCCTTTATCCGCCTTTTGGATAACAATTGCTTTATTGTTGGCCAGGGCACATATTGCGCTGTGTTCTGCTCTTGTCAAGTTTTTTAAGTTGCTTCTGTATTGGATTTTATTCATGTCTGCCTTTACTAAAGTTTCAAATGTATCAAGAGTCTTGTGAGACACTGGGGCCATAAAATTACTCTTAGGTTTGAATTGCTCTGTGGTATTATCCAATGTCTCTACTGGATTCAAGATGGTAAAGAAATACTTCAAACGTAATATCCTCATAAATTTGAAAAATGCGACTTCAGTTTCAAATTCATTTGTACGATAGGTACTGACAAAAGATGGTCCTTTATTTAGCAGTCTCAAATTTAGATAACGGATATTTGGAAATGTTTATGACTAAGTTCTGTTCTGACTCCGTAGACCCGTCTTCTTGGCTTGTTCCTTTTCCTTTTCCTTTGCTTTTTCCTCTTCTCGTTTTTTGTCGCTGGATTGTGCTGTTTCCTGATCTGGAGGTTTGTTGCTGGGCAAGCCCTTCTCTAAAAAAGGATCCGGTGATGATGTGGACGCCAGATCTAATGTTGTTGCTTTTTGGAGTTCCTTCATACGAGATTGTTGCTGGACTAAAGGTTGTCTGGAAGTATTTGCCTCACTGTCTGATACCACACTCTCCTGTGATGATGTTGTTTGTTGTTTTTTTCCAGTATATCGTCTAGTGGCATATACTTCGGCCCAAGTATAGGCCTCATTCAATTTATAATCAATCGTATCGCGTTTGAACTTGCGCAATTTTGTTTCCTGAAGTTCCTTTCCATATTTATCCAATTTTATTTCTATGTCCTCTAGATATTTGTTCCATTGCTCTTCTTCCATTTTGGCAGATAATTCCTTTTTAACATTAAATATCTCTTCTTCCAAGTCTCTTATTGTTTTAGCTAATTCTTCTACCAACAGTAGGATCAAATCCAAGGAACACTTATTTAGTATTTCAAACCATTTCTCCATGAACTGTGGATTGTTATTCAGTCTATAAAGCATGGGTCGTATGGCGAATCTGAGTCCTCTCGGAATTCGTTTTACACGGTGGTACTGGATGAGTGTTGACGCATGCAAGCGTTGATTTAATTCTCGTTTTGATAGATATTCCAGTTGTTTTAGCTGCTGCACTACAGAGCCCCCTTGGGATTCAATTGCAGCGATTACGGACAATAGAGCAAATATCAAGGTCTACACACAGGATGAAGCAACCCAAATATACAAGTTGATCAAGGAAACCAAAACTTTCGATGCGGGTTCACACTGTGTTTGTCTTTGGAGTCTACATTATACGTGTGCCTTGAAAGCCACTAATGACTATTGCTGTTTAACTTCATCATTGTTAGAAGGATGGACGGCATCTTCTTTCAGCATTTGAGGCCACTGCAAACATTGGTACCCCTTCAGATTCCAGTCCTGGCATAGGAATTCTTCTCACTCACTCAAAGTTCAGAATTTACCATGCAGAAGAGCCATCTTCGTTTCGACGTTAGTAGCAATTGATGTACAGGTCTTTTGATCTTCAGATTGGTTTCCTGACGTCTGCCTTGACATCCTCTTCGGAACTATGTCCTACCATTGTGGACCTCATCCTGGCATTGGTGGTCAGCTGAATTTACTACTACGTCTAATGCCACTTCAGCGTTTGTGGCAAATCTCCTGCCACCACCGAAGACCTTGTTTCCCTCTTCAGTGTTGGTGTCGAGATTGGCACCCTTTTTTTAGTCTCCCACTGTTCTTGCCATAGTTGCAAATGTTACTGTCAAAAGATAGAGGTAGGGTTTCTTTGGGCCTGAAAACAAATTCTTAGCACTTTTGGTACAGTATCTCCAGATGACTTCCCAACAGTTCCTTCTGTGGATTGTGTACATTTCAATACAATATTGAGGGGACAGCTGAGTCCTTTAATTGTCTCCATTCCTGGGAGAGGTTAAAAGCAACATTTTTACAGAAATTTTGAAGATAGTTTTTTTCTGTGTCAAAACCTTCTACAGGTTCTCTGCCATCTTGATGCCTTTTAATGAGATCTTTGAATTAGGTATTTCAGTTTAGAATGAGCCGCTTCAGAGAAAGCCTTCCACTGTAGTGGCTCATCACCGACTGGCTCATGTTGACCTGGCATCTATCTTCTAATCCGGCTACAAAGAGGGCCTACAGATTCCCACTTTTAGAAACAGATGCGGAGGAAATTGTTTCCTTTGGATGTGTGGCTGTTCGCTCCTGTAAAGCTACGTGCAAGCTAGCGCTTTGCTCCCTCACTCTCTGGGAGATGGCACAGAGGGTGGTTCCTCTCATGCCAAATCATGGAGATGCCACTTCACTGAACTGGTTAATGATGCTTTTGTGGTTGCTAGACAACGTCTTTGTTCTGGTTTTGAGATTGTGTAATTTTGTCCCTATTTTTGGGATCCTGTGTTTTCCTTCATAGATGTGCTTGATTGATCTCTTTGGGCCTTCATAAAAATGCTCAGACAAATGTGCTGGATGTGTGCTTTGATGATTCTCACCTGTTTATTAAGCAGACTTCCCTAGCTGTAGGTGATGCAGCCATAGGATATGCTGATGCCCGATGCGTGAGCCCAGCCATAATGACCATGCCACATGGAATATTTTAATGTTTTACAGAACTGTGTACTTATTGGCAGGGTCAGCGCTCCCTTCTTATAACCAGCAAGACCTGCCTTCTCGCAGGTGTAGGGGTCTTGGTTTCTTTGCATAGCAATGTGATCAGCAGCGCCAATGTTTGTCATCTCTGGTGAAACCATGCAGAATGCCTTGTTTGGGTGCAGGTTGGAATGGGTTCTTGCGTTCTTGAGAACAGAAATGTTTGTGCTGAGTCTGTATGGATGTTTTTTCTCCGATATGTTCACTTGTTGCACTGTCTCTTTTGCTGTGTTATGCACATTTCCATGACATACTGGTGCGTGGAATTTATTCTGTCAGCCATCGAATCTGTCTTTTTAAAAGGGTTCTTTGTGATCCCTGAGTGGGGATTTTTCCTTTGTATTCTTGTTTCGCTGTTTCTCATTTCATCCTTGGTAGGTGAGATTGTTTAGGTACAAACTGGTTGCTAGAAGGTCCTGCTGATCTACCTTGCCAGTGGCACAAGTTCAATGCCTATTTCCGTTGTTTACATCTTAAGGATGTGCTGATAGGGCTGCAGTGCTCATTGAGCAACGGACAGTTGTTTTAACCACCTGGTCTGCCCTTCTTGCTTCAATTGTTATGCCTCTTATATTGGGGGTGTGTAACAAAATTCTTCAGTTTGCCTTTGTTGCCTCGTTTTCAGGTTATTGGAACTTCGTCACTTGCCAACATTAGGTGCTTCTTTCTGTAGCAGCCTGGATTAGGTTATGGACCCTCTGCTGCTTCTTCCGAGAGAGAGAGTGGGTCAGGTTGGCTGGTAACTAACTAACCTGTGGGTATGGCAGATGCTGGGATACTTTCCTTCATTTGTTGGCATGTGGTGTATCTGCCTGTTGAAACTCAGCTGAGTCTTTGCTCGCTCCTTGGTGTTCTCTTTCACAAGTGACCCATCAAGTTTTCTACAATTTGTAAGCTCGACAGTTGGGCTCGGAAGGTCCTCCTTATAGTCACGTAATTTCAGTCCTGTACTTGTTTGTACTGAAGTTGTTGTCTGGGCAAAGTGTGCTTCATGATAGGCCTAAATAGCTCCTTTGTAACATGATTTTTTTGTCTCTCTCTGCTTGAATTCTTCTTCTTTTGCCTAGAATGAATGACGTTGAGAGAGATGGTGTAGGAAAGTATGATCTGTGTGGACTGGGGTTACGGGCTGACCGGAATAACAGGCGTGGAGGCCGGATATAGTGCGCTATTGCAGCTGTTTTTATTATTGGCACCAACGGGATAAACAAGAGATTCTGGAACAAGACTGGGTCGGTGAGCTTAAAGTCCGTTCGCCGCCGTAGAGAGGAGCTGGTCTTCGGAAGGGGTTCCGGGTCTTGAGGTCGGTGTCCGGTGTCGTCTCGGAGGTAAGAAGGGAGAGAGAGAGAGAGGGGCAGTTAGTCCTTGACAGCTCGTGGACCGTCGTAGCACTGTCACCAAACACCAGGTAGTGCGGGGCAAAAGAGATCGTGAGGAGGGGGCAGGAAAGGGAAGTGACAAGCGAAGGCGTAGAGGAGAGGGGAAGAGGGAAGAACGTGCAGTCGTGAGGGCGAAGTGTATGGATAATATATACAGCGGGTTATGTGCAGTGAGTTCATATATATATATATATATATACAGTGCAGCAGCGTGTACTTCGTGAGGGGATCTATATACATACAATCTACAATATCTACAGGGAGACACGGAGAAAACAACGGTAACAGTGTACTCACGTGCCCCGCCGCAACTCTCCGGTGAGTTGCGGCCGTTCTCCAGCCACCTCCGGAGGACTCCACCAGTCTTCCGTCCAGACATCCTCCTCTTCCTCGCTTCCGCTCCGGTACTGTCCACTCTCCGTCCCAGGTTCTCCGCACGCTGTCTCCTGCCACGAGTCCACCGCATCGAACGCTCTCCTCTCTTCGTCGTCGGCTTTTCTGTACCTCGGACGGCTGATGGGGGCGGGACTTCCGGGGTCACAGAGATTCACTTCCGGGTTGTTGCCTGACGCCGTCGACCGCTCTGCTTCCTGCATAGGAAAAAAGAGAGGAGGAGTCCTGGTCGTCAGGGACGCCGGAGGGTCAGTCGTCAAGGTATTCTGGTTCAAGGGCTGCTCTGCTGGGTTACGCGGCGCTCCCCTTCCACAATCTGATTTTATGCTTACCCCCACATTTGCCTGGTGTTATGCTGTTTCTCACTAGTCTGACTGGGATCCTGTTAATCACTACCCCAGTCTCTGTTCTTTTTCCCCTAAATTGGTTGTGATGAGTACTTGGCTACATCCCAGATTGGCTACTGGTGTACCCTTACAAGTCCCTAGTATATGGTACTAAGGTTCCCAGGGCATAGGTACACCAGTGGCCCCCCATGGGCTGAAGCATGTATTATGCCACCCACGGAAGACCTCTCAAACTGTGACTACATGCCTGGCATTGCTGCCTGCATAAGTGGGTGCTAGCACCACTTACGACAAATACAGGTTTCCATAAAACAGAGGTCACATCACTTAAAAACTATGTCACCCCTAAGGCAAGCCTTTCAATCATGAAGGCAGGGTGATCAGTCCTAAGTGTGAGGGTGCCCCTGCATGAGCAGGGCACCCCTATAACCTTCGAAGTCCATTCTCCCGGGTTGTAAGTGCATAAGTGTTAGAATTGGGGGTCTCTATTTGGCACAGGTAGGTACTTGTACTTGCGAAGTAGTGTGGCTCACTGGTTAGAGGCGGCAGACCCGAGAGCAGAGGACGGCCCGGGACCAGGGTTCGATTCCCGGCGCGGCAGGTTTCTGGACCAGGGTCAGCGGACTCGATAATTCTCTCGCCTCGGTGCCCACTCTGATCAGCGATCACACTCGGCAACTCTGGGCATTAGCTTGCCTCATCTTCACTAACGGCCCCACCAGACCGCCGGGGATGCCTGGTCTCACCCTGGAGATACCCATTAAGGGACCATCTCTCAGGGAAGCCAGGAAGGGTTTCGCAGCGGTCGAAGCGCCTTGGGACCCTACGGGTAAGTAGTGCGCTATATAAAATGCCTATACATACATACACACAGGGAACCTCTCCTCTAGTCAGAGTAAGGGGGATTATACTCCCAAAATAACCCCTGCTCACCCTCTAGGTGGCTTGGCGCAAGCAGTCAAGGCTTATTTCAGAGGCGGTATAAGTTAAGCATTTATGACCACATACAGTAACCCAGTGAATATACTACACATGGACACCACACAGGTTTTATATAAAAAATAAGTTATACTTTATATATAGTTACCACAAGACCAATAAACAATAAAATGAATCCACAGTACTATTAGCTTTCCAGAGTTCTTGTTGAAAAGGCTTAAATCAAGGTTCTGTGCGAGTCGGTACCCTGGACGGGCTACAGCGTTGTTGAAAATAACACATAGTCTAGCAAATCCAGCGGACCGCGTCGGTACGCTCCAACTCACATGTCGACAGACTCAGTCACAGTACCTTTTACTTGGGGGCGGCCGGCACGGATGTGCGAGCCGGTTCCGGTGATCGTCGTGTTGCAGGACGCGTTGTCCCTCGATGCTGTGCAGGCAGCGGCCCATTGACAGTCGGTGGATCCCAGGCTTGTGTTGCAGGGCGAGACGGTGCTTCGATGGGGTGCTTGCAGCTCGCGGTGCAGCGAACGTGCCGGAGTTCGGGAGCTGGCGTCGATCAGTCTGGACAGCAGTGCGAGTCGGGTGGTGCGTCGCAAAGCGTGCGAGGCGGTGCCCAACTCCGGTGCGGTCACAGGACTCGAAGTCAGCAGCAGTGACCGCGTTTGTCAGACCAGTACGATTCGGTGTAGCGAGACGTTGCACGTCGCGGTGTCTACCAGTCACGTGCAGGCTACGGCTCTGTGAGGGCATCAGGACAGAGTCGGTGAGCACAGAGCTTGCGTTGTTCGAGGCGGACGTTGCTTAATGCTGTGCCTACAGGACACCTGGCCGGTCGTGAGAGTCGGCCACAGCTCCCTGCCTCTGTAGCCAGCAGAAATTCACAAAGGCTGGTGAAGTCCACTGGTCCTGGGACTTCGGTCAGGGGGCAAGCTCTTTTCAAGCCCTTGGAGATCTTTACACAAGTTGAAAGAAAAGTCCACAAATTTCTTTCTCCTCTCTTTGGCAGTCAGGCAACCACTACAGGCCAATCCCCCAAGCAGCACTCCAGCTTGGGAATAGTCTCTCCTCAGTTTCTTCAGGTTCCTGCTCCTCAGCAGAGGTTTTGTCTTGTAAGTCCAGAAGTGATCTAATTTCATGGGATCAGGGTCCCAGTACTTAAACCCCAAAATCCTTTGTTCTCTGAGGGGAGAGGAGCCTGTGCCCAGTTCAAGCCAGTTCTGAAGTACTCTGTTTACCAGACTTCTTCTTTCCTTTCACAGCGCAGGGCAGGCACATCAGACGTCCCACAGGAGGTGGAGCCAGCATTGTTGAAGGCAAGTACAGTCCTGGAGCACTTTGTTGACAGTCTTCCTTCTCTTCTTTCAGTGTGCAGGGCAGAGACTTCAGACGCACCACAGGAGGGTGAGCCAGCATTGTAGAGGGAAGGCCCAGCCCTATTCAGGTCCAAGGTGCAACTCCTCCTTCCCATCTAGATGCAGATCTTCATATTCACCACCGGGCTGCCCCAGCCTGTCTCTTGTAATACCCCAGCCTTGTCACTCACAAAACCAGACAAAGGAATACACAACCTCACAGAGGCAGGCTCAAATGGTTAGGCAAGCAAATACCTACTTTCTAAAAGTGGTATTTGCAAACACAGAATATTAAAATAAACTTCACTAAAAGATATATTTTATTATTCCGAGCCCAGGCATACTAAACTCGAATTTCTACCATGTTCTCTGAGTCTGCTATGATTATAAGCATGTAACAATCCAGCAGCCCATTCTGGCCTATGGAGAACAGGTAGCCTTGCAATAGTGAAAAACGAAAATGGCTGTAATTCACTATAATACTACATGCCACACACATCAGGGCTTGTCCTACCTTATACTTACAATGCACCCGGCCCTTGGGCCTACCATAGGGGTGACTAATATGAAGAAAAGGGAAGGTTTAGGGACTGGCAAGTGGGTGCACTTGCCCAGTCAGCATGACCGTACCAGACTGCTCGCAGGCTCTGCAATGGCAGACCTTAGACACATTTTACAAGGCTGCTTTACAAGGCCGCTCCCACTAGCAGCATTTGGATTCACACGCCCTGGGCACACTCAGTGCACTGTACTAGGATCTGACAAGTAAACCAAATATCCAATCAGGGAACCACTAATCAATACATCAATTTACAGTAGGGAGCACTCGCACTGTGGCACTGGCAGCAGTGGCACAGTGCCCAAAGCATCTAACACCAGCAAAAACACATGATGCAACAGCAAAAATGGAAGGGAGACCCACGCCAGTGGTGCCAGGTCTAACAATAAGCCACTAAGTTGCATAGAGTGGCTATGCGCCATTACGCGTTGACCATCTCTAAACTTGCTGGAACGAACCCTGTCATGTTTGGTGTCAAACATGTTGGAATCACACCCCCACACAATAAACAGTGTGGGAGGTATGATTCCATGCACTGTAAAGCTCCTCTGGGAGGCTCGAAGTGCTCCCGGTAACAGTCTTCTAGACCCGGACAGCAAGCTATGGCTTCTGCCGACCAGAGACTGGATTCTGCATTCCTGCTGCTGAGTCAAGCTCGAGCAGAGGAAGGCAGGACAATAGGTACCCAGTCTTCTTGAATGGCACATTTGGTGCCCTCCTTGCATACTCCAGTACAAAGTAGCTCAGGGAGGCGTTGGCTCCCACTCTGGCGCAAAACTGGACAAAGGACATGGGCGCATCCTCCCCACTGTCAGACCCCTAACCTGGGAAGGACCCCTGAATCCTCACAACCTTTTCCTTAGGGTACTTAAGGGCTTACCTGTGGGTGGGTCCCTAGATTCGTTGCGGGACAAGATTTATAACAAGACCACTTCTTCGACCGTCTAGACACTCTGGACTTTGTTGAACTTTGCTCTAGGCACCAAGACTGCAACTGGGAAGACTCCTGCTGCTCATGGTCTTGTCCTGCTCGTTTTCTGCAGAATATGTGCCTGTGCTCCATACAGGATCCACCCAAGACTTACGGACATTCAAGACACCTGAAGGAATCGCCCTTGAACAGAAGGAGTCACTTCCCTGCATCTGCAGGCACTGCAACAAAGCTGACCGGTCTGCTGATCCTGGACTCCGAAGGGCTCAGCAACACAGGTGGTGGTTCTCCAATTCCCTCAGGCCTGCACTTTCCCCTCACCGAGTCTGAAGCCAGTATCCCTCATCGGAACCGGAGGAACCGGACCCTTGTGCACACTATTGACTTGTCGTTGCAAGTAGCCTCAACCATCTCCTGTAACCAAGGTCTTCGTCCTCACCACATCTCTTGCGAATCCAGTACTTCTGGCCTGTCGGTTCTGTTGAGAGTCTTCTTTGACTCCAGTGGGCTCCCCTGATTGCTCGGGCCTACTCTGACTCCCCTGCTTGTGTTAAGTCACTTTGACCTTGCCGGTCTGGACACCACCTTTTTCGCTTGCCACATTGTTTGCAGTTGCCAAGGCTTGTTGGTGCTCCCGACGGACACCGACCCCTCAACTCTTGACATCCGACGTGTGGCAGCGCGTGTACGGCTTCTTGTCTTTCACAGCTTTGCCTGGTCCACACAGCTTCAGCTCCAAGGTCACAGTCAACTCTCCTGCAACACCCGACATCGGTGGACATTCGTCTTTGGTGCTTCCTGGTCACTCTTGGGTGGCATAGTCTCTGTCACCCCTGCTTGCAGGTACTTCTCATCTTGAATCCACCTTTGGATTCCACCGGATGCTTTCACCTTTTCAACTGCGGTTTCTGATGCCACTACGCACCTATGCACTCGGCTTCGCTGGTGTATGTATCCACTGGGTTTCTTCAGGATCCACTGGGAAGGGTCCTTCTTTAAAATTGCAACTGCGTCTTACGCATTGATTTGAATTGAGCACATGGTTGTGTTCCCACACTGCACACGGCCTCCGTGGGGCTCCTGGTAACTTACCTTGGATGGTTCCTTGGGTCCCCAGCACTTCTACATCTTATGGGTACAGTCTTGACTTGAGTCGTGGTTTGCATCCCACTATTTTAGTAGATGGTTTAGTCTACCCTGGCAACCACTGTGTATTCGTGCTACTTGCCTGTTTTTATTGCAAAGTATTGTGTGCTTTGTGTATATCTCCAGGTAGGAAATCTTTGTATGTGTTTGGGAAGTGTCCTATAATAAATACCTATTTTTATAAATATACTGTGTGGTTCTTTTTCACTTTATCTATACCAATAAGATTATGTTCTGGTAAAACAAGCTGCTTTACACTCCTGAACTAAGCCTTAAGGCTGCTCTCCACAGATACTACATAGAGAGCTTTCTAAGGTTGTCTAATACCACTAAAACCACCATAAGGGTTGTATGGATTAGTGCAGGGTACCCACCTACATAAGTGTGCACCATAAACTAAGCCAGTCTCCTACAGATGGCCTCTCTCCATTTGTTCTGTTGCCTTTTTCTGTGACTAGGTAGGTGTGCTGATGATGAAGAATGTTGGGTTCCTTTAGCTAAGAAGAGTCCTTTTGGGCTGCCTGTATGATCAGGTGGGTGTCACCTGTCCGTCTCCAAGAAGTAAATGTCAACTTTGAGATCATATTTGCTGTGACCCTTTTACAGATTACCCTCCAATCAGTGTTAGTGCTGTTTTTATATCCTTCTTTTCTCTGGTCCTTTTATGGTTCTAGGTAAGGCCTAGTTCGGGGGTCGTGTTGAGTTAGACCTCTGTGCAGCTTGTTTTTTTCTCTGTGCCCTTATTAGTTGTTGTTCCACCTATTCTTGCCTGATCCTGTTGTTGCAGTCATGTTAATAGAAGGTTGTTTCTTGTGTGTTTTCACCTTCTCCCGTTGCTGGTGAGAGGTGGTATATTGGGGGTAGATGGCACACTCCTTAAAAGAACATTCTACACAGTAACTACCTCTCAAATTGTTTTTGACTATATCCTTACCTTTGCCATTGTACAGTACTCTGTCGTCCTTGACTAGGTTTGTGCTTTAGAAATACCAAATTGAATCATAGTTGCCTATATACAAGCAAAGACCAGTTATTATTCCCTGGTGTACGTGAATCGTGGTTTGGCTTTTGACATGTCTATTCTCATGTGCCATTGAGTTTGTACGGACTGGTGGCCTTTCTTGGACTTGACATTCATTACAATTGCAGGCTGGATTAAAGAGTCGTTTTATGGTCTGTATGTTATAGTTTTGAACCTGGGAGTAGGAGGATATCTTCCTGGAGTTTGGGCCATATGTACAAATCATTTTTGCTGACAGAAAAGGCCAGATTCATTGATTCGACCCGGTTCCGACCACAAAAATGCTTTTACATATGTACCAATCTCAAGTTGCTGTTAAGTAACGCGTTACTGAATTGCCGTATGTATTTGCTATTCGGTATGTGGAAGGGCTTGTTAAGTGCATCCCTTTCAAAAACAGATTTGCAGTGGTATGTATCAATTTTTAGCGACCTAATTACGGTCGCAAAGCATACATTTTTTACCGACACCTCAAAGGAGGTGGTAACTATTTGCAATTGGGAAGAGGTACTCTAGGGGCCCTGCCCCTTTGTGAATGTTGAAGCAAATATTTTTAAGAGCAGGCAGTGGTCTGCCAACTCTTAAAAAAAGGATTTAAAAGTATCATCTTCCGTTTTGTTTTTTAAACGCATCCTGTTTCCTTTTAAGGAAAACGGGCTAGATTTAAAGAAAAAATGCTTTATTAAAAAGCAATCACAGACCTGGTGGTCTGCTGACCTCAACAGGCCACCATCCCTGTGCTGGCCACGATTGCTAATGAGTCACAAATTGCAAACGAACTCATTAATATTCATGAGGTAGGCCTATTTGTGAACCCATTGGGAATCACGATTTTGGAAAACTTTATTTTTTACATTAGGAATTGAGATTTGGTAAGAATGGCCCTTACTATTTTGGGATTGATATAAAAGATTACTAATCTTCAAGTAGAAGTATCTATCAGAAGGGAAAAATGACTTGCCTTTGGTATCAATGTTTCTAGTGAAAAAATCATCGTCCTCCGGATCCCTGGTTCTCATCTACTTTACAAAAAATGAAGAGTAGGTGGAAAGCATTAGAGAGACACTGGAGGAGAGATTATGCCTCAGAATCTAAAGTGATATATAAACAGCCAATCAGAGATTACCATTATCTCTGTAATACTGCCCGGGCCGAGTATGTAAGTACTAATAGTTCTAATACTCAAAACTGCCCTAAAGTCCTCTTTAACTTGGTTAAGAACCTCTCTGTTGCTGTTTATCAAGCTCCACAACCAATTCTTTTAGAATCGCAATGTGAGGAGCTTGCAATATTTTTTCTTGATAAAGTGGAGCAGATCTATTCTAGTTTAAATACCTCTATGACTTCTACTCTACAACAATGCATGGCCACTACGGTTTTTTCTAATCTTGGAATTCAGTCAGAGGTTCAGGAGCAGACCAGTATAAATAAACTTGAACAATGGACTCAGTTTGGCACAATCTCTTGTAATCGTATTTTGAAAAGTATTAAATCAGGTTCCCCTCGGGACCCTCTTCCTATTACTATACTGCAAAAAATGGACTTACCTGCTTTACAGTTGATTAAGGAGCTACTTAATGCTTCCTTACATGAAGCCCTGATTCCTCCTGAATGGAAGCATGCGATGGTTCTTCCGCTGTTAAAGAAACCTAATGTTGACCCGCCCAATTATCCAACTTTCGACCCATTTCTCTGCTCCCAATTTTCGCCAACTTATTGGAGAAACATGTGAATTCGCAACTAACTCACTATGTGGAAACCCACAAACTCTTACACCCATCTCAATCAGGGTTTAAAGAAGGGTACTCCACAGAAACCACACTTCTGGGAGTTAGTGAAATGTTGCGTAGTCGTTTGGATGTTGGTGACACTGTGGCGCTCATATTATTAGATCTGCGCGCTGCATTTGACACTGTGTCCCATACCGTGCTTTTGCAAACACTCCGATCCATTGGCGTGACTGGAGTTGCCTTGAAATGGCTGGCAAATTTCTTGTCTGATCGTACGTTTCAGGTTTCTTCCTTGAAAGCAGTCTCTAAAATCCATGCCTCCCCCCCCATGTGGTGTCATAGGGTTCGATTCTTAGCCCCTTATTGTTTAGCATTTATGTTAAACCATTGGCTGACATTGCTGAGGAGGTATTTTTTCCTACGCTGACGACACCCAAATAGTCTTCTCCCTTTCTGCTAAAGGAGCTTCTAGGCCCTCTTCTTCTCAAGATGGGCTGAGTAAAATCATGCAGTGGATGCAAGTTAATTCACTTAAGCTCAATGGGGAGAAGACAGAGGTGCTCATCCTAGGGAAAAACAAAGAGCTCTGGGGCCCGCAACATTGGCCCCCTGAATTGGGTTCCACTCCTCAGCCTACTAAACAAGCCCGTAATTTGGGATTCATAATCGATGATCATCTCTCGATGAGGCCTCAAGCCATAAAGGTGGCTGCAGCATGCTTCTCCATACTTAGATGGCTCAAAAAGATTTTGTGGATGTTGCCAGACTCCACAAAAAGAACGGTAATCCAGGCTTTGGTCACCTTTGCCTGGATTATGGCAACATCCTTTTTCTTGGAGCCAATTAGGAGGTGATTCATAAGTTGCAAATTGTCCAAAATGCTGCTGCTCGCTTGCTCTACCAGATTCCTAAATTTACAACTGTCTCTAGTTCCTTGTGTGATCTCCACTGATTGAAAGTGGAGTATCGCATTAAATTTAAGACCTTAATTTATATGTATAGGATTAAAATAGGTAAGGCCCCTCAATATCTGATATCCATGGCTCAATTGTATGTCCCTCCTCATCCTCTCCGCTCAGCCAATCCGATAACATTTGTGGTCCCAAGCTATAGATTAATCAGGGTAGGTGGTCGATCCTTTTCTTATTTGGGTCCTACTTTGTGGAATTCTCTCCCTCTGCCTTTGAGGAATGAGCCTAGCTTTGTGCACTTTCGTAGGATGTTGAAAACCTGGCTTTTTAATTGAATTGAATTGAATTGCCCACATACTTGCATTTAAACTGGATCCTCACCGCGATTTAGCGGGTCTTTTGTCTGCTCCTCGTCACCCTTGCCGCCATCTTAGGGGTTAGAAAGGGACGCTTGAGGCCAGTGCAGGTTAGCGCTCCAGCAGTCAGGTTGACTAGCCTGAGCCCTATATTAACGCAGGGATGCTAGCGCACGGCGCATGCGCACGGCGTGTGTGCCGCAGTAACGCCGGAGTCACGCCAGAGTCCAGCCCGTCTGCGCCCGTCCGCGCTACGGACGAGCTGGACGAGGGGACGCCCAACGGTCTCGGGACCCATACCAGGCGGTTTTCATATCCTCTTCAGGTTTTGTTAGATCTGAAACCTGGGCGATTACCCTGCCATCACACGTTTCCCCCTGAGGCGGTACGATCGGCCTCCATCTGTGGATGCTGCAGGTCACACCGTATTGATGTTGGGCCCCCATGCGCATATACTAACCCAACCCCCCTGGCAGATCATCTTTCAGACACTACCAGAGAGCTTGGGTACCTGATCAATGCCAGATCGTTGATCAGGAATAATGTTTCGTTTCAGGATTTTGTGGAGGTATATAACCCCTCCTGGGTCTTTATAACGGAAACTTGGGCTAAAGAATCCTCGGGCCGGACCTCGTCGAAGCGGTCCCAGATGGTTATACTTTGGTCAGGCTGGATAGAGTGGGACGTGTCGGTGGAGGGCTTGGCATCCTGCATAAGGACTCCTATTCGTGTCATACGACGCCCTTATCTGTTCCGGGTGAGGCTATTCAGGCTTTACATTTTTCCATCAACGCACCCCACTCCATCCTGTTTAAGGGGGTGCTTATTTATAGACCCCCTGGGCCTAGAGCGGATTTCACTCATCATCTGCTTACTATTCTGGAACCATATTTTGGATCCGAGTCAGTCACAGTTCTGGGAGACATGAATTTCCACTTGGAAAATCTCGAGGTAAATGACACCAAATGCCTCCTAGATACCTTATCGGCCTGTGGTTTGCAACAACTAGTCAAGGGTGCCACTCATCAGGCGGGCCATACCTTGGACGGAGTTTTCACAAATGATAGAAGGCTGTCAGTGGAAGCACCTTTGGCGCTCTCCTGGTCAGATCACTTCGCCGTCCCTCTGTTATTGGAGATGATCCCTACCAATAACATACCAAAGGGTCCCAGCAAAATGGAACTTAAGCGGAATCTGAGGAAGGTGACCAATGATTCTCTGGCACCTTTAACCTCTACCCTTCTAACTTTAAGAGATGAGGACATTGATTCCGCGGTGCAGAGGTTCGAAGATGTTACCTCCGCAGCGCTGGATGTGCTTGCACCTCTCTCTTTGCGCTACAATGCTAGAAAAAGGCCTTCGGCCCCTTGGTATGTTGAATCCCTAAGGCTTTTGAGACAAGCCTGTAGAAGGCGGGAACGGTGTAGGAGATCTAGTGGGAGCATGCAGGATAGAGAATCTCATAAAAATCTTTTGAGGGAATACAGGACGGAGCTCATTAGAGTCAAACAAGAATACTTTTCAAATCTTACTGGGGCTCTTACTTCATCAAAAGAGCTCTTCAACATCGTCGACTCTTTAATTACCCTGAAGACTCCTGATCCTGTTACTAACTCACAGCAGCTGTGTGATAACATAGCTGAATTCTTTCAGGATAAAATCGACGATATTGTCGCGACTCTTGAGCTCCAAAGGATCTCTGTATCTCCACCTGTCCTTCTTGTTCCCCAGACCTCCCTCGATACTGAACCAGTCGGACATGCAAGTTCGAGCTCGCTGTCTACTTTTCCTCCACTTTCTTTACAGGAACTGGAAGTCCTGTTGAGTAAGACTAAATCTGGCTCGCCCCTCGATCCCTGTCCTCTCCATATTTTTAACCAATGCAAGGAGACCCTCTTGCCCCCGCTACTTTAAATAATGAACAAGGCCTTAAGCGAAGGTACTTTCCCTTCCCAATGGAAGAAAGCGGTTGTGAAGCCGCTCTTGAAGAAGCCGTCATTGGACCCAGAAGTGCTGAAAAACTTCCGCCCCATTTCGCTGCTCCCAGCCCCCGCTAAGATGCTGGAAATCCACCTACACCAGCACCTTTCTTCCTTTCTGGAGACCGCCGGTCTCTTGGATCACTCGCAGCATGGCTTCCGGAGGGGTCATAGCACGGAATCCGCCCTTACCGTGGTGCTTGATAAGATCCGCACCACGGTTGATAGGGGCGGAAGTACGTTGCTGATCCTTCTGGATCTCACAGCTGCTTTTGATACCCTGTCTCCCCTCGTCTTAACATCTCGTCTAAGGGAGATAGGGGTGGAGGGGCAGGCGTTAAGCTTGTTCGCCTCCTTCCTGGACCGGAGGGAACAGAGAGTGAAGCTGGGAGAGTTCCTATCTCCATCCCTGCCGCTGAATTGGGGGGTCCCACAGGGGTCGGCGTTAAGCCCGACCCTGTTTAACATATATGTGACCCCCCTGGCCAGGCTTATTAGATCTTTTGGGATGGAGGTAGTATCCTACGCCGATGATGCGCAGATCCTACTGTCTCTCGCCGAGTCTGTCAGCTCCTCAGCCTCCAAGTTTAGACTCTGCATGGAGGCAGTCGCCCTCTGGATGATTAACAATTCACTGGGGCTAAATGGCGAAAAGACAGAGATCCTCGTATTCGGCGAGAAGGATGACATCTGGTCGGCGGAATGGTGGCCGGAATCTCTGGGGACCTGCACGGCTCCAACGCGGGCAGCACGAAATCTGGGGGTCATGATTGATCCCTCCCTTGACATGGCTCTTCAAGTAAGGCGGACCATATCTACCTGCTGGGGCATCATTGCAATCTTGCGCAAAATCAAATACTATCTATCTGTGCAAGCTCGAAAACAGACGGTCGTGGCCTTGATAACATCTAGGCTCGACTATTGCAATGCCTTGTATGCCGGGGCCAATAAAGGTCTGCTGCGAGGTCTCCAATCGGTGCAAAACGCTGCGGCGAAGTTTGTCCTGGATCTCCCAAAAAGGTTGTCTGCGACCGCTGCCAGGAAATCCCTACACTGGCTCCCAATTGAGGCTAGGATCTCATTTAAAGTGCTATGCCTGGCATACGGTGCGTTAAACAAGAAGGAGACCGGAGACATAAAAAACCTCCTCTCCTTGTACTCACCTGAAAGGAACCTCCGCTCCTCGTCGAAACTGCTCCTCACTGTACCTCGGGTGCGCAGAGCCAAATGGGGAGGCAGAGCTTTTTCTAACCTGGCCCCAAGATGGTGGAATATGGTTCCCCTGGAGATCAGGAGCCTACCTTCAATGCTTTCTTTCAGAAGGGCTTTAAAAACTTGGCTCTTTGGCAGAGCATATCCTTAGCCTTGGGTTTTAGCCTTTGTCTCTTTTCTGATTTTCTTTGTAGGCGCCTTGATGCCTTTGGGCAAAGTTGCGCGTTTATAAATTTATTTTCAATTCAATTCAATTCACCCTTGGATACCCTCGGGAACCGGCATACCTACACCAGGAAAGCCGGGTGCATAGGTACGAAGTGATGTAAAAAACGTCTGTAGACCACAATGGAGGACTTCAGTGAAGATGCCGCTGGTAAAGAAGGTGAAAGAGTCAGCGGGAATCTAAGGATGGATTCTTGGAGAGAAGTAACTGTAAGCACAGGGGACATAGTCTATGCCACTCGGGAGTGACCAGGAGGCATGGAAGACCAATGACCACCGATGACGGAAGATGCAGAAGAGTTGATGGTGCGCTTGTTGCTGCAGCTGTGAGGACCAGCCGATGCTGTGGAAGACCAAGAGCCGTTCACGAGCGATCCAACTTTGGAAGTCAAGAACTAGGAGGTTGTTGGCTGGCTGGAGCACCAACAAACCTTATCAGCAGCAACAGACGTGGAAAACGAAGAAGGTGCAGTGTCGGGACCAGCCAGGTCCAAAGGACTCACCAAGTACAGGAGCGTCGGAGCAGGCCCAGAGCAACCAGTGAAGCCCACTGGAGCCAAAGAAGACCCTCAAGAGGGCCCACAGGCCAAAGGCACAAGAGTCGGAAGAGGGCCTCGAGCAGTTTATCAAAGATGTAGGCCCACGTTGCAGAGGAGGCGATGAGAATGAAGATCTTGGCAGGAAGAGATGCTGGAGCTTCTTGAAGCCCGAAGATCTCTGGAGAAGATAATCAACAACAAGTTGACGCGGTCCTATTCCAGCAGTTCCAACAAGGGATACTGGCCTAAACCTCGGCGGCAAGACGGTGTTGGCCTCCAGGGAGTTGCAGAACCACAACCTGTGTTGCTGGGTCTTTTCTTCAGGGCACATTGATATACCCAAAATAAGTAAGTAAGGAGAGTCACGAAAGGGGACAAAACCATTTCTGTAGCACTAAAATATACTGGTAAATACATTGATGTGGGCTCGTACTCAAAGATAATATCCCAAAAATAAATAAATAATACTAAAAGTATTTAAAGTATTTGACATTATGTGTATACTCGACAAACTGAGAAAACCAATAAATAAACCACCTCCCAAATCACCAGTGTAAAGCGAAGAATAAACAGATCACCACTTGATCACCCTTGTGAATACTCAATGTGCCCTCAGACCGTGTCTCTAATACCTTAGATATACCACCACCAACAGGCTAAGTTATGAAGGAAGGCATATATAGTGGAAATGTAATTATATGACTCCGATGATAACCATTACCTGCAATAACCACTTCAGTAACTCATAGTTCAATCATAAAAACTTTAAGGCGATCAATAGGAAAACATTTTTGGCAGGGACCAGATGTAGGTAAATATATGGAAGTTAGATCCGTACAACATATCATAAATTAGCCAAAGGTTGCCCAATCACAAATAAAAAGAAAAGATTCACTTTCCTTTGGAGAGAACTTGCAATCCAATTGTAAAATATGGAGAATCAATCATCCATTCTATATGCTTAGTATATTTTCAGGTGGGTCTTACAGCTTAAAGGTAACCAATAGCCTCAAAAGTATCCATTCTACAAGAAATATTTATAACAATGAACAAAACCAAACCCATAAGGCTAATCATAATTCCATATGATACACTAATATCTTGACCACTCATCTCTATATATAATTGTTCAAACCCACCCCATTGAGAAGCATACATCTATTTGAAAGCCTCCCCGTTGCTCTGTACCTTTACCTAACTTGTCTCATGAGTCTTCGAGAAAGGATGATAGGAAGATGCACGATAGTAGCCGACGCACAGGTATCTTTCCATCCTTATTAAATGCTCGTATTTCAACCTTAAGGTAAAAGAAGCCCAATGTAACATCCATTTCAATCAGGAACCTTCTTGTGGCCCGATACCTAGTTTCTGAAATTGATCCAAAAAAAGAACTCCTTACCTCAATCGACAGCCACATAGTTCGGCATACACGTCCTCTCCAAATAGAGAAATTCAAGATGCCCTGATTTTCCTTTTTTCCACCTCTGTGCACGTGACCCTAGAGTGTCTGTAAATCTGCTATATAGAGGACAAACGTGCTATGAAACTGAGCAACCATCTTGGAAGGATTTTCTGGAGGTACTACCAACCAAACATATTCCAGATAATAGCCAATTAGAGTATCATATGCTGAAATACTCACTCTGACAGTGCTTTCTTTGCAGTGGTATTGCTGCGTGATACTGAGGTCTTGGACCTACAACTGCTTTTTTTGAGGTTAAAGCAGAAATCCTACTGTCTTGGCCTACTTCATCTGAGCTCTTACTTTCATTCAATGAAGCCCTAACTGATATTCGAAAGGGCACCTGGTTTAAGACTTACTCTTGCCTACTGCTGAACAGGCATGTGGCTAGATGCCACAGACTGGTGCTGCAGCATTTTACTCCAGAGAGCCTGGGGGTCCAGGGTCCTACCAGCAAGGTGCACCTCAATTCTTTACCTATGACGCCCCTGGACAGGGAGTCAAAGAGGATTGAGACATTCTAAATATAAATGTTCGTAGCATGTGTTGCTGTAGATACAGATTTTCTGCATATTCCTTCCATGTAGTGTTGGGCTTGCACATTTTCAACTTTAGAAGATGTCTTTTGTGTCGTGAAGTATACGGTGACTCCTCCTTATACTAGCTTTGCGAATGGGCACCGACTTAATGTTTTTTTCTGTCATCCGGTTCAGATGTGACAATCGAAGCTCCAGGATCGAGGTGCCCTTTCTTGCTTTCTCCAGGGTCCCAGGTCTTCCTTGACACCTATTCTAGGATAAAACAATAATCTACTGCAGACTTGCGACTGAGATATCACGACACCGAGGATCAGATCAACATACGCTACGTCTCTGGGTCCCTGGCCAGGCTAGGGATCTTGAGCCCCTAAGGTTTTCAATGTTTCTCCCTCAAGAATACATAGTTGGTGATGGAACAGACTGTTTCAACACTGCTCTCACTGTAACTCGAAAATACCCCTGATCTGACTACCACCAGGTGTGTGTAATTTGTGTTTGTCCCCACAACACAATGACACCAAGTATGAGGCCTGCCTCTTTGTTTCCATAGGGACAGATTCTGGGCACATCATAAGATGTACAGACATTCTGCTGAAGACTCCTTGGACCTCTTTTTTAAATGAACCCCCAGTGCTGAAGACATCGAAGGAACAGACCTTTGAACATTCCGGCCCACCAACTGTCACTTGAGGCAACCTTCTCTTCCAACTCCAACGAAGGAGGAACAATCCCAGCTCGGTTAGAAGTAACAGGGCCACACAGACGGACAATGCCCTGGGCTGGGAGTATACCAGACACCAACACCAAACCCACCAAATCTCCTTGAGGCGAGGTGGAGCACCACCCCTGAGGTGGTCATGCCACTATAATAATAATAATACGACTTATAGAGTGCATGGCTACTTCAGGCGAAGTGTTTCAACTCTGAAGTCTAACTCCTGAGGGTCGAGATCACATCTAATGTATTGTAAAATCAGCTCGAGCTAAATAGCTAAGTTTTTTATATTTTTGGGAAAAGAGCTTCCGACATGGCCTGCGGAATCTGAAGGGGCAAAAGGAGTTCCACAGTTTTGGCTCTAAGTAACTAAATGAGGAGCCCCTGATACCTGCACCAGATGCACAGGGCTTTAAAGGAGTCTGTTTCAACTGCAACTTGTGCACCTTGGAGAGTGCAACCCCCATAGGAGACCATCTGGGAAGATCAAATAGAAGGCGCACCGCCACATTCTGCACTCACTAAAGTCCCTTCAGATGGCTTTTAGACCTGCCCCAAGCCCCCTACTTCTCCTCCCCCCACCCCCTCCTCCTCCTCCAGGTACAGGACATAGCCAGTGCCTGGACTATTGTTTACTTTTTTACGGACTCTGGCAGGAAGCAAAACATTTTTTTTTTTTTTTTTTAAAAACCTTTATTCTGAGAAATAAGGAGATACATGCGCAGGCCCACAACCATCATGGCCGGCCGCAAAGACAGTCAATTAAAAACAGGAGAAATGCAAACCAATCGGCAAATAGGATATGTTATAGTACATCAGACGCGGTAGTGGGGACTGTAGCAAAGGATATGAGGTTTTCATTTTTAAATTTTGAAGAAGAGTAGGGGCTGCAGCGACAAGGACATAGCACCTCACAGAAAGACCAGAAGAGACAAGGGGGACATACCCCATTAGCAAGCGGAGGCAGGCAATGACTGTCGCAACTAAATAATCAAGGCAACCATGGCGGTAATACTAAACAACAGGCCATAATACAATAAACAACATCCCTAAATAAAACCCCAGAAATCCCACCCCAAAGAAGTGAGAAACAGGGGCTTGTGGAGACGCCCGAAAAGGAAATAAGGTGCAAGACCAAGAGACAGCCAACCCCACTAAAGAGGGAGAACCCTCCCAAAGCTAGAAAAGAGCGATAGGGACCACAGAACAAAACAAACTAAAATAACAAACCCCCCCCACACCCGCCACCCTGCACCCCTGTAATGGCTACGGCCTAACCCATTAACAGCGTGCCTGTCGCCCCGGAACTGCCCCAAAGAAGGGAAAAAGTACAAAAAGTACAAGAAGTGGAGGAGGAGAGAAATAAACAACAAAGGTGGTAAGGATCAGCAGAGGAGGAGGACAATCAACAGATATATTCCCGGCCGCCCGCCCGCTCCCGGACCCCGCAACCGATATGATACCAACGGTCGATTCAGTCAATGTCCCGCTCATCCCACACAGTCACAGCAATGCAAGGAATAGTGATCCAAAAAACGGCCTCAACCTTGCCCCCTGCGATCAAGTTGGTAAATGGAGTCCAACAGTCCGGCCGGCGCCGTGGATGAGAGAGGCGCCCGGGACGGCCAACACAGGATGGGGGGTCGTCCACAAAAGTCCACGAAAACCACTGTTGCGAGTCCGAGAGTGATACAAAAAGGATCAAGGCAGCGCAACAATCCATCGGAAGCAGCAGGCCAGAGCGACAACAACAGTTCCAGGAAGGGACGAAAAGTCACGCAACCAGAACACAAAGGAGATGGCAAACATGGCGCCCGGGGACGATACACCAACCAATGCATGAAACCACGAACTCCAGACCTCTTCCGAACCACTGCAATCAGCACCTCAGCAGAATCAGAACCGGGAGCCGCCAACACCTCCATAGGCACCTCGGCGAGGAGTTCACTGCGATCTGGTGTAGAGTGTGGCGCAGTGTGCAGCACTTGGGGGCACTCACGGCCCACAGGAGAAATAGCATCAAGCCGGCTCTCCAGATCTCGGGCGTTGACATGAAGAGCAACTTTTACAGCCCCCAGAGCGAACAAGACTGCACCGATCCCCAGCGGTGTCTCAGGAAGAGAGGATGCAGCAGTGTCCTCTACTCCAGGCTCACGGACGTGTGGCCGCTCCGGAAGCCGGTCGCCATTGTCACTCACCACCCACAGACCACTCCGCCGACGTTCCGCCAAGTACAACTGGGCCAGAGACAAGGGGGCAACTGATGGCATCGCAGTACCGGCTGATGCGCTTTCAACAAGCGTCTGGACCCCCAAGCGCGCTCCGAGGATTCCACCGCAGGTGCTGAAGTGCGGTGCATAAAATGGCTTCCGTTACAGGCAGGAGTAACAAAGAAACTGTTCAGACCACTTCCAAGCCGGGCAAAGATGCAGAATATTTCCAGCAGGCACAATGTATCCAGGCGTGCAAAATCGCTGGGCGGAATGAAGCGCTGCGCCGACGAGCACAACGCGACAGCCTCTCACCAGCCGATCGGCTCCTCCTCCTCCGCGATGGCCGCTGCTGTTGTGGCCGTACCCGGCCGACCCCCACAGACAAAGACCCGGTCCCACTGCCGCGTAGGGCCGGGAAAGGAGCGAGGACGGTTCACCACCGAAATTGCCCGGAATGAGCAGGGAGACACGCCGTTATGTTCAGGATCGTTTCCCCATTCCACTCGCTGGGTGTAAAAGCAGGATAAAAGACAGGATGATGGGGGAAAGCGCGAGGGTCGGTGGAGCCGAGAATCTAGGCGGCCATCAAGGTTGCAGGCTAGGCTCCTCCCGCAAAACATTTTTTAAAGGTCTTCAAGACAACAATACTTTTCCCTGCTTAAGTTGTGTTTTGGCAGTCGAAAGTGAGCTTCTCGTCAAACCAAATGCCTAGCTTTTTAACCCTAGGGTTTGACGTGGGTTAAGGGCCCAAGACAGTTCGGCCACCATGCGGTTGTCCAAATGGAGGGTTGTTTGACCAAGATGAGAACCTCAGTTTTTCCTGTGTTCAACTTGAGTCTGTTGAGATAAGTTCACTGGGCGACGTGCATGAGGCGAAATACCAACTCGGTAGCCATGTTGACTGTCTTCTGTGACAGGGTTATAATGAGCTGAGTGTCATCTGCATACATAATGATGTTAAAACTGTGACGCTTGATGACCTCTGCCAGAGGGCACATGTACAAGTTAAATAACGTTGGGCTTGGAAGAGCCCTGAGGCACTCCTTGCTGCAACTGGAAGATCTGTGAATGGAATGGTTTTTGAAACACCTGGAAAAAGGTGGCATCTATTGCAGGGCTTTATAACCAACACCGCAACTCCACAAACGCTCAATCAAGAGGTTGTTGGAAACTGTGTCGAAAGCTGCACTGAGATCTACCATTAGCAGTGCTGCAGTGTCATCACTGTCCAGAACTTGGCAAATGGATTCTAAAGCAAATTACAGGGCAGACTCCGTACTATAGGAGGGGCAGAAGCCTGACTGCGTTCTGTGGAGTAGATCATTAGCCTCGATGAAAGTGGAGAGCTGCTGATTGACATACTTTTCTGTGACCTTGGAAAAAAATGGTAAAAGTGAGCTGGGCCTATAGATCCCACCAAGCCCGAAAAATAGCAGAGGTTTTTTTAAGCAATGGAGCCACCATTGCATGCTTCCATTGCAATGGAACCTGATGTCAGGAAGCTATTGAGTAGGTTGTGAAGCACAAGCTTGACAGCTTCTGCCCCTCGCTCCAGTATGGGAGGGGAAGCAGAGTCAAGTGGGGAGCCAGACTTAACAAACGCAATAAAAGGAGACAATTTCTCCTTTTCAATGTGCTTGATATGAAGCAACCTAGGGCACTCATCTGAGGATTCAAACCAGATGTTAAGGCGGCAAGGAGATTCTCTGGACTAGCCCCTCGAAATCGAGCCAGCTCTCCACAGCACCATATGGCTGCAGCACTGGTCAACATTAACAGAAGCTCATGGAGCCGGTAGCCCCTGTATTCACAGGCTCTCAACCTACTCGACTGTCTGCCAAAACAAAGATCTTAGCTTCCTCTGCTCCAAAGCCCATGCCGGCATCAAAAATGCCAACCAGCCACATGATGCCACTGCCACCAAAATCTCCCTCTGAGCTGAAGCTACAGGACCTGATACCAACCTTGAAGCCAATTATGCAGACTCCAAGAGACTCCACGCTGCTTCTGAAGGGCAAATCTTTAGTGTCGAGAACCACCGGCTCCAAAAATCCCAGTGATTCGGAACAGCCATTCCTTGAGCAGCTCCATGCTACATCACACACTAGGAGGATTTCGTCCCCTTACCGCAGAAGCCAACTTTCGAGTAGGACTTGGCCTCAGTTCCAGAACCAGTTCTGAACCACAAAGAGAAGCGTAAAGACAAGGGCACAAGCCGGATCCACGTTTACCTTTCCACTCCTCCTCCATCATAACTGCCTCCTCTTACTCCTTTTTCACCCCCTCCTCTTCCTCCTTTTCCAAACACACTACCAAGTGCATACACCTCGAGGTTCACCTCAGTACTTGGCTGGATTGCACAGCCTTTACCACCAGCATGAGATGCAACATTTCTGGTCGACCAGTTGAGGGGGAGACCTCTGGGAAGTCTTTACTATAGACCTTCCTGGGAATCCTGACCCAGACTTGTATCACTCCAAACCCCCACCCCGACCCCTCTCGATACAATCTTCTACCATTAGTTGATACAATGAGACGCCCAGTATGACCAAGTGGACCTTCGTGTTCTGAAGGAGGGGATCAATTTTTAGTTGAGACCCTCTCCAAGATGGAGTATACTGTTCAGTTCCTACCCATGCTTAATAGCATGTTAAAACCTACTGCAAAGCCATTTAAGGACCGTGTCAGAGCAATTGTAGTAACCCCAAGGATGTAACGTCTTATCCACCATACATTAGGGAACATGTAGATCCGGACTCCTTAGTTGTCCACTTTGCACATAAGCGTGCAAACTTTCGGGGGACGGGGTGCGATCTACCTTCCGACAAGAGTAAGAAGTAGGACGCAGTTTATCTTTACTTTGGGTTACGTCACCTTTATTTACTCCTTTCTCTCCATACCTCGCATATGTTTTGTAATTGATCTCTATTCCCTTCCCCCACCCCTTTCTTGTCACTTATTATAATGTTATCCTCATACCTCAGTCCATCTTTTGTTTCTTGCCCTGTCCCATCACTCAACTCAACGGTATAGCTAGTGGAGTGTGTATATGTGTGTGTGTGTGTGTGTGTGTGTGTGTATATATATATATATATATATATATATATATATATAGAGAGAGATATATAGATATATATACATACACAGGAGAAGAGGAACAAGATGGGGGAAGAGAAATTGTTAAAATGGTCAAAAAGTTCAGAGGAGCACTTTTGTTTTCACTGTTGCAGCAAGAGCACTAGTAATGAAGAAGGATGAATATGTGACTACAAATATTTGGCTAATGTAGCTACAATTCAAGTGCTATATTCATGGCGTTAATAATTAATTAATTAATTAATTACTGTACTCTTAGCCCCAAAACATCTAACAAATCACCCTCAGTATGTTTTTCTAACATTGCGAGTTAAAAGCTTGTTAGACATTAACCTCCACATAAAAAGTTGCTGCAAGTAAAACAAGCATTGGCATATCCAATAGGTCACGCTTTTGGGACCTTATAAGTATTTAGTTATACAGCACAACATCCTTGGTGCAACAACATCAACTGTTGCATGGCTAAACACTTATAAGGTCCCAAAGGCGAGACCTTTTGGCTATGGGCAAATTCTGTCTTGAAGGATTATGTTTGGGTTCCTCTGTAAAACATTCTCTCTGTGCACGTTGTATCTACCAGAGGACTGAGTTGAGGAATATCCTATCTCGATATTGAATTTTGGAATCCCTTCCCGTATTTGGAATATGCTGTGGAAAATGAATTACATGTTTTAGTGTCTGCATCAGTAATTTTTAATGCTGTATTCAAGTGATGTTTACTATTCCAGGCTAAATGTTTTTCCCCCCCAGTTCAAATCTTTACAAGTCTTTTTGCATATCATTCCTTTTAGATGTAACATTGACCCAAAACAATTTCAGGTTTTATAAAGGAGTATATGTAACTGGGTGCTTAACAGGCGACTTCCACTCCACAGGTCAAATGCTAGATATCCAGAATCCTTCCCGAACATTGATGGAAGTTGAACAAAAAGAAAGATTACCAGTAGTGACTCAAAAGTGCAGTTACACCATAGCTTATTCCATCTGAATGAAAAAAAGAAAATCTGGTTGAAGAAGTTTTTTTTTAAATTTAAATATAGTTTGATACTTTCCTGTCTGAGTCAAATAACCGTTTGTACTGCTGTTTCTTTCAGTGATATCCAATTAAGAGCTGGGCTTCTGCTCTACAATGAGACTGTTTTAGCTTTTAATGTAGTTCCCCTATTCAGTATAGTCTCCTTATCTTTCTGCCTTTTGTTCTATTTGAGTGATCATATTCGGAAAAAGGATTACTGTCCTGGAGTTGAAGGGGCTTTTAGGTTTCACTGTGGTATGGATATGCAATTTTGAGAACGTTATGGGTATGCTCATAAATGTGTGTGCAATGCATTAAATGGTGGGGCACTGATTAGCAATCGTGAGAATCATCAGGTGTAAGACAGCTTAAATCTAAAAGCCATAAAAGCACAATGGAGTTAGAATGTCACTGCTTAGGGTCTAATAATCATGATGAAATGTAGGTTCCAATACTCGGAGGTCTGTTTACAAACTTTTACCTGCAGGTCTTTGGTAATTAAATGTTACTGTCAAGAAGATGCAGCAGCGTATTTTGTATTTAAATTGTGTGAATCACCAATCAAAGCATTTAATATGGCAACTAATACTCTGTTATTTTCTGGAATGCTGACTAATTTGTCTGAAGCCGGCGGACTAGATGATTCTTGGAAAAGTTTATTTCACGGTCATTAAGTCAGAGAAACCCTCCTTATGAGTCTTTTTTTGTCGAAGTCTGAAATTAGGACGTTTTGTAATCTGCAGATTCATGCTGCCTGTTTCCAGTGAACGTCCAAAGCTGTAAAATCTGAAGCTTTACAAGATGGTACAGCACCTCTGATCCCATTAACTGTCACTGTAGTGGCAGAACCACGCCGCTATCACTTTTAAAAGCTTCCATCACAAAAGTTACAAGAATAAGAGTTGCACTCATGTTGCAGGAATCTTTCAGAATTTAATTGTAGAGAACACAGTCTGCAGCGAAACCCTACGTGTTTACACTACAACTACCAGCATGCACTGTATTGAACAGCAATGGAACGGAAAAATCTTATATTAAAATGGTCACAAACAGCAAAGTAGGACTCTTTTGCAGTCGTGATCAAAGTCCAAGGACACGTAGGGTTTCACTACTGCCTGTGTTCTCTACAGTTAAATACTGGAAGCTTCCTGCAACTTGAGTGCAACTCTAATTCTTTTTACTTTTAAGACAGGAGACGAGAGCTAGATTCACCAGGGACTTACCTTTCCACAAATTAGGAGCGGGATCTTCTGTCCACAGCACAGAAAGAGAGGAACGTAGTGCAGGAGAGTGTGGGGGGGCTGAGGACAAGATGGTGTTCAAGGAGGGGGGAGGGCTGGGGTGAAGGCGGACCCAGCCCTGCAGCTACCTCTGGTTCGATGCTGGCGCTGGGAAGCTCGTGCTCTCGCAGCGAGGGGGAGTGTAGACACCCCTTCCAAAACACAGCATCGCTGCGAACAGGAACGCGCCCAAATAAAGATTCATTTGACCTAGTTAAACTGTAAACAAGCAACAGACTGGGAGGTGCGTCTGTAATGATAAAAGATGAAGTGTGGCAGCCAGGTACAGGGGACAACAATAAATGGAGCGGGACCGTATAAGTGTTTAGCCATGCAACAGTTGATGTTGCACCACGGATATTGTGCTGGATAACTAAACACTTATAAGGTCCCAAAGGTGAGACCTATTGGCTTTGCCAATGCTGCTTGTTCTTTGTTGCACAGAATCGCGCTACATATGGAGGGGGATGGTCCTGACATGGGGGTGACATGGGTATGCCGGAGGGAACGCACACACCCCCAGCTTTATACTGAACTTCTTATCTTGGAACATTCGGGGGATGGTCTCGGCCACAAAACACTATAACATTCATAGATATTTGAGGAGACGAGGGGTACAAGTGGCTATGCTCCAGGAGACACATCTCACACAGGTGGAAATGAATTGTTTGCACTGCTAGTGGCGTTGCCAGTTATTTGCCACCTCCTACTATGCCTTTGCCCGAGGGTCATAGATCTGGGTTAGGGCTGGATGTCTGTTTGAACCCGTTCACACCTGCATAGATAGAGAGGGTCTCTATGTTCTAATCAAGGGTGGGTTGCTGGGCCGAGATATCATCCTGGGGAGCATTAATGCCGAGCCAGGATGATACCAGGACCAAGTGGAATTCCTCCATTCCCTTTCAACTTCCCTGGCACCACTAGTGACAGACAACCTCCTGTTGGGAAGGGATTTTAACTGTGTAGCAGTTGTGCTGCTTGATTGCTCAATTTCCCCTTTGCCAGACATGCCTATTCATAAGACTGCCTCAGGGACTGGATGGAACACTAGGACTTAACTTATGTTTGGAGGAACAACATGGGAAAACCCGGGATTACTCCTACTACCGACATATTTATCAAGTACACACCAGGCTAGACAATTTTGTATGCTCTCATAGACTCAGCCAACATGTACTCAAAAATGAATACGTGAGGTGCCCTCTCTCCGACCACAGACCTTTGCTGTTGGACTTCCAGCCAATTGGGAAGCGTCCGCAGATCCCCACGTGGAGAATCAATCCATTGTCCCTAGAAGAAACTTTCTTCCACGATTCTCCGGGGGAGGCAACAGAGTGGTGGATACAACGTAAATGAAGTCCATCAAGGGGGCCAGGCAGTAGTCCTGTGAGAAAGCGAATGGAGGTTACTCTATGTTGAAATTGATTCTATAGGATAGCACTTAGAGGTTAAAAAACACTTGGAGGTTAAAAAACACTCTGATGTAAATAAAGCAAAACTCTCAAAAATCTATGCTGAGAAATGGATCTATGGGAAAGCGCTTGGAGATTATAAATAAGCAAAACAAACACGTTAGGGTAGAGACATTCTGTGCTTGTAAGAGTAGGCGCCAGTCCAGTTGGAAATCGCAAAGGGGTTGCAAACCACTCTATGAGAAAGCGCATCACGGTTACTCTGCTTGTAGAATGACAATGGCCAGAGCACATGGGGATAAAAGCACTGAGTGCGTGCAAAGAGATTGGCTGGTGCCTGGGAACTTGCTTTCTAGTCTGTCTTGGTGAATTGGAAATGCCAGCACATGCGCAAGGGTATAGACCCCCGTGCTTTTAAACTATGCAGACGGAAGCATTGAGTGTTTGAAAAAGGGAGATTCGCGGGTGCCATGGGAGCTCGCTTCCTAATCTGTCTTTTAGAGTGGATAATATTAGAAAATGCACACAGGGATTTAAATCCTCTGTGCATGTCAAGTATGCAAACGTAAGAGAATTCACTTACCTGTATTGGAGCTAGCCAGTGCTCGGCTTCAGTCTTGAATAGAACTGTCAACCAGCTGGTGAAATACTTGAGTTGAGTTACGTCACGGCCGGCACGCCGAAGGTGTGCACGGCCTGTGACAGCAGCCAAATACTGTTCTCTCTGGCATCTAGATGATACTGACGAGTTACTGGTTAAACTCCAGACACAGGAATATATGCAAATACGTGTGCCACTTGTAGAAAGTTAACCTATTTTTTGGAATGAATAAAAGTCATGTTTGCAGGATACTGACAACTCAATTAGACTGCGTTGTGGGCGATTTAATAATGAAGGGGAGAAAGAACATGTTGTGTAACAAGCTCGTTCTGGTAACGAAAGAATCAGGAAGAGTCCACTTCGTGTATGTTTAAAAATACCAGACGCCTGTTCTGTTATGATAAGAATCACAAAAACAAAACCAGGGAGGCGCAGTATGTCACACAAAAAGCTGTGGTAGGCTTTTTTAAAGCCCACTCACTAAATGTCTCGCCAGAGTAGCGCATGCGCTGGCTTAGGGGAGACCTAAAAAAAAAAAGAAATGGCATTACGGGGGTTGAATGCGCTAACATGTAATAAATCCACTGTTGCTCATTGCAGGTGGCCCCAAACTAAATCTTTCCACAGGGCCCTATATGTCACTGGTGAAAATAGATGTTATTATGGCACCGAGCGATATTACAGTGTCATATCGATCCGAAAAAGACTGATCCCAAAATCAATTTATCAAGGTATGAACGACTACACTAACATGAAAGAGTTCATTTTTTAAACCTGTGGATGCCGGCAGAAGTATATCAAAGTATGGGGCAATAGTTGGAACATTTTCCAAACCATTTCACTACAATTTATTCAGAGGTATAGCGCGGACTTCTGTAAATAATCTTGTCCTGAATGTTTTATGCCTGCTCGTATGATCATTTGTGCAAAATGTAACACCAGTGTGCATATCACCATGTTTTCTTAGTTAAAATCCAGTAAAGAGAATTTTTAAAGTTTGCGACTGTGTACCACTGTTAACTCATCAAGCCCTGAATGAAGTGTCAAACTAGGTTATTTAGGCCGAGGTCATACAACACAATAAAACAGTTTCTATGCTATTAAAACAAGCTATTTCATAAATATTTAAAGTAAATAAATGTGTTTTATTTTGGTACACTTCGTTTTTGCCAAAATGTCTTGACCATTTTTTCAACAAAACGTCACATCTGCAGTACAAGCCATATGTACAACGCTGTTTTTCACTCACAAATGCTGCTTTTCAGAGTTTCTGACTGAAAATCTTAATTTAGCAATGTACTGAATCCATTTTAAGAGTCTGCAACTTCTTTTTGGCTTCATGAATGGGCTTAGAAAGGAGTAAGGAATTGCTTTTTAGAAGGGTCCTATTCATATCTTTCAATGGTTTATGACAGAAATATTGGTTGTAACCATCAAAAAGTAAACAACTCGCAAGTTGGGATGGTAACCAATCCGCAAAAGGGAAGTTTTCCGTATGGAACCCTTCCGCTCCGTGAATATTAAAAAAAAAGTTTGGGAAGTAGGCAGGTGTCCATCGCATGTTCCTGGGCGCTCCACACTGCTGGCCCCGTTGTAAGGGAGACGAGGCAGACTTCCTGCATATGTTGTGGTCCTGCCCCCGTCTCCAGGACTACTGGAGGAGTGTCTGACAGTCTCTGAGCGAAGTCACACAAATTTCTGTCCCGGACGACGCCCTATACTGTCTCATAGGCCGTCGTAGACGTACAGAAGGTACGACTGAGATTCCTAGACCTAACCCTTATCTTGGCAGTGAGAGCCCTCACCATGAGGTGGAAATCCCCCAAGTGCCCAGCTGTATTCATGTGGCAAGAGGACATGATTCAGTGGGGTAAAGCTGAGGGTGCTGCTCTCAGGCCGGAAGAAGAGAGTCCTATGGAAGCAACCCATTTCGATGGAATGGGAGATCATGCTACACTCTTTTGAATTACTTGGATTACTGCCCCCACAGGGTACCCCACCCCCGTAAACAATAAAGCCGCTTTACGACTATCTAACATTAGGTTGAGAGACTTGGACCCATACACTACGACCTATGGGCGCTGCCGACTCCTCAGAGTCACACTGCTAGTAGCATCATCCTCCGATTACTATGGTTCCTAAACACTGAACGACCAGGAGTGGGGGGGAGGGAGGGTTAGAGAGGCAAAGGTTATGGTTGGGATTGTTGTTCTCATTTAATTGGAAATGTATATGCTTAATACTATAACCTTACTGACACAGTTGCAAGGATACGGAACTTATGTTGTCATCGGGACTTTTTGCCTTTCATTTCCTACCAACTAATGTAAACAGGGTATGATAGATTCATGCGATGTATATGCTGTATCTGTTTTAAGAACAAATGACCACCTTTCTATTGTATTCATTGCACTGGATATGTTGTCATGGTCATCAATAAAGTATGTATAAAAAAAAATTTTTAAATCACAAATATATAGATGATGGCGGGTGCAAATACCTAACTGACAACCTCCTAACTGTTCACACTCCAAATGAGCCCAGACACTTTACCCACAATACCCCCATATGTACTAGAAACAGTATATGTAGGTGTAGCTATCAATGGCTTTATTAGGAATCACCACGTTAATACAATCAGAAATATGGCAATATAAGCTAATGCAACACCATAAAAATTACAAAGGATGCTAGCAGCTTACAATTACACTCATTAGAGCACGTTATGACTCACTGTTATCTTTGTGATATGTAAATGTAAATAAAGCATTTCATTGTTCAGCAAAAAAAAGTTGGCAGGTGTCCATGGGACCACTTCAAACTCCCAAATAAACTAAAAAAATAACTTTTGAGTTTATTTAAGGAAAAGAGGTTACATTTGCAAAAAAACACTTTATTGAAATGTGATCACAGAGATGGTGGTCTACTGACCCCAGCAGGGCACCATCGCTTTGATAGCCGTTGGTGAGTCACCGTTTCTGTCCTACGTCATAATTATTCATGAGGTAGTTGGGATTCAGTTTTTTAGGAACCGACTTATTCGTATATAGGTCGGTTAATGGTTGCCAAAATACTGAACGCCGTTTGCAACCGGATAGTTGTACATCTGGCCGTTGTTTTGCGTTGTAGAAAAACTGAAATAAATAAAACCCACTCAAATGTATGCAGTTTATCTTTTCATGATGATAGTCTTACGGAGTTAATGCGCTTTTTATTAATCTAGAAATGCTACAAGAAGCACCGTGACAAACGTTTAGTATTGACACAATAAACGTACCTTTAGTACGGGACAATATGACAGGGAGACAAGACTCCGCTTTTTGTGACTCTACTAAATAGTCAAGTCAACCTTTATTGTTAAATCAGCTAAAATCATTACAAAGTGCTAGTGCAAATCAGAACTGTCATTTAAACTTTAAAATCAGTGCATTAAGCAAGGTGCAAATGCAAAAGGGAACAATACATTTGTTTTAAAATGTGTACTTTAAAAGGAGAATGTGGTTTGTTAAAACTTTACGTTCGGGTACAACAAAATTATTTTAATGTACCCGAAGCCAATATGTTAAAAGGAGTATGGTTTGATTCCTATCCAAGTGAAAGTTCAGTAGCTGTTGCCCTCTTTGTGACCCACTCGGCTCCTTGGAGGTATTTTACAGTCCGGGTGATTGGCCTGCCTCAACTCAGCAGCCCAGAATGCAATGTGGCTTGTCTGCAGGAGCGCACCCCTAGCTGGCTCTAGAGAGGACGCAGCCATTGCTGATGTAGGTTTAGAGTAGAATGGCAGAGGCTGAAGATGTGCACCAAGTCTTCGGCCGTGAGGCCGCATAGTCGATAGGCCAACCAGGGTGAGTTCTGCATGTAGAAGGGCAAGATCCGAAGGCAACATTTCAGGTATTTGCTTTTTGTCCTGCAGTTTAGAACTTCTCCCAGGTATTGCTGTGTTTTTAGGATCTTGTAGCTGTTTAATATTAACCAGACCTGGGAGGGTTTTTCTAGAGTTGCCCTTTCTCTAATGAAGGGATTATTTTAGTTGTTTTATTGATGGCTCTTTTGAAAATGTTGTGGCTTGCTGCTGCCGGCCATAGTTCTCCTAGCCGGAGCAGGTCAATCGTTTCATCAAGGTAGTCTTGTGCTGGTGAGCATGGTTTTTAGAAATTTCCTCCCATATATGACAGTTAATTGAGTCTCCCTCAGCGGATTTTAGCTTGTGGCAACAGATGGCGAAGGCTGCATGCTTGTCATAGGTCTGTTTTGTTAGCCAAAACTCCAGCCTTTATGGTCTGGGACTACCGACCACCCCCTCCCCGCCAAGCAACCACCACAGCAATCCAACATGTAACTTAGTCAGGAAGAGTTTCTTTGGAAGGCGGGGGGTCTCGAGACCCCCCGGCCGTATTTATTAAAATATGAAAGCATATTAAAATTGTTAAAATAAACATTATTTACACAATCATTAATATGCAAAATTCTGACATTAGATTTACATCAACGTAGACAGGTATGAAGGGCTAACCTTAACAAATGTCTAATACAGCGTGTTCCTAACCGAATCGAACATCCTACATATGAATTTTGCATCCTAACAATTTTTTGGGCCTACGGCAAGGTCGTTGACCGGTGTCGGATCCTTATTACCAGCTACGCCCTCACGTATGAGTGCGCATGCGCAACAGGGCCCGGTTACCGGGAGAGTTCGTCCCTCTCCTGGTTACCCCGTACGCTCCGTGAACTCCATTAAACCAAAAAGGAGGGCCCATTCACTCTCACCACTTTATGACGTCATAGTGTATGTGCAGGGTGGCTATCAGCCCAAGGAAAGCGTTACTCCCTCCCCCGCACCCTTCCGACCAAGCGGATATCCTGCCCCTGAAGTTCTAGGAGAGACCTTTGGCCCCTCCCCCTTGGACAACTGCTCCAGCCAGACAATCAATGCAACCCATATTGGGAAGAGTTCCAGAAAACCAATATTTGCTGTCAAACCGCTTTCTTCCCACCACTTCGGCCACCTTTGTGCCACCCACTTGTTGCCAAGTATGGCGCCAAACCCCACACTGCCAGCAGTGTCGGTCCATAGACCTAACTCCGCCGACGTGGTGGGGGGGCCGCACCACACCACTCTGCCATTGAAATTCTCCAGGAATGCCATCCATATTCGCATGTCCTGGCGCACCTCAACTGACAATCTAGTGCGATGATGTTTGTCCCGCAGACCCTTCATGGCCTGCGCGATTGAGCGGGAAAATGGGCGTGCCATAGGTTTCACTCTTAATGCAAAATTCAGCTGACCACGGTCTGCTGCATTTGTTGCAATGTGATCTTCTCTTTCACTAAACATTGCTGTAATGCTGTTTTTTTCAATAGAACAGGGAAAGGGGTTATATGCACGACTGCACCTATCGTTTATCTCGCCTTATCAATTTGTTTGGTGACACGGATCGGAGATTCTTTTACCCCTCAATCTCCATGAACAGAAAAGAAAACTTTTATGCTCTAATTTGTAATTCACAAAACTGATCCAGCACACAAAACAAATATTATAAAAATCTAAACAATGATATACGAATTTCAGTTTCAACACAATGATTATTCAGTAGCAGAGTCGTTGGATGTATTTTTTGATGTTCAATCTTTATTGAATTCTTCGAAACATGTAGCCTAGCTGTAATGCTGCTCTGAATTTTACAATTTTTTCCTTGGGTAACCTGAAACAACCCTCCACAGAGTCCAGTTCGATGCCTAAGAATTCCAAACATGTCGACGGCCCCACCGTTTTTCCTGGTGCCAGCAGGACCCCAAAAGCCTGCATGAGTACGCAAAATTCCTGCAGTGCCCACGCACACTCCTGCGATCCCGCTACCCCCAGCAAAAGGAAGTCGTCCAGGTAATGCATCACGTGTTGGTGCCCTGTTGTCTGTCTCGTAACCCATTCTAGGAATGAACTGAATGTCTCAAAGTATGCACATGACACGGAGCATCCCATGGGCATACACATATCCATATAGTATTTGCCTTCAAAGGAAAAACCAAGCAGGTTTTGGTCCAAAGGATGTACTGGCAATAGTCGGAAAGCTGATATAATATCTGATTTCGCCATCAATGCCCCGGGACCCAGAAATCTCAACATCTCTACTGCCTGGTCAAAAGACGCATACTTCATGCTACAGATGCCTTCGTCGATTGCATCATTCAATGATGCCCCCCTAAGTGCTGAGAGGTTGTGTATGAGTCTGAATTCGCCCTTTTCTTTCTTCGGGACCACACCCAGGGGTGAGCAAACAAAGTTAGGTATTGGAATGTCGTCAAAAGGACCCGCTACCCTACCTAAGCGTAGCTCCTTCAAGATTTTTGACGCCACCACCCCAGGGTAGTGTCTAACTGACAACTGATTCCTAGACTCTGGTGTCCCGGTGTACCCCCCCGCCGGAATCCGAAAACCATGTGTGAAACCTTCTTGCAGAATCCTTGCGGAGGCATGATCTGGGTACCTGTTCAGCCAAGGAATCATTGCCAGGACATCGATGGGTGAGTGAGCGACTTGTAGGTATTCCCCACTAATCCGGTTTCCTCTTCCCCCTGTTGCCTGATGTACTACCCTTTGAACGGCATGCTGTTTCTGGGTGGGATGAGTGGCTGCATATATAGCATGCATGTCTGAATTTGCAGGTGCCCGCTGCCCTGGTGCTTGTGCGCCTGTTAAAGTCCCAACACACACCCTTTCCACCTCCATTGCTTCTGGCTTTACTGAACCCATCCCCCCTTGCGCTGGCTGAAAGGGCTGCTGGGGCCTGGGCGAATATCCCTTGTTCCTGCTTGTGGCAACCCCTGCGGGCTGACCAACGGAAAACTGGTCATGCCAGGAAATGGAGTCTACCTTGTTCCAGGCTAATTATCGGTCAAATTCCCTAGCTTTCTTGAAAGAAATGTCATATTCCTTCCAACCGTCCCCCCCCCATGCTTCTCACTGAACATTGTAATTCTACTTTGGTAACAAGCCATCTGTGCCTGCAGGTTGGGTGAACGTTCGGCGGTGACTGCCACAAATACAGAAAAGGCCCTGATCCAATTAATCAGTGTCTCCTCTGGCCTGAATTTAGACAACTGAGACCGCCATTCGTTAGGGAACATCAAATTCTTTTGTGACTTGGCATACTCTAACTCCCTGTTATCAATCAACAATGAGAATATATTCACATATTTGTCTGCCCAAATCAGTTCTTTCACTACTTGTGACACATGTTGAGCCAGGTTCTCTCCCCTGGAGGGTATTGCACCTTCGCCCAATACAGGCAAAGCAACCTCCTTGACACTCTCTGCGACTCGCGTTGGTTCTAAGGTCTTGTCTCTCCCCGCATCACTGGCAGAACCTGTTTGGGGAAAAATTGGTGCACTTGGCACTCCACCATCACCCCTAGCCAACATGATCTTAGCCACCAGTCTTTGCGCCTCCGCCGAGGGATCAGCCGATGAGGGTAACACCCTCCCAATCCCCAACCAGGGAAGTACCGCAGCTATTTGCACCACCAATTCAGGGGGTACCTGACCAGCCCCAGAGGGTTCACTGACCAGGACAGGTGCTGGCGTGGACAGGATTACTGGTGGGACCACTGGCGGTGCAAGGTCCCTGGGTACACTTATCGGGGGTGGCAAAGTTGGTGTGGGAGCCTCCGGTGCAGTCGGTACCACATATGGGACGGCCCCAGGGGATCCCCCGCCTCCACGTGGCTTGGGATACCGACTATAAGCCCTCTTGGCCCTCACACGCTTAGGTAAAGCGTCCAATTCCCCCCTTGGTTTAGGGGGCACTACCACCCGCTTGGGTCTCCCTGATGGCCCAGCCTGAGCCTCAAGCCTCTCGCCCATTTCCGCCACGGTCTTCCCCAACTGATCCACTTTCCCTAATCTCCTGTCCATCGCTGACATTCTGTGCATCATGGTCTGAAACATGAGCTCCATGCGGGAACACTTTGCACCCCGCCTACTAGACATTCCGTCACAGTGGATCACAACCTACACTGCACAATACGTCACTTATGGGCACTATGTGCCTTGTACCTGTACCAAAGTTGGAGGCTCACAGGCCGGCTGTATGCACCACGCAACTGTGACCGCAACACACCAGCTAGCCTGGGTGCTTGGGCGAGCACACTCTAGCCCGGCGGCCCGCCAGAAGCAGTGAAATGCAGGCCTGCCCGTGTCCTCGGTTCTCGACGTCCACCGTGTGTTGTCCCAGCAGTTAGTTCCGTCAACAAAAGAATCACCTTCCGCCTCCTCACCCACGCACACAAAGCCCTACACAACCAAGGCCCGAGCTACCTCAACAGCCGAGTCAACTTCTACGCTCCCAAACGCCACCTCCGATCAGCCAACCACGCCCTCGCCGCCGTCCCCCGCATCCGAAGAGCGACTACAGGAGGAAGGTCCTTCTCCCACCTGGCCGCCAAGACCTGGAACTCCCTCCCGACCGACCTGCGCCTGACCCAAGACCACCTCTCCTTCAGGAAGAAGCTGAAGACCTGGCTGTTCGAGCAGTAGCGGCACCCCCCCCCCCCCCCCCCCAGCGCCTTGAGACCCTACGGGTATGTAGCGCACTTTATAAGTGTCACTGATTGATTGATTGATTCCGCTGTACCCCCGAATGCAGACCTATGATGAGAGGAAAGTTAAACGAAATCCTGGCTGAAAAGACAGTGACCCCAGGTAACAGTAGGCTCCCAACAGAACTGCCTCAAAATATTTAATTTGCAATGTCAAAACCAACTCCCTGTGGCAGACTTAACTACCCAGAAAGAATTGCGACAAATGCAGCGTTCAAAATGCTTTAAAATTGAAACAGTCCCCTTGCCCTGGTAAATAAAGGCTTAAAAATCACACCAAAAATGCCCTAAATACCGATGTGAAATTATACCAATTATAGCAACCTTGGTGTTTATATGAAAGGAACTGGTATGGTTTCTTTTAGATTAGGTCTCCCATCCAGTTACTAACCAGGGCCGACCCTGCTTCGCTTATTTCTTTTCCACCCCAATTGCAGCCTAAATATCACAACGAGCGTGCACTTTTATATTGCTGAGCTGCCGCTAGCGCGGGGATCGACCCGTCTGCCTCGTGGTCAAAAGGAAGCCTCTCTGGCTGCTGCCCCCACGCCTCTACCCGTAACGAAACTCTCACGCACCAGCCTCCTGCCGACAAAACCCCCGGCCACGATGCTGCCCAAGCTGCAAGCTAATCGCATTCCCTGGGCACGCTCGAGTACGTTGGAAAACACCACGCTGTACTCGCTTACCGCGTCTCGTCGGGGTGCAACCGTCAGCACGCTACCCTATAGGAGTTCCTGTAGATCTCCTCCGTCCTCGGCTTGTACTGCCGCTCCGCCTGAAACTGCCACACCGCAACAAAGTCCTCTGTCCCGCGCGGTGACCCCGTCCTCCGCTCGCCAACCGGAAACAAACACCGGCAACCTTGTCCTGCTCTACGACGATCTACTTGCAAAAAAGACAACAAAAATGATTTGGCTCCTGGTAGAGGAGCGAGGAGCAAGCCTGGGGAGCGCGGGTGCAAGAGGGCGCCTCCCGCGCTCCCCAGGCCTTTTAAACCTACTAGGCACCCCTCTTGACCCGGAAGCACTTCGCCGCTTCCGGGTCAACGACGGGGGCCAGCACCAATCGGTGATGGGGCGCCCCTGGTTGCGTCATCGAGCCGCGACCCCCCAAAGGAGGGGGAGCCGGGCCCCACCATACGTTCGTGGGGGCCGAGCGGCCCCCCCTTTCCTATCTGGGCTGGTGATGTGTGACAGGGAGCGGGAAAGATTTGCCTATATATTCTTGAAATTGTGGTGTCCAGAGTTATTGTGTGTCTGCCCGAAGGGCCTCACAACCATAGGCCACAGTTGGGACCATTTTCGCCCTGATGATTTTGAGTATGGGACTGAACGAGTTCCCATTCAGGTTCCTAAACATGATCGTGAGCCCTGCCGCCAGGGCAATCCCTTTCCTTTTTATTCCCTCCTTCTGCAGTTTGAATGAGCCACTGTTATCGAAAAGGAGGCCAAGGTATTTATATTTTTCTGTTTCTTCGACATTGCTCTCATCAAGATGCCAACTAGCCTATCCTTTGAGTGTGCTCTTGGTGAGGATCATGATTTTTGTCTTTTTGCTGTTTATTCTTAGCCCGTTCGCCAGGGAGTATACGTGGGTGGCTCCCAGGAGACGCATGCCGATCCTGGTTCATCTTAGTAACACCATGTGGTCGGCGTATCAACCCTAATTTCGAGCGCTCAAGTTTACAGAGATGAGTGCTGAAGTTAGATCTGCCAGGAATAGATTGTATAAAATGGGTGCCATGACACACCCCTGTTTGAGACCTCTTGTTGTTAGGATAGCCCTCAGTGAATTAGCTCCGGTCCTTAGCATGAGTCTAACACGTGTTAGTATATAGGTTTTCGATTGCTTTTAGAAGAAATGAGAGGGATGCACCAGTCTTTTAGTTTTCTCCGGAGACTAGCGATTTGCACAGTCAAAAGCCGCTTGGTAGTCAATGTAACCGAGGTAGACAGGCATCGTGTTTGTCGAGGTTCTGGCTTTCCTTTGTGAAGCCTATTTGGTTAGAGGGGATGATGGAATCAGTGACGGCCCAATTACTGAGATGTTCCAGTTGGATTCTGGCGTAGTATTTTGCCTCATTGTCAATGAGGGCTATTAACCTGTAATTCCCTAGCCCTTTGTTGCCTTCTTTGAAAATGGGGAGATAATCTAGCTTCTCTATGAGGCTGGGATTGTTGCCCCTGATAGAGCGTGATTGAAAATTGGTGCCATTGCTTCTGCCTATTTTTCCGGACCTGTCTTGTAAATTGCCTGGAGGATACTGTTTGGGCCGGGAGCTCCTGTGATACGCCCCTTTGTTATCTGCCAGAGTACATTGTTGGCTTATATGGTGTCTACTCCCTGAGACCGATCCTGGCTCCTCTGCCGAGACAGTTCCCAAAGGGAGGTTGGCCCCTGAGTCTTCCAAGATTGCGCTTTTTTGGCTGCTAAGAGGAGTGGGTTCATGTTGGGTCCCAACTGGATTTACTCTAGTGCCAAACTGTTTGGCGAAGATGTTGGTAAATGCCTCCCATTTTTCTCTAACTGAGCACTTTAGTTGCAGAGTATGCTGTTTTTTGGCCCAAAGTCCCTATCATGTCAGAGGACCACTTTACTCTTTTTAGATCTGTTAAGTAGATAGACCCCTCAGGTTCTGATGTGTATTTGTTTTTTATCAGATTGAAGGTGAGTTCCAGTACCCGGGGGAGGGATACCAATGTGACTATTAGTTAGTTTACATTTGAGGCTGGAGGGATGTCCCCCTTCTAACGGCTGTTTTGGACCCGCAAGCCAAGGTGCTGTAGTTTGCTGAGCAGGTTTAGGCCCATTGAGTCCCTCCTTCCTAACTTAATTTGTACTTGTTTGGTGGTTTCCCATTGATGTTCCCAGGCCTCTATAATTTAATTCCTCATGGATTGGCAGAGCAGTTTCATGTTCAAGTCTCCCGTCACTATTCGCAGTGCTCTGAATGAGACCACTCCCTACTTTGAAGATGTTATCTGTCAGGTTTTTTGATGTCTCTGCACAGTCCTTGTGCTTGCGTGGCACATAGATATTCGTGTCATAGCCTGTTCCTTCCCACTGTTTCCCAATGTTATATGCAAAATTTGAAGGTTTCCAAAATCTGTTGTTGGTTTCTTGCTCTTGACTTTGGTTGCTGTCGATCACTATATTCCTAGGCCTCCGCTACTTTGGCAGAAATTTGCGTCTTTGGTGGCCAGGATCAAATTGTGGGAGATACTGGGAATTGAGACTGGCTCCGAGGCCCATGTTCCTGCAGGGCTATGACTGCAAAGGATTGGAGGTATCTTAGTATTGCCAGGTATTCTAACTTGTCCCCCAGGACGTGTTTGCTCCATGAGCAAAGTCTAAAATTGGATGATCTGTGCACGGTCTTCCTTCTATAGCGTTGGTTCACTTTAATGGCAGCTCTCGGTTGTTTGTTCCAACGATCCACCCCCATACATTTCTTGAGGTCTCCTCTCTGCTTTGAGTTACTGAATAGGTGTTTAGATCTGGACCTGTGAATTTTATGCTTTTGGTGGCAGTGCCTCTTTCGCATTCCTTAGGACGGAGTATGCCACAGATAAGTGATTCATGTTCTCCTTGTTGGCGTATTTGAGCCCCCTCCGGGGGTGCGGATACCCCGGTTCAGGAAAGGTTTCCTCTATGAACCCCCAGTCCATGAATTGTTTGCTCTCGTTTAAGACTTTCTGGGATCTGTTCTAGTGTGAGAATCTGCTTTAGCATTCTGATGATGTTCCCTTGGTTTTAAATATCTTTTTCCATTGAACGATTTTTCGGGTGAAACAGGGTTACAATTGGTGACCTGTTTAGGAGGTTGGCTGATGTGTTCCTTTAGGCCGACGTCTAGTAGGTTGTGGCATTGTAGGCCAGGAGCCTGTTAGGGGCAAATAGACCTTGTGTGGGCTTGTGTTGAGGGGATCTACTTGGATGAGTTGGCTAATAGGCAATATGAGCTGAGATTCCTCCCGTACCTACAGGGTCCTTGTCCATTTTTTTAAACCTGCTGTGAGGTATACGACCCACCATGGTTCTGCGCCTTTTGAGAGAGGCCATGTCCTGCCATGAAGTTACAGACTGTCCTTTTCTAAGGATATCATTTTTTCAGGCGTCGTTGCCCCAGAGTGCGGAACCACAGGGCCCTGGCAGGTGGTGGTTAGTGTCCTGCTCTGGTTGCTGTTTGGGTCAGGAAAATGTATGACAGTTTCTGGAGGATTGTATACTATGCGAGTCTCTGGGGTCTTGGTTCAGGGGCAGAACAGGGTCTCTGGTGGGGACCTTTTGGGTCTCAGGGCTAGATGTAGATAACTCTAATTTACCGACTCATAAATACCGAATTTTACCGATTCGGTATTTATGAATCTGTAAATTAGAAGGAGGGAGATGTAGGTAATTTTTTATTTTGAATTACCGAATCTGTAACATTCGGTATTTACCGACGGTAAATACCGAATCGGTATTGCCCATTGATTCCTATGGGCCTTGAAGCCCATAGGAATCAATGGGCAATACCGAATCGGTATTTACCGAATCGGTAAATACCGAATCCTGCAAGGGTGCAGGGGGTGTCACTTTGACACCCTCTAGCACCCCAAGTACAGGCTTGTGTGACATGTGACACACACATGCCCTAAGGGCATGTCTGTGTGTCACATTGCATAGGTGTGCATGCACAGATGTGCATGCACACCTGAATTCAGTATTTTACCACCCAATAGGATTGGGTGGTAAAATACCGACTCTTAAGGGCCTGTGGCACTCTTAGGAGTGTCAGCTACATATGGATTTACCGAATCGGTAAATATACCGATTCGGTATTTTACCGATTCTGTAAATTTACCGATTCTGTAAATTTACAGAATCGGTAAAATATAGGCCCCCTACATCAGAAAACCCTAATACTGGTCGGTAACGGCCGAATTCGGCCGTTACCGACCGGTATTAGGGCTCCTACATCTGGCCCTCAGTGTCTGGGCTTGGTTGTTTGAGTGATTTTTTTTTCATTAATTACTTGGTCTTATGTTGCCTTGTTCAGTGGCGGAGGGTCTCTGTTATGTAATCGTGATCTAGGACCTGTGTTATAAAAATGGCATAGTTCCGTACCCAGTTCGTTTTTGGGAAGTATTTGTTTTGTGATTTCCGTTTTTGACTTAGTTTGGATTTCGTTTTTTAGTTTTTTTTTAGTTTTTGGACTCCTTCTTTGGTAAGTAGTTGATTCTGGAGTAGTTCGTCCCTTTTGCTGGCAATCTCAGGAGTTCTGTTTTTTTCTGTGTTCCCTGTTATCTCTTCCTTATATTTTCTCTGGGAGTTGTCTGTTTTTTGGGTGCTGGATGAGCGGCTCTGATGCTCTGGAGGGGACTTAGCAGGCCACTCCTTTTTTAGTTGAATTTGTTTAGTATCCAAGGCTTCCCTACTAAGTACTTTGCATTCCTGTCATAGGAGTGGTTCCACTTTGCTTTGACTTTGTTGATGGCTTTCAAGTCCTCATTGATTCCCCCCCAGGACCTCGGGTAGAGTGCTCAGCTTCCATAAGACAGGGGAACATATACATCTAGGAGTAAGTTCCATTGTGTCGACTTTAGCTCTTTTAATAAGCTTGTTCCATAACTGGATGAAGGACAGCTGCCTCAAGCTCAACTCAAACAAGACCGAAGTCCTCATCTTGAGCTCCACCCCTCCGGCTGGGAGGACTACTGGTGGCCCACAGAGCCCACAACCACCTCCTCTCCCCTGGACCATGCATGAAACCTCAGCATCATCCTGGACTCCTCACTCTCAATGAACCACCAAATCAGTACTGTCTTGTCCGCCTGCTCCCACACACTCCTCCTGCTTCGTAAAATCTTCAAGTGGATTTCCATTGAGTTCAGGAAAGCGGTCAGAGATTCGCTCATCAGCAGCAGATCAACTATGGCAATGCACTCTGCATTGGCACCACCCCGAAACTCCTAAAAAAACAACAACAACTGCAGAACATCCAGAATGCCTCCGCCATACTCCTCCTGAACATCCCACGCACAGTCACATCACTGGCCACCTGAGACATTCACTGGCTTTATATCAACAAAATAATTACCTTCAAGCTCCTCATGCATGCCTAAAAAGCCTTCGACAACGTCGGACCTGCAAACCTCAATCATTGCCTCTCCTTCGACACACCCACTAGATGTCTGCTCTGCCGAACTTTCCCTGGCCACCATCCCACAGATCCGCAAGACCACTGCTGGAGGAAGTTCCTTCTCTTACCTGTTTGCAAAGACTTTGCACTCTTTTCCTTTGCACCTCAGGCAATCACTATCACTGCTACAATTCAGGAAGGACATCAAGACCTGGCTCTTCGACTGAATCAAAGCCCTCCATCCCTCTCCCCTCACCCCCTCAGCGCCTTGAGACCCTAATGGGTGAGTAGTCATGCTTTACAAGAAACTTCATTGATCAATTGTTGAGGCCGGCAATTGTGCCGTCAATGCTAGCTATGTGGACTGCTACATTGTTAAATAACTCAATCTGTACATCCATTTTGACTGAGTGGTATACCAAGGCATCGAACCTTGATTGAATGGTCTTCAGCACGAAAGGCCAGACACCATTATTTAGCTGGTAGTTTGCTTTGATGCTTATCTGGGGGATAGGCCGCTAGGTGTTGATAGGATTTCCTCTGTTGTGCTCTCATGATACTTCTCTGATGCAGATGAGGCCAGCAGCTCGTTCCACTTTTCTTCCGTTAAGTCAGAAAGTTCTGTTTCTGCTTCAGTAGCATCCGTTGCTGAAGTCAAGTGGTCTTAGGCCGTGTCGTTCCTTACTTTTCTTTTTTGGACGTGGGGGCTGTTTAGGGGGACCAAATTTTGGACTTCGCCCCATCGTGCAGCTCAAGGGTTGGCTCTCTGATTGCTGGGGGATCCTGTTAAGGTTCTCTGAGTTGCTAGCTGTCTGTGTGTTTGCTTGGGTCTGGGTTTCGTTCCCCCTGGACGCTGCTTGGCTGTTGGATCTATTTTTCTAAAACTCAGCTCCAGCTTGAAGTCCTCTTTCTTATTTGCACTATCGTGGTCTCCCCCTTGTTGCTCTGCTCGGATCGTCAGGGGTTTCCCAGCATTAACTTAGTGTTGTTTGGCACACTGATCGAAAGATCAAGTGCAGGGACCAGCGTTATTCCAGTGTCGGAGGGTAGAGTTCGGTGAGAAGTTTGACCTCTCGTTTGTAGGAAGGATGGTTGGTGTGAGAGGCACGGGCAGCCCCCTCAATTGGTATGACTCAGCTACTATACCGTTCTCCGACAACATCAGCCAGCCCACCATCTCCTCTTGGACCCTGCCCACGACCGAAAAGACCACCTCGACAATGAAAGGCATCAACTCAGGGGCCCTAACAGACCTCTGCCCACCACACATCTATCTCAGGGCCTCTGCCGCCGTCGCGCCAGAATTAAGCCACACCATCAACACAACCTTCGAGACCGGCACCTTCCCCAGCGACTGGAAGCGCGCAGAGGTCAGACCCCTACTCGAAAAGCTCTCATCAGACCGTAGGGACCTCAAGAACTACTGGCCCATCTCTCTCCTCCCCTTCGTGACAAAAGTCGCTGAGAAGACCGTCCATGGCCAACTAACCAGATTCATCGAAGACCATGTCATCCTCGACCTTTCTCAATCCGGTTTCCGCAGCAACCACAGCACTGAGACTGCCCTACTCGCTGCCACAGACGACATCCGCACCCTCCTCGACCAAGGCCACACCGCTGCCTGATCCTACTCAACCTACCAGCAGCATTCAACACTGTCTCCCACCGCACACTCATCACCAGACTACACGCCACCGGCATACAAGGAACCGCCCTCAACTGGATCCGCTCGTTCCTCACCAGCAGGAGCCAGAGGATCAGACATCCACCCTTCCTCTCCCAACCCACGGAAATCAACTGCGGAGTACCCCAGGGAACATCGCTCAGCCCTATCCTCTTCAACATATACATGGCCCCCCTCGCCGCCATCATCAGACAGCATGGCCTCAGCATGGTATCCTACGATGACAACACCCAAATAATCCTCTTCCCTCACCAAGGAACCCACCACCACCAGACGCAGTTTCCAGGAAGGAATGCAGGATGTCTCATTCTGGATGAGCAACAGCTGCATGAAGCTCAACTCGGAGAAGACCGAAGTCCTCGTCCTTGGAACTACCCCGTCAGCATGGAACACCACCTGATGGCCCACCGCCCTCGGCACCCCTCCCACCTCCACGGACCATGCCAGAAACCTCAACATCGTACTCCACTCCTCCCTATCCATGAACCGACAGGTCTATGCCATCACCTCCAGCTACTTCAACACCCTCCTCATCCTTCGCAAGACTTTCGAATGGATCCCCCCCCTGAGTCAAGGAAGACAGTCACCCACACCCTCATAACCAGCAGACTCGACTATTGGAACGCTCTCTACACCGGCATCAACAAGTCTCTAATCCGCAAGCTCCATACGATACAGAACACCGCCGCCAGACTCGTCCTCAGTCTCCCCCGACATGAACCCATCAGCCAGCACCTTCGTAACCTTCACTGACTCCCCGTTGAGAAAAGAATCACCTTTTAAAATACTCACCCATGCCTACAAATCCCTCCACAACACTGGACCCCAATACCTTCGCCGAAACCCCACTCATACGCAGAGCCAGAACTGGGGGAAGAGCTTTCTCCCACATCGCGGCCAAGACCTGGAACGCGCTCCCCATCAACATCAGACGTGCCCCCTCCCTGAACGATATTAGGACATGCCCCACTCCTCAAGACCTGCCCCTCTCCTCCGGAGCGCCTTCAGACACTAGCGGGTGAGTAGCGTGCTTACAATTCCCTGATTGATTGAGTAGATTATGGCACCTGCGTCGTTCAGAAGTTGGAACTTGGTGATCATTTTTGGCAGACCGTCAGGGGAGACCCCCGCCTCTGACATTTATTAGTGGTGTTGTGCTGGTGAGGGGTTTGTTCTGTTTGCCTCAGTATTGTGTGGATGTTCTCGTTCTTCCCAGTCTCCTAGTTGGCTATGGCTGTGATGGCACAACAACACAATACTTGCGTGGCAGGGCAGGTTGACAGTACATGTTGATCCCCAGTCAGTCCTGTCCTGTGGGGTTCCGTTGTGCTGCACTGGTTTTCAACTCTTCCCTATGGCAAACTTTGTAGTAGACTTTGTTTGATGGTAGCCTCTAGCTTATTACACTTAGGTTCTTTCAAATTCCCCTATATAGCTGGTGATTTCTGTACCTGGTCCTCTTGGATTTCCCAGTTCTCTGGATATATTAAGCCTGCTGGTCAGCTGATCATTTGGTCTTTTAAAGGAGCGCCTCCTCACCACCATGCTGTTCCTCCTTTTGTTTAATTTAGTTTCTTATGCTGTCGTTGCTGTCTTCTGCTGGAGGTGGGGGTGGGGGGGGAGGTGGGCTGGAGGGGGAGGATAGTTCCCTGCTCCGGACCTCAAAGATGCAGGGGATGGAGAATGGGGAGAAGGGTTTGCCTGTGCACTGGTGTACCTGGCAACCATTCCAGATGTCGATTGGGCTGTTGGCTAGGCTAAACTGTTGACGATGTGTTGACAATGTCGCAGCTATTAAATTCACATGTTAGGCTGTTGGGCCAGGGTGCTGCCACTATGCTTGTGCTACAATTGTTAATATACAGTGGTTTGTCCACAGGTAGTCCACTAGGACTAGGAGATGAGCAGAGCAACGTGGAGATGAGCATTGAGAGGAAAGGGGTGGGGAAAAGCAGCACGGTTCACAAGCCACAGCTGCACTTAGCCTGGCCGCCTCTGCTCACTGTGGCCCTCAATCCTATGGAAGAACCCCTACAGCACTGCAGCCTCGCTCCCACTCCTTCTCCCAAGTGGCATATGGCACTGTGTCCTCCGCTGACCCCTCTCCTCTAGTCAGCCGGGATAAGAAGGAGTTGGGCAGGAGAGCGGGCTCGCAGGAGACGGTAGCGGCCACAAGTTAGTAGAACCCCTGTGCGCTCCAGGCCCCAACTGAGCACCAGGGCTGGGCTTCAGGCCCTGCACTTCCTCGTGGCCCCTGCAGCCTTGTAAGCCTTAGATGGATCCGGTGCCGGAATTTTCCGATTTACTGACGTTAGCCCCACAGCTGCTTACTGATTACTTTCTGCCGTTTCCTGCTGCCTGCTAGACGTCCTGGACACTCTCTTGCGTTTCTGAAATTCTGCTGCATGCGTGCACACTGCTCCCAGTTCAGTTTATGCTTTAATATTTTAAGCAATTTGTTTGAGAATCAATTGGTTACGAATCCTAGATTGAGCAGAACTTCGTTTTAAGCCAAGCTCATACAACAGCGGCTGTCGAATGTGAGGTCCTGGAAAGTTTTTTTTTTAAAATTATTTTTCAGAAAACTGTTTAAAATGTCGGGCAAAACAGCTGCCCAATGCCTATGAACATCCCTTAAGAAAGAAACAATGGTCCTTTCCTCAAGCACGTGGAGATCCTCTCATTTTGCCTGACATCCAGTTAGATTGCAAATGTCAGTGGCTTTAAACTGACTTTGTGGTGAATACGTCCAATTGTTTTTTGGTTGAATGAAGCCCATTGCCTTTTAGTTGAATGAGGCCCATTGCCGTTTTTGATGATTCATTTTTACCCTTTTCTCATTTTTAGTTTTTTCTCATTGTAAGCATAGCAGACATATGAACTTTTGGTTAAATAGGACGATTACTCTTGGTTTTATTGCACATCGTTGTCTTTTTAAAAAAAAACATTTTTTAGAGTACATTATATTGTTAATTGTGGGATAATTCATATGTTTGCTTTGAGAAGACCAACGTGTTTGATTGAGGGGGACCTCTTCTCTTAGATTTTAGCGATTGCTGCTGACCTAGAGTTGCGCGTGCCCAATATTGGGTTGATGCCGATCCAGTGTCTTTGGGTTGAGGGAGGACTATCATGGTTGTGAAAGGTATGGTCATGATCTTGATGTTTAGTGAAAGCCACATTGGTTGCTCTTGAGAAGAACATTGAGGCGGGCTCTTCCTTTAGTTTGGTTAGTGGCCCTTGTGTTTGTCTGAGGGAGGACTATGTTGTAGGAAAGTAGCTCTATATACTGGACCAACGTAAGGTACAGTGTGTATAGAGTCCCCAGAGGTTTGGCAGAGGCTAAAATTAGATATAACCTTACTCTCTAAAGTGTTAGCTTGGTCGAGCAGTCGGGCAGTATCAGAGGACAGTGTAAAGCAGATGTTGTACACACTCAGTCAGTAAATGGTCTCACACACTCAAGAACTGAACTCTAGGCCAATTGTTTAGTATCAAAAGATATAGTTGGTTTTTTTTGGAACCAACAAGGTATCAAAATATACTTTCTCAAGATGAGTTTTGGTTACAACAGTGATTTTTAAGGAATATTTTGTGTTTTAAAATTTGACACTTCGAAACTTTTCAGTTGAAATTACCAATGTTATCCTATGGGAGGAAATTCTATCTGCAGGTAAAGTATGTTCACGTTAATTTTGTAATCCAGTGCTGGACTCCTAGGTTCAGCACTGGGACCTCTATCTAAAACATGCAAGTAAATACGTTTTTATCGTTAGCACGATTTTTAGAGAATATTTGTAAGTTTCAAAAATCGACACTTGGAAACTTTTTCAGCCAAAAGTAGGCAATGATATCCTATGAAAGGAAATTCAAGTTACTGGTAATTACAGTTAGAATTACTTTTCAGGGTCAGTACTGGGCTCAAAGGTGTAGTACTGAGGTCTCTCCTGCTAACAGGTTAGTAAATCAGAATTTGTAGTTCGGCTGATTTTAGGTGAATATTTTAAAATTCCCAAACTCCACACTTAGACTGGTTTCACTTGGAAATTCTTCTATGTTAGCCTATGGACGAAAGTGAGTTATCCGCTTTTAGGTAAGTACTCGACTGGCAGAGTTAAGGTTCTGGGCATAGACTCAGTGGTCTCCCAGGGTCCGGTAGGTACAGTTGGTGCACCCTCAGCGGCACTGGGGCAGCCGGGTGCAGAGCTAGTTAGGCTCAATGTTATCCAATGAGAGGCAGGGGGCCTTCGGTTGGTGGCTGCTGGCTGCTGCCTGCTGGCTGCTGGCTAGCAGGCCACGCGGCTGTGGGAGCTGGGCTCCTGGTCACATGCTCAGGGCAAATGGGGGAGTAGGATAGGACAAAGGTTACACTGCCAGGGGCACTCAGGCGGCTGGGGGCAGGGTGCTTTTGAGCCATCGGGCACTCAATGTTAGTCAATGGAGATCTTGAAAAGAGAACAAAGGCTGCAGTCTCGGGGACAGAGGATCTTCTGGAGCGACCAACACTTCGAGGGGTAAGTTGGGATCTTGGAGGGTAGGTAGGCACCCCGGTGTTGGGCACAAGAGGCCGGGGGGCGCCGGGTGCAGGGGTGACTTTTGGCATCAGGAAATCTTACCCTCTTCTGGTCGCAGTTGGGGGTGGGATCCCTGGTTCTGAGGCTGCAGGCGTCGTCTGTATCGACGAGGAGGGTCCTTGGGCACTGGATTCCAGGACAGAATCGCCAGAGGGACGTCCTCGGGGTCTTTGTCCACTTGGGCACAGGCCAGGCTCGGCGGTTGCAGAGTGGGCTGGATTTGTGGTTCCTGGCTGGCACCAGGGGTATTGTTGTTTAAGCAGAACCACTGCTCATGGGAGACCCAGTCTCTAAGAGGGTCAAGGCAAGCAGGTCCTCCGGGTTTCTCGAGGTTGCTGTCCGCAGGAGACGCCGGGTTTTAGCAAGAGCAGGTTCAAGGATCAACAGGCCGGTAGGGCTGGGGCCGAGTCAGTTGGTGTCGTCCTCTTGTTAGCAGCTGCACAGCAGGTCTTCTTTCTTGTTTCAAAATCGGAATCTCAGGAAGGAAGGTTCAGGGTGCCCCTAAATACTAAATGTAGGGGCGTTACAGGTAGGGTGAGGGCATGGACCAGTAGGTCCCTCTCCTGGGGTGGGTACACTCCCTAACCTGCTCCTCTCCTGTGCGAGGGGTCAGGAGCCTAGCTGTAAGTGGGTAGGGCTCCCCATCCTAAAGATGGCGGTATCCCGGAGTCGTGCTTCATCTCGCCTCTCCCACCTGAGGGGTGGTGTTGGCACAGGCTGGCACACACCCTTCCCTGACGTAGGGTTTCCTGACAGTCTTCCCGCTAGAGTGGGGCTCAGAACTGGTGGGGGCCAGTTGCTGAGTACAGCAAGTGGCCTGGAGAAGGTCACAAAGGCGGCATGCCTTTGAAGCTTCCCCCTGCCCATCCTGGGGAGGAGACCTAGCACCTCGCCCAGGATTTGCATTGTTGCAGGCCCAGGAGAGCGGGGGGCTCTCCACCCAGGGGTCCAGCAACATGTCTGCTTTGTGGCAGCCTAGGCAGCCTCTCAGACAAGACGTGGATTGTAGGTTAGGTTTCAGGGGGCATCTCTAAGATGCCCTCTGTAGTGCATTTTACATTAAATCCCACACTGGCATCAGTGTGGGTTTAATGTGCTGAGAAGTTTGGTATCAAACTTGTCAGTCTTCAGTGTAGCCTTTATGGGGCTGTGGAGTTCATTATGACAACCTCCCAGCACCATATACTCTTAATGGCATCAATGCACTTGCAGTGCCCAGGAATGGCCCTGGGTACTGTAGGGGAACAGGGCTCATGCACCTGTGCCCACACCACTAGCATAGGGCACCCAGCTAAATCGGTGATTGATGTGGGCCAGGGCAGTGGGTTTGTGGGCATGGCACACAGGGATGTGTGCCATGTTGACTCTTTGTTTAGTTCTGCACCAGGACACTCATCCTGCAAATGCATTGTGTGTCTTTGAGGGGGCAGGGCACCTAGGGGTTGGACAATAAGTACTGCAGCATTTAGGCGACTTCTCTGGTCACAATGCCCTTGGTACCTATGTTACCATTTACCAGGGGCTGACATGTGGCCAGAGATGCCAATTGGGTTTTAGCTTCAATACAGTTTTTGGGAAGGAACACAGGCCCTGGGCACCTGATTGGCAGGAGCCCAGGGCACTCAGTCAAAGCACATCAGCAATTCAGCAAAAAGTGGGTGCATACCATGCAAGAAAGATGGCACTTTCTCACATATGTTGTTTGCTGTTGCGGGTGAGTGGCATGTTAACAGAGGGTGAAGGCTGTTTGAGTGAAAGAGGTTAATTAAAGATAACATTGTAAAATATTTCATGATGGAATTTACCTTGTCAATGTGGATAGTGGTTTACTCATTGCTTGAACTCTCTTTCTACTTCTAGAGATGACTTTAACATCCAGGTCCTACATGCGTTTGTAGAGCTGCACGAATTCATGGACCTCAACTTAGTGCAGGCTCTAAGGTAAGTGGGCACCTTAGGAGGGTCCGCTGCATCCATACTAAAAGTTTTGGAAAGAACATAAGTGCGGAAGAAGAAAAATATCAAGAGGAAGGTTGGTTGGATTCGTATGGTGGATGACCAACAGATATATGTTCAGGCGCAAGATGAGATGTAGCATTGTGGAGCAGGCTTTGCCTGGCAAAGTGTGCAGAATAGTGGATGTGCCGAATTCTGTTCCTGGAGGAGGTTCATTAGGATTGTTACAATTGTACTTTGTGGCACACACTGAAGCAGTTTGAGTGACCAGGTGAGCTAAGAAGCATGTGGGGCATGTAGATAGACTGAAGAACCTGGGGAGCTATTGCAGGCTGAGATTGTGGCTACTGCAGGATGGCTGAGTGGGACATGGGGAGGTCGAGGGAGATTGCAGAGCACATTTGAACCGTAGGTAGACCAGCGATCCAGGCAAAATGAGGAAACTGTGAGAGGTGAAGGCAAACTTGAGACTACATGAAGTTGGCTGTAGATCGAGGAGCATGTGGGAAGACCAGAACTACACAGTAGCATGATGGTAGTTCTTTAGACATTGAGCTTGCAAGAGCTCCTGGCATACTGAAGAACATTGATACATTTGAGTAGTGTGTTGGCAGTCCAGGCACAATGAAGGTATAGGTATTCTCTGCACAGAGGGAGTACATTGTAGATGCATGCTTTAATTAATTATTTGCTTACTTCTGACCCACAGACAGTTCCTATGGAGCTTCCGGCTGCCTGGAGAAGCCCAGAAGATCGACCGTATGATGGAAGCATTTGCTCAGCGGTACTGCCAGTGTAATCCTGGTGTTTTTCAGTCCACAGGTATGTGCCGGTCCATCTTGAGGGCATCTCGCTTATTGACAGTGTAAAAAGTCTTGCATGTGCCATATACTATCAGACAGAAGCACTTTGTTTGCATGAGTCGTACATTGTGAGCATGTTGTGCTTTTGATATAGTGTCCATGATGTAGTGATTCCTTGTCAATCCATACCTTTTTGTGTGATTTGAAATGTGGCTGCTTTAAGATACCCCAAAGTTCTCAGCATGTTTATCTGTTTCTTATAGTTTATATTTGTTGCAAGCTTAAGAAGAAGACTGCCTAAAATTCCTCAACCCATAAGTCTCTGACACACTCATCTTGGGGTTCACAGAACTTAATAGTGTCATCTAAAGTCAGAACATAAGTAAGAAAGTTAAAAGTCAATGATCTTTTAGTTTCTCAATGTCCGCAATGATTATGGCAATTTTTTGTAAAGCCTGTCAGCTGCTCTGATGGGCATTTGAACTCTAGAATTCTGCTGAATGAGTACATTCCTAGCAAACATCCAAGTGTAGTTGACTGACAAGCAAGCAACAAACTATTCCAAGCATTAGTATGAAAGGGTCTTATCTTCTTTGTGAACTCTTTCAACAGTTGTTATAGCTGCGAAGAAAAGCAGATATAAATAGTTAGGAGCAAGAAACAACGTGCCAATTAAAAGGAGTTTAAAGAATAAAGCAGCCTGATTTGTAGACAATCTAAAAGCGCTTGCACAGAAAGAACTCTCCTTCCTCCAACGAGCCAGTGTAGACCACCTTTTAGGTGAGGTCTCTACGTGTGAGTGAATGGATGAGTTTGGTGGCAACACTTTGTGCCAGTTGAAATTGTAAGATATTAGGACAGAGCAAGGGAGGCAGTCACCCTCCAGCCTATTAATCCGCATCAATCTGTTCATAGAAGCAGAGGAATTTTACACATGCTTTTTAAATGCAGAAAGCAGCGTTAGTACGTTTATTAATCTGTGGCTTGTATGTTAGTTTGTTGTTATAGACCAAGCCTAGATTGCAGACTGTTGTAGCGGGAAAGGAAGTGCAGTCCATTTTGTTTGGCCACCAAGTGTCGGACCACTTGAAGTGGAGCCTCCTCGTACAAGAATCACAATCTTATAGGAGTTCCGTTTCCTAGCTTTGAGACCCGTCCACATCGCGAGTGCAACTTGAGGGGACCTTTGTGTTATCTAAACAAATAAAGAGTTGGGTATTATCTGCATAACAAAAAAAAATACGTTCAATTAAAATTAAACAGGGTGGGGCATAACTAGTTACCTGAGGAAACTTCATATGATAGACTTCTAAGAGAAGAACAAAAAAGAATAGATGCAACTTAGTGTGATCTATCAGTTAGTACGAAAGACATACGGAGCGCTGCCTCTCATCTCCCAGTTTAGAGTTGCTGAATTAGGTTGAGGTGATTGTGTCCGTTATTACTGACAGATGAAGTACTACATAAACATTGGTAACCACCCTTGTCCAAACGCATCCATAGATCTTGAAGAGCAACTACTAACATGAACTCTGTTCTGTGTAGAAGACGTAATCCAGCTTGAGCAGGGTGAAGGACCTTGTGTTTCATACATTGTGATAGTTCAAAATTGACCTCACATTCAGTAACTATAGAGGGAAAAGGAAGGCGGAAAATGGGTCAAGTAATGTTGCGTGACTGGGCAAAGCCGTGATGTTCTCCACTTTAGCATCTTATGATTAGCCTTCGGTTTTTACACAAAAATATATCCAGGGGTCTAAGACTACAACTCTGAACGCTATACTATCCTGAAGAAACCAAATGTGTGCGCTAACTCCCTTAATGGAAACTTCTGTATATATTCCGCAGACGGGCATCCACGCCGTCTGGGGAGGTCAGACGGAATGGATGCCCGTCAGAGGTACATACAGGAAGAGAGGTGCCTCCGTATTCCCTGAGCCGCAGCCAGGTGAGGTGAAGTATCCTCCTCATGCATTTCGGAAACCGTGAGCTATACAGAATATGCTGAGGAAGGACTACACATGCCTAAGAACAGGTGATTCAGTTGTATCTGTTCCACTCGTCTCTGGTGTTTTTTCATGTAATTTCATACATTTTAGATTCATTTTTTTAATAGTTTTGTACACCTATGCAGTAGCAATTTAGTAGTGGTCCTGAAGAAGGCATTAGACTGAATGTTGTCTGTAGGTGCTGAAACATGTTGACCCTCTTGTTTTGAACAACAGACGGTTATTTGTCAAAGACTGTCACTTTGCACCGTTTTTAGGTTTGATTTGTGAGAGACAATAATAAAGATAGGGTCTCTCATAGGTCAATTTTAATTCACGGTCATCTCTCTTTTTGTGCACTGCATTTTTCCCCATAAAAAACGTAAAGAACGTTTTTGCTCTCATCTGCAAGCTCAGGTAGTGACCCTTACAAAACATCCTCTGGCTCCCTCATCCCTCTGATGAGGTTGCAGCCTTTAGTGTCACGAGTGTGACATCAATGAGGAGACCCAGATGATGAAGCATGTCACCCATGGGTGAGTGATGGGAATCCGTCTATTTGAATATTATTTTCAGATATAGCAGTTTCCATTAAGTAAGTTAGCGCACACATTTGGTTTGTTCAGGATAGTATAGCGTTCAGAGTTGTATTCTTAGACCCCTGGATATATTTTTATGTATGGATGTTTTACATGTACCCCTGTGGCACAAGTATAAGAATGTATACAGATAAATATGAATGTGTAAATTATATTTTAAGTAAAAGCATCCCTATATATAGATTCATGCTTGTTATGTTACATATTTTAAGGGGGTCATGTGTGTATATATGTGTGTGTCCATGAGTACCGGGAGTGGGGGGGGGGGGTAAAACCACCCAACACCCCCTTTTCATTTATTTGTGGGAGAGAGATGTTTATCTGGTTTAACCCCCATACCCCTCTTTTTCTGGGCATGAGTTTTAATCTTTTAAACAGTTTTCTAATATTTATATCTTGTTTTTATATATATATATATATATATATATATATATATATATATGTGTGTGTGTGTGTGTGTGTGTGTATATATATATATATATATATATATATATATATATATAGTATACATTACAAGTATCCATATAATATGGTCCAATATTAACATTGAGGAGTTCTGGTAACCTCATAAACCACACATCTGAAGCAGAGTGGTAGTAAATGTCACCAGAACCCAGAGATGGCAATATAGGACCATATTACGCATGTTAACCTTTTATAAATTGTTTTCTTTTTTACGTGTGTATTTTGGGGTAGATATCTTGAAAAGAAAAGTGTTCTTCAAATTGCAACGGGCAGTGATTTCAATTAAATAGGTTTACATTTCTTGAGTAAATCGTTGATAAAACAATGGACAGTGGATTTATGCGATTATCAGATGCAGCATTTACTACTTATGGAATTACTGCATTTGCCACCTAATTTGCCGCATAATTAGTAGTTTTTGCAAAGAAAATCTATCTAAAATAGATTAAAATACTACTGCCAGAAAATGTGCTGTATAATTTGCATTTTTTTGCTTGTGTCATAATTAAGAAAACCTTGCAGCTTAATTTGGTTCTTCATGTCATATAATCCTAGTAGCCCAGGATATGTAAAAGCTCTTCATAGAGGTTTGTAGGCTGTCATTATGGTGATGAAATCTGTATTTCATAGGTAACCGTGAAATAATTCCTATATTTGACAGTTTTCTCTGAAACATGGGTTTTATACCACTGCATATTGTATTATAAAAGCACCAAATGATGTAATTGTGTAACTTTTCCGTAGTTCTATTTAGTAATACTTTGTGTTTTTTAATTAATTTAGTTTTTGATACATTTATAATGAATCATTCTTATTGTTATTTTTTTTTGTTGTCTAAACCTCAATTTAGATTTTTAGAACATGTATATTTAAAAAAATATTACTCTGTATCTATACTTACTTGCAATGTAATGTTCCATGCGAAGTAGTCACTCTCAATTTAAAAGTAGGAAAGCTTCTGTGCGATGTACTGACTTCCAACATCGAGCCCTTGGGGTTATGGGGGTACACCACACACGGACTAGTAGTCACACATTAACAGCAGCACTTAAAGAGTAGCAGCCTGAACTTACAGAAATCACTCACAGCCGTCTCATGGAAGTTGACTGAGCGTGGGTTATTGTTAATTGTAGGAAAGAGTTAATGGATAGATGCATGCGTGCAATTATGAGTGATTGAGCGCACAGATGATGAGTAAGTGCATGGAAGGAGGCATTGAGGTGCTTTCAAATCTAAGACTGACCTATTCGCTATGACTTTGCTTGTTAACCTTTTGAAGATGTTACCACCAAAACTGGACATAATACTCTACCTGTAATCATCAATAAGTCATACATCATATTTTGCTTTCAGAACAGACAGTGCTCCTCATGTAACGACCACCACAGGACATATTTCTCCTGATGCGGTCTCTGAAACATGGTATTGGAGATAAGGCCTCCGAAACTAGACACCAATTACCCAATATGGTATCCAGAACTAAACAACAATTAGCTTTTAGGTATGTTCGTCAGGTGTAGCCTTCAAAACTGAGCACAATACTCCAAATTAGCCTTCAGAACTGAGTACCAGGAGTGCTTGAACACCTAAAGCGTGAAGATGTCTCAACAATTCCATTCCAACCTGTGAAGTATTTTAACTTGACTTAATTATAATGACGGTGACATTTTGTCTTTCATTGGTGTGCTGTTCTCTTCTCTCCCCAGACACTTGTTACGTGTTGTCATTTGCCATCATTATGCTGAATACCAGTCTCCACAACCCAAACGTGAAAGACAAGCCAGGCGTGGAGCGCTTCATTGCTATGAACAGAGGGATCAATGATGGAGGAGACCTGCCAGAGGAGCTGCTACGGGTCAGTACACTGTGGCAAAGCTGGTGCAGTGTTGGGTCATTGAAGAGGTGCTGCAGTACTGATCTTTACAAAGCGAGGGATCTTCTTGACCACCTATTCAAAAAGTCTGTTCTGCTAACTTTCTTAAGCTTCAAATGCTGAAGAAAATCCTTCTCTTTATTCTAGCAACAAAAATGTCTGTTAAGGCATGTGTGCTGGACTTAAGGTAATGTGAGGAAGGACAGGGCTATGGGCCATATATGATGCTTTGTACAGGGTAATTGCAGACGGATTGAGGGGCTTGCTAAGTTGCTGCTCCATTTTAATGTGTGCTTGTAGTCCGTGCAGGAAACTGAGCCAGCACAGAGCTAGGTGAGTAAAAGCATGTGGGCCTGGACCACCTGAAAACTGTTGCAGTGCGGTTTGTTAAATCCTTCCTTGGTTTGTAGGTTTAATAGTGCTCTTTCCCGGGTTTTGTTCGAATAATCCATTCTCATGTGGTCGAAGGAGGATGAGGGCTCGCACAGTGCTGTGTACCAGGTACAATAAAAAACTTATGAGGAACTTTAGAATAACAAAAGATTAGGAAAATACAATCCTTTGTGTTTCGGTTGCATGCAGCTGTTTGATGCCAGTTCATATCTCACCGTAGAAAGAGTGTAGATCATGATCTACAAGATAAAAATCGATCTCTGTGACAAAAGCAGTTATCGATTTGAGCTATCTACGTAAAGTACTAATCTGTGATCTAAATCTTACACATTATGCTTTGCAACAGCCTTATTAATCCTTTTTGCTACTCTATGATGTGTCAAAACTCTGACTATAAACAATACACATATCTTGCCAGCAAATGCATTAACCACCAGTGCTATATTGTCATTATTGTTATCCCCTAAAATTGCTGGGCACACAAAAATCTTCACAGTAGGTGCCTTTAATACAGTAAGATATTTTGAAAAGGAACCTGTGTGCCACCCAGTTAACTATGCTGGTTACACAGAAGGGTAAACCCGGAATCACTGGGACCTGGGTACTTGACAGTATATAATGGGGTGGTCCCAGTATTTATAACATCACAAGTGTTGGCGGTCAAAGCAAATTTGTAAAGCGAATACTCAAGATAAACAAATCATAACCAACTTTTAGTTAGTTTTATTTAACCCCTTCGGGGCGGATGACGAGCTCAGCTCGTCATGGGCGTAACCTGCGCTACGCGGATGACGAGCTGAGCTCGTCACGTAACGCGGGTTTTTTTAAATCGCAGCGCGCAGCGGGAAAACCGCTAGCGCGCATGCGGTTAATCATACGGATGCTGATCATAGGTCATTCAGACGGAAAAAAACCACATTGAACATTGAATTCAAAATTGTCGATATTGCAGGGGACGGGGTAGGAGTGGGGAAGGCTGTGACTCTGGTGGGTGAGGTAGTGGGGTGGAGAAAGTTCAAATCACGTATAATGCAAGCACATATTGTTGTGCCACAAAAGAACATAAATCAAAAACATATAACAGAAGTACACAGTATCTGTACTTTCATGCCATGTAACATATAATTGCTCAGTAATTCAAGTACTGTAGGTAAGACTGGCATTTGGCGGTTGTCGACGTTTCGACCCCTTTGAAAGCGTAGGCCTCCTCGAGAGCCTTACAGTTGGGGTCTTCCTCAGGACAGTGGGTGGGTGGAGTGGGGTTACGGGGCACCGTTAATGTGGAAGTGAGGTCCTCTCACAGATTAATGGTGGGGACAAACATGGCGACGTGGGCTCATGACACGGGAGGAGTGAGATGCCACTCTGAAAATGAAATGTACCAAGTTCTGTCCGAGTGGATCAATGGAACAGGTGAGCTAGGATACAAATCCGAAAGTCAACATGTGTCGGAAACCTGAATAAACCAGGGAACCGTCTTGGTAAACATGACCTCCCTGGAGATGATCATCTCCAGGAAGGTTATGTTTACCAAGACGGTTCCCTGATTCCTGGCTCTCGAGGAGGCCTACGCTTTCAAAGTGGTCGAAACGTTGAAAACAGTCAAATGCCAGTTTTACCTACAGTACTTGAATTACTGAGCAATTATATGTTACATGGCATACAAGTACAGATACTGTGTACTTCTGTTACATGTTTTTGATTCATGTTCTTTTGTGGCACAACAATAATATGTGCTTGCATTATATGTGATTTGCACTTTCTCCACCCCACTACCTCACCAGAGTCTCAGCCTTCCCCACTCCTACCCCGTCCCCCGGGCACTGCAATATCAACAATTTTGTATTCAATGTTCAATGTGGTTTTATTTCGTCTGAATAACCTATGATCAGCATCAGTGTGATTAAATAACACTGTAACTAAAAGTTGGTTATGATTTGTTTATCTTGAGTATTCGCTTTACAAATATGCTTTGACTTCTAACACTTGTGTTGTTATAAATACTGGGACCACCCCATTATATACAGTTAAGTATGCCAGAAAAGACATTGCATAGTTTAAAAAACCAATTGGGATCCGGGTTGGGCGGCACTGCAGGATGTTAGCAATTGCGTGAAGACATATGTTGGGTCCCGGGTGGTGAACGCTGATGTCAGTGGCGCTGGTCGGTGTTGGGCTGTCGTGCAGGTGAAACGCAGGGCAGAGCTCAGTCTAGCTGACCTGCCCTGCACAATCCAAGATTTACCTGGGTCCAAGAGGAAGGAGGGTTCTAAAATAATTACCTTTTTCATACGAACCATTCACCATTATTATGTATGCCTTGGATATTATTAAAAGATTTTGAAAGACGTGCACACACATTCCCAGGTGTCATTCTTCATCATCGGATCGTCACATCTGCCTAACAGTTGGCTCATCAAGACACTTTCGAACCCTTCATAGGTCACTGTGAACTACTGCTGATGAGGTATGGGATCGATTTGAAAAATATAGCATCCCTTACTGTGAAACCCTTCTGCTACCTTTTTATCTGTGAAATTCAAAGTGGGATATTAAAAACACTACATTTGAACTTAAGGTGTTAGTGTTTCCCTTGTCTCAGGATAACATATTTCTGCCGTCCATTATGGCCATACAATGTCCGCAACTTTCCTATGGACTGAGAACTCTAGTACAACAAACTATCATGCACAAATAGGATATTTTAAAACTTACAGCTATTGTGTTACACCCTTTGGAGATATCACTGGAGACCGAGGTATAGTACCTATAAAATACTGAGCCAAGACCCACATTATCCACAGATAGAAAACTCCAGTAAGTTGGTCGTAATCCCAGGGTTGCAACAACCATTAACCAGTCTTGGTAGACTATAATGGCAGAAGATGGAGGCTCGGCACAGAAATTCCAGGTAGCATTCATGAAGGTGAAAAAAACACTGTAAAAACACATGGTGTGCATGAAATGGAGGAGTGTAATAGGAAAATAATATGCATTGTAAATGCAGCGAATCAATCACCCCATGACACATGCCTTGCACACATTAGTGCTTACCCCAAAAGTGGGTAACTTATTCCTCATGGATGGGGGCCCGGGCTTCCCCTACCCGGGTATGCCGCAATACAAATGTATGTAAGGATGCAGTGCAATATTAGCAAGTATGTATTCACACACCAGTCACTGAAGTACTTGGCGTGAGCCCCAGAGTAGAAAATCATTGGAATACCTTGGTTCTATAAAATAGCTAATCAGGATCCTCAGTTGTGATGTTGAAATTCAAAGCATTGATGAAAAGTCAGTAACTGGGAAACATATTGAATTAGTGAACAGTTATCAAGGGGTATTTCTCGTCTTCCCGATACAACGTTGTGGATTATCATTTAGGCCTATGATTTGGGACCTAAGACAGCCTACCCACCTCTGCTCCTTACTGTGTAAAACATCCTGCTTAGACAGACTCCCGCAGTAATTGCTGATATCCTCTAACACAACCCATTTATTCTTGTTTTCCTTGTTTCTGTGTTCAGTAAAATGGGATATCCTGCATGTGGTACTTCGTCTACACCTTACATACTTTCCTTCCTTGAGGTCTTCCCTACATAGCGAAAATCACAAGGACATGATATCATGTAGATAACACTTGCAGTGTTGCAGTTTGTATGTTTCTTTAGTTTCCATGGTCTTTCAATCCCAAGATCAACATTTTTTTGGGGCCTGTGTGTATGGACATATGGAGCATTTTCCAAAAGGATATTGCCCTCTGACAAGCGGAAGGCAGCAAAGAGGGGGTTTTGCTGTGTGAATCTTTCTGGATTGACTGTGCTGTGCATTATTCCGCCATCTAGTGGTTGGGTCCGGAATTGTAGTCTTTCTTCTCTCTTTTGTTGCTTTCTTTAGATTCTTTTTTCCGCCATTGGGTCTAGATCGAAGAGTTCCAGAGATTTTGGAGAGAGAATCAACAAAAAAGTGACAGAAAGACGACGAAATCAACATTTTCAACACACCCGACTACAGGTCAGGTAACTGGGACGACGAAGGAGAAGGATTACACTCGAAAATTCGACGTTCAACAGGAAATGCGCACACAGGGGGCTCCATGAGCGCGGGGATGGACAAGACATCATTCAAATTCTGCGTAGAAGGACGAGCATCCAGTCTGCAACCTCCGTCTGCAGCTCGACCATAACAGCGAGGACTACAACGCCTGTTTGGCGTTCACACCGAAGACATTCAGGGTAAGAGAGACAGAGAAAGGCAAACTACACCATGCAGGCCCAGGGGCCACCTCCATCACTCCGAGACTTGGGCCTCTCCAGTGGAGAAGAGGACAACATCGCCAAAGGACCGGAGGACTGCACAGTCGTCGAGGTCGAAAAGAAGACGTCGAAGGAGGTAAGAGTCGTCGACCCCCAGACACTCGACCGACACTCGTAAGAGTGAAGCCAAGTCCTCAAAGGGAGCATTGCCGTCGAAACACTCGGCAAAAGCAACAGCACCCAAGGACAAGCAGCCCAGCAGATCCTTCGAAAAGGACTCCCAGATGGTGAAAACCCAAGACAAATTAAGGTCGTCGAACGCTGGCCTTGAAAAGGATGCCTGGACACCGAGAAAAGAAGTGTTAACAGCGACTTCGACGACCTCGAAGCGAACTGCCCAAAGTCTCGACGCCGAACAAGCGGCCGAGATGGAGAGGAAGAAAAGGAGGCTCGAGGCCGAAAAGGCGAGCATCCTGCAACGAAAAAAGGACTTCGATGAAAGGATGAGCCAGTACACCATCCCACTGAAGCCCTTCGCCGAAGCCGAAGGGGGTGATGAGGACCCTGAACTGCCGAAAACGCCAGAACCGGTCGAGGAACAGGCAAAAGAGGCCCTGTTTTACTTCGAAGGCGAGGAGGATCAGCAAACCTACCAGGACTCAACGTCCTCGGAGGCGCAAGACTTGGAGTGGCATGATCTCCACACCAAAATACCGGAAGAAGGAGTAGACTCCTATCCTTCGAGGCCTTCACCGCCAGATGATATAGGGATTTATAATATGATTGTAAAAAAGGCTGCAGAGGCATATGGAGTGAAGTTGGAGGAGGAGAAGCCCAAGGCTTGTTTTCTCCTGGAGACTCTGTTACCTTCACAAACAATAAGTCAGTTCCTTCCCATGCTCCCAAGTGTGCTGGACCAGGGCAGGGAGGCCTTCAGGGAGCCAGCTGTATGTAAATCAGTGACCCCGAGGACCGAAAAAAAAGTACAAACATTCCACAAAGGATCTTGCATACATTGAGGGATCAGTACCAGCTGATTCAATAATAACAGCAACAGCTAGGAAAAGGGCCAATGTCCCCCACGAATGCCGGACCACATCCAGACCAGGAGAGTAGGAGAACGGACCTCATAGGGAGGAAAGTGGAACGGAGTGCGGCGATTCAGTGGTGTATCGCCAACTCAAACACTCTAATCAACAGGCACGCATACCAGCACTGGGAGGAGGTGGTGCAACTCCTGAAGCATCTACCAGAACAGTACCAGCAAAGGGCAAGCCACTTGGTAGAGGAAGGGAAAAACATGGCTTACGCATGTTTGAAGTTGGCCCTGGATGTAGCGGAGACATCCAGCAGTCAAATGATGGTTGGGGTGACAGAGAGAAGGCACGCCTGTCTAAGGATTTCAGGTTTCAAGCTTGAAGTACAGATCAACATCCTTAACACACACTGCAACGGAGAACAGCTTTTTGGAACTTCAGTTGACGACAAGTTAACTCAGCTCAAAAAGGACAACGAGACAGCAAGGTCCATGGGAGCACTGCATTTCAGAGGGATGAGAAGGGGTACACACTCAAAAAGACCAGCAGGTAGGGCAAACAACGAACCTGGTACATTGTAGACGTCTACTTCCGGGGGAGTTTGGAGAAGGATATCTTCTAGGTAAATGTATGTAATGCTGTATTTCAAAACGGTTTGCCATGGAGACACATAGCCGTGACTAATGTATGTTTAGCTCTCACATCCTGTAGGTGATTGCGCATACCCTGTGAGGTCTTACATACTCACCCCATACCTGAATCCTGCCGCACAAAGGGAGCGACATTACAATCGTGCGCACATAGCGACGTGCAATTTGATAGAAAGGACATTTGGGGTACTAAAATTCCGCATCCTACACAAGACCAGGGGTGCACTACAGTATAGTCCGTAGAAATGCTGTAAGATTGTGGCAACGTGTAGTATGTTGCACAACATAGCCACTAATAGAGGCATACCCTTGGTGGACTCTGATAGCGAGCCAGAATAGGACATACAGCCGACACAACCACCCCATGCAGCAGGCGGCCCAAATCCAGCAGAGGGCAGACAAAGAAGAGCAGAAATCACGCAACATTACTTCTGAGGTGAGTAAGCACATGACAACACAGTATTTGCTTGAAGGTTTAATGTGACAGTTGTGTGGTTGTTTTAATGCACACATACCATGTACAGACAATTACTTTCCATTGCCTTGAGACTGCAACTACAGTGTGAATACGCAACGCATATCTGGTTGCCTCACCAGATTGTTTGAATGTCCAAATGTCTAACTCCTCCTGTAACGCCCTCCTGTGACCCTTGTAGTAGGCCCAGCTACATCTGACATGGTGCCTTCTGTGCCTGCCTGACTTCTGCTACTGCACCTCCTGCTATGTGCCAAAGGCTCAAGTAGGCTGCTAAGGCTGAAGGCCTCCTCACTGTCCGTCACCCCCCCTCCCTGCATGAGGTTCCCACTGGCTGCTGCTGTTTGTAGCCCTTCCATAGCAGTGGTGACCTGGATTAGGCCCCTGGCCACATCCCCACAGCAGTGGGTCATCTCAACCTGCATGCCGACTGCACGCCTGTAAAGCTGAGCTGTTGTAGTACTCAGCCTGTTGATGGCCCTGGTGTATCCACGCATGTGCCCCATAGAATGTTGTTTCCTCCTGGCATTAGAGACATGCTCCGCCTGGATGACCATGCACATCTGTTTAATGGCTGTTGCTACACGGTCAAGTTTCCCACTGTGTTGCCCTGAGCCCCTCAACAACTGCATTTGTCTGCTCCTTCATGCAGTCACGTATACCACCCATGTGTGTGACCATTGTCCCCTGTTACTCCTGCATATTACGCATGATCTTTTGTTGCAGGCACTGGACCCTCAGCATCTTGGACTCTAGCACACTTACTGGCAGCTTCCCGATAGTCCCCAGCAGGCCTCAGAAATGCACTTGGCCTTCGCCTGCAGAACGGACTGTGACGTTGCGGGGTTGTTCCCTCTGGTGGGGGGGGTGGTGGTATGTTGGCAGTGCCCTTTGTGTGCACTCCTGTCTGGGTGTCCTCATCACTATCCAAATCCAGCAGTGGTTGGACTCTTCTCCTGCGATGAGTGGGAACATGTAGGGGCTAGTTCCTCATCTGGCTGTTCTGTATGTCCCTCAGAATTGTGGACGTCTGGCACGTCATTCTCCTGTGCTGCATCTTTGAGGGGAACAGTGCAAGATCCTTCTTTTTTTTGCACGTTTGTGACATTGCACTTACAGGGTCTAATAAATTTACTTCTGTGATGTAGAAAGTCTACTGTTGTCAATGCCTTGCTATACTCTGATGCAGTTGAGCTGTGCTACTCCCTCCATGCTTGGCCATTACATTTGTATGCATACAACTCCCACAATGCATTAGGGGGTTGCAAGTAAGAGATGGACTGGACTCATGTCTGCTACACTCCGCCGGGTCTGCATTTGTGGCAGTTTGGGCTACACTTCTATGAAAATATGCTTGGTTGTGCTCTTTGTTTATGAGATCCCCGCATGGCCTGAGGTGTCAATCTGCGTGATCCCGACAACTTCCTCTGGCCACCAGGTCGTCCAGTGGGGTGTTTGCAGACTGAGTGGATGTTCCCCCTCCTGTTTTTCTTGCAGAGGCCAGCCTTTGAGCCACTCTCTCTTTTGCCCGGCTGCAAAGGTCATTCCATCTCTTCTGTAGGTTGGTGATGTCACGGTGTGTTAACCCCTCAGAATTGACCCTGGCTTGTATACCAAGCCAGATCTTCCTCTTCACGGACTCTGCAACATGCAGGGATAGTTTACCAAATAGCTGGTCTTTTTTTTTGCACAACTTCCTCAGTCAGTATTTCCAATTCCCTCTCGCTGAATTTAATCTTCCTCTTCCTGCCTTCTCCTTTTTGCTGTGTCCATGGTGTTTGTTTGTCTCAGCTGCAGGGAGAAGTGTTTTCCAGGCTTAGCACCAACAGTCTTCCTACTCCTCAGTCTCTCCCTGTGCACAGGTGTGTGGAATCTCGGAATCACTTCCTGCTTGTGATGTCCTCTACATGAGACGATTGGCGCTTTCGCATTTACCAATTCTGTAATTGCGAATTCGCAAATACAGATTCGGTAAATAAGTAATCGGTAAATATTTTAGCGCTTTTTAAGGAATCGCAAATATTTAGGTTTTTTTTCGTGCATTCGGTTTAACGATTCTTTAATAGCGATTCCTTATTTCTCGCCATTTCAGAATCGCTAAATAATATTTTGATGCATGTGGGCCTAAGGTTCTTAAACAAGTTTATAAGGACACAAAGATTCAAAATGACATCTCTGCAAGAAGGAATACCCCAGATACAGGAGGGGGATTACATGGCAACTATAGACTTAAAAGACGCGCACTTACACATGCCCATCAACAAACAACACAAACGCCTACTAAGGTTTGTGATCAACCAGACTCACTACCAGTTCATAGTGCTGTCATTCGGATTCAAATACGTACCAAGTGTGTTTACAAAATGCCTAGCAGCGGTAGCAGCGCACCGAAGGAGGCAAGGAATACATGTATACCCCTACCTCGACGACTGGCTCGTACAGGCAAGCTCTTACAGCCAATGCAAACAACACATCCAGCAGGTCATACAAACACTAATCCAACTGGGTTTTTCAATCCATTGGGGAAAGTCTTCAATAGAACAGGAACAGGTGAAGATATTCTTTGTGCTGGGAAACACCTTGCCCTGTTATGGTGTTGATCTGTGCGCCAAACAGAACTTTGGCCATACTGAAGGAGACACATCTTTACCACAAGGAGCAAGCTCTAACAATGAGGACAATGAGCAAACTAATGGGAATGATGGCATCCTGCATATACCTGGTTCCAAATATTTGCCTCCACATGAGACCGTTCCAAGAATGGATACAGCAGCAATGGTCACAGGCAACAGGGAGTTGGGAAGATCTAGTGGATCTAGTGATTGTCACACACACAGTGCATCAGGAAAAAGCGTGGTGGAACAAGAGAAACATATTATAGGGGAAACCATTCACACAGTCAATGCCAACAGTGACCATCACAACAGACGGCTTCCAGCTGGGGTGGGGCACGCACATGAACAGACTCAAGGTGAGGGGATTATGGTCACAGCAGGATGCGTCAAACACATAAACTACCTGGAGCTAAAGACAGTGTTCCTAGCCTTAAAAGCCTTTCAGAAGGAGCTGTATGGAAACAGGGTGTTGATAAAAACTGACAACACAACCACCATGTTCCACATCAACAAACAAGGAGAAAAACAATCAGTGGCACTATCAGGGCTAGCGCAGGAAATATGGACATTCCACTAAGAATAGCAATACATCTCCAAGGGAGGGACAATGTGGAAGCAGACAGACACAGCAGGCAGACATCAGCATCCCACGAATGGGAGCACAACCAACAGGAAATAGAGAGACTAGTCTGGAAATGGGGTACACCGCAAATAGACCTATTTGCAACACACCTAAATGCAAAATGCCAACACTCCGCATCCAGACAACCAGGCCATCAGTCCCGAGGGAATGCGCTATGGATCAGTTGGTCAAAGACATTTACCTACGCTTTCCCCCAGATACCACTGATACACAGGGTACTCAACAAATGCAGGATCAGCAACATGACACTAATACTAATAGCACCTCAGTGGGTCGGACAGTCCTGTTGCTCACAAATAGTAGAGATGGCGCAAGCGCCAGCACACAGGTTTCTTAAAAGAAGGTACCTGTTAACAGTGTAGAACAGAATGGTGCTACACCCAGAGCCAGATAGCCTCAACGTAGCAGCATGGCTCCTGAAGACCTAGAATTTGCACACCTCAAACTACCCGCAAGCACAATGGTGGTGCTCAGGGAGGCAAGGAGACCTACCACAAGAAAGTGCTACGTAGCAAAGTGGAGAAGATTCTCCGAATGGTGCATTAGGGAGAAATTACAAAGGAAAATTACAAATGATTCAACAGTACTAAAATACTTAACGCATCTTCTACAGAATAAGCTAAGCTACACATCCCTAAGGAGGCACTTAGCGGCGATAGTGGCTTACACAGGAGAGACAAGAGTTTCTTAACCTCCCAAGTAGTAAAGAGATCTCTAGAAGGGGCAAAGAGAATCGCACCTCCAAACAGAATGCCAGCACCAGCATGGAAATTCAACGTAGTACTAACTCAATTGATGAAGGCACCATTTGAGCCTATTCACAAACCTACACTGCACATGCTAAAGACAGCCTTCTTACTAGCTATCACATCGCTATGAAGAGTGAATGAATTGCAAGCGCTAACACTTCAAGAGCCCTACCTACAAATACACAATGATAGGATTGAAATGATATGAAATTAAATTGAATTTGTAGAGCGCAACTAAACCCGGGGGCATCAAGGCGCTTAAAGGTGGTAAAACTGTTTGGTCAGGGGAGGGGTGAGAGAGGATTACAGGTAGGCTTCTTGAAAGAGCCAGGTCTTAAGTGCTTTACGAAAAAGGGCATGGGAAGCGAGACCCTTAAGGTCCTCAGGGAGGGTATTCCACAGTCTGGGGGCGAGATCTCGGAAGGCCCTTCCGCCCCATCTGGCCTTTGATACTCGAGGGACAACGAGCAGATTTTTGTTAGAAGAGCGCAGAGCCCTGCCTGGAACATAAGGGGACACAAGTAACCGGATGTCTTCGGGCCCAGTACAGTTCAGGGCGTGGTGCGTAAGGCAGAGGGCCTTAAAATTTATCCTAGCCTGCATGGATGACAAACCGGGCTGCTGCATTTTGCACAATCTGGAGGCGTTGGACCAGGCCGTTGTTAATGTCTCGATATAGTGCATTGCAGTAGTCCAGTCTGGAGGCTATAAGAGCCACCGCAACCTGTTTGCGTGCTTCTAGGGAGAGGTAGTGGGTGATTTGTCTTAAGATCCTAAGGACACCACAGAAGGTGGAAACTGTCCTGCTAACCTGTTTCTCAAGGGAAAGAGTGGTGTCCAGGATAACACCCAAGTTACGGGCAGAGGAAGATGGCGTGGGGCAAACGCCCAGGGCAGGGGGCCACCAGTCCATCGACCAGGTCTCATGTTTGGCTCCAAAGATGAGGACCTCGGTCTTCTCCCCATTCAACTTAAGGAAGTTCTTGACCATCCAGCCAGCGACCGCCTCCATACAGTTTTTAAAGTTAAGAGCTGTGATATTCACAGATTGAGTTATGGAGACCATGATCTGTGTGTCGTCGGCATAGGAAAGAACTTCTAGCCCAAAGGACCTTACTAGCCTGGCGAGTGGGGCCACGTAAATGTTAAAAAGCGTGGGGCTCAGGAGGAGCCCTGGGGGACCCCACACTTCACAGGCTTGATTGGCGAGATGAAGTCACCCAGCTTTACTCTTTGCTTCCGTTGGTCAAGGAAGGATGTAAGAAGGCAGCGTGCGGGACCGTCAACTCCCAGCTTACTGAGGCGGCTGACTAGAATAGATGGAGAGATGGTGTCAAAAGCCGCCGTTAGGTCTAGCAGCACCAGTAGAGTTGTTTGGCCGCCATCAACCTTGGCCCGAATGCTGTCGACCACCACAGTAAGTGCCGACTCGGTGCTGTGTGCCCTCCGAAAGCCGTGCTGAGAGGGGTCCAGAAAGGTAGAACTGTCGAGAAAAGCACTCAAGTGATGGTTAAGATGCGCCTCCAGGAGCTTAGCGGGTGCAGGGAGAAGGGAAATGGGACGGAAGTTTTTTGTGTCCCAGGGTCCAGAGTAGGCTTTTTCAGAAGGGGCCTGACTATGGCCATTTTCCACGACAAAGGATAAACCCCTTCAGAGATAGCCAGATTCATTACCTCTACGAGGGGGGGTAGGATTACCTGCCTGCATTCTTTCAGGATTTTCAAGGGACAGGGATCAAGCGGCGATCCGGACTTGTTCTTGTCCAAAAGGAGGCTAAGTTGATCGGGAGTGAGGGGGGAAAATGGGTGAACCGGCTAGAGGGTTCAGTCGCCTGATTTTCCAAGGTCACGATAGGTGGAGGAAGGCTCGCAGGATTAAAATTGAGGGTTTCCAAGTCTGTGTAAATATCCATGATTTTGGTATGGAAAAAGGTGGAAATCTGATCACACAGATCTTGGGGAGGCTACTATAGGGTCGGGTGACTGAAGAAGGGATAGGGTGTTGACTACTTTATACAGGTCTCTGGGGGAGGTAAGTGAGGCGGTTAGTTTGGAAAAATGCACCTTCTTTTCAGCCAGCACTTCCGCTTTATAGCCCTTTAGGAGTGTTTTGTGTTTGACCCTCTCCATGGGGTCAAGATGTAATCTCCATAGTCTTTCTTGCCTCCTACAACCCTGTCTAAGGGACCTAAGAGAGTCCGAGAACCAGGGGGCAGAGGGTCGCTTCCTGGCTGAGTAGTGTTGCAGAGCTGGAGCGAGGGATTCAATGGCCTCCGCTAGGGTGTTAGAGAGCTCAAGAGTTGTAGCGTCGGCATCTTTTGTGGGCAGGGTAGTAAGTTTGGACAAAAAGGGAGTAAGAGTGCCATTGTTTATCTTCCTGAAATTCCTCCTCAAATCCCACTTGTTATGACCCGGCTGGGGTGCAGTGGGAAGAGGAGGTACGAATTCAAGGGGAACGGCCAGGTGGTCAGACCAAGACAGAGGGAGGGGGAGACCAGTCTGGAGACGGGGATCATTGGTGAATACCCCGTCAAGGGTGTGCCCAGCTAAGTGGGTTGGACTACCCACTAGCTGCAGCAGACTACAGGAGCCTAGGGAATACAGCAGATGGACAGTGTCGGAAGAACTGGAATTTTCTAAATGAAAGTTAAAATCCCCGAGGATGGTTAGGTTGGGGATATCAATGTAGGGCTCCAGGATCTTGAGAAGTTCGTGACAAAAAGTAGACCTGGGGCCAGGGGGATTGTAATGAGAACAGACCCACATTTCATGCCAAAGGTGGTTTCACGGTTCCTCATCAATCAGACAATTCAAATACCAAGTTTTTTCCAAAAACCTTCCACAAGCACAGAAAGGGTGTTACACACACTGGACGTCAGAAGGGCAGTAATGCACTATATAGAAAGGACAAAGGAGTGCAGAAAGACAAAGCAGTTCTTTGTATCCTTTGCCAGCAGCTTTTTGGGAGGACCAGTTACCAAAAATACCATTGCACAGTGGATTGCATAAACCATACAGCTGTGCCACAAAAGAGCAGGGCAACAGTTACAAGAAGCAGCTCATGCTCCCTCAACAATGAAGAAAGGAGCAACAATTGCATTTCTAGCGAACACACCTATTCAAGACATTTGCCAAGCCGCAATATCATTGTGAGAAGGTGGCTCTATATATACTGGGCAATAAGGCAGTACAGTGTGTATGGAGTCCACAAACCCCAAAGGTTTAACAGAGGTTAAAGTCAGAACTGACCTTACTCTCCAAAGTGGTAGCTTGGTCGAGCAGTAAGGCAGTACCAGAGGACAGTGTAAAGCATTTGTTGTACACACTCAGTCAGCAAAAGGTTTCACACACTCAAGAACTGAACTCCAGGCCAATTATTTTTATATCCTTAGATAAAGTTGGTTTATTTTTAGAACCGACAGTTATCAAAATATACTTTTCACATTACGAGTACCCTCAGGTAATTACTTTGCAGAGGAGCAACAAGTTTGTACACACAATAATCACAGGTTAGCTAATAGCAATACAGTTCTAAAACACACTCTAGCATTGAGCTCAATGGGTTTTCATAGGAAAGTACAGTTGATTACTTTATGGATTACTTTGGTAGTTCCAGGACTAGATCTTGGATTCAGTCCTGGGGTCTAAGCTGAAACCAGATTAGCAAAAAACGTTTTAGGTACAGTGATGATTTTTCCTCTCAGAGGCGGTATTCCTTTGAAGCTTCCCCCTGTCCATCCTGGGGGAGGAAACTTAGCACCTTGCCCAGGATGTGCTTTGTTGCAGACCCAGGAGAGCGGGGGCTCTCCACCCAGGGGTCCAGCAACATGTCTGCTGTGTGGCATCCTCTGTAGCCACTCAGCCCAGACGTGGATGGTAGGTTTGGGTTTTGGAGGGCATCTCTTAGATGCCCTCTCGTGCATGTTACATTAAATCCCACACTGGCATCAGTGCAGGTTTAATGTACTGAGAAGTTTGATACCAAACTTGTCAGTCTTCAGTGTAGCCATTATGGTGCAGTGGAGTTTGTAATGACTACCTCCCAGCACCATATACTCTTAATGGCATCACTGCACTTACAGTGCCCAGGAATGGCCCTGGATACTGTAGGGGCACAGGGCTCATGCACCTGTGCCCTCGCCTCTGGCATAGGGCACCCAGCTAGAGGGGTGACTGAGGTATGCCAGGGCAGTGGGTTCTGTGGGCAGGGCACACAGGGATGTGTGCCATGTCGACTCTTGTTTTGGTTCTGTACTTAGGCACTCAGCCTGCCAAGGCAGTGTGTGGGTGCCAGGGTACAGGGCCCCTGAGGGTGGCACAATCAGTGCTGCAGCCCTCAGGGGTCTTCTCTGGTCACCATGCGCTGGGTACCTGGGGTACCATTTACTAGGGGCTGACAGGTGGCCAGAGATGCCAATTGGGTATTTCGTTTCTGCATAGTTTTTAGGGAAGGGACACAGGCCCTGGGTACCTGATTGGCAGGGACCCAGTGCACACTCAGTCAAAGCACATCAGCAGTTTAGAAAAAAGTGGGGGCATACCAAGGCAAGAAAGATGGCACTTTCTCACAATGATCTATAGTGCACACGTTCACTAAGCACTACTGTGTAGATATTAAAGTTAAAAAAAAAGTAAAAAAAAAAAGTAAAGTCCACATTTGTAAAGCGCACAATCACCCGTAAGGGTCTCTAGGCGCTGGGGGCCGTCGGGAAGATTAAGCGAGCTATTGCCCAGAGTCACATGGTGCTGGGCTAACCTGCCGCCGGAGCCGGGGATCGAACCGTGGTCCCCAGATTCCAGTGTCAGTCGCCCTGGCCGCGGCGCCACACCTCTTCCACTAGATATTCAAATGAACAAGGAAGCGCAAGTGGGACAGAAGGTCTTACAACACATATTCAGTAACCTGAGCTCATCCTCCACCCAGCCACCACAAAAATAACAAACCTCTACAAAGTCTATGCACAGCCTAGTGAATCCTGAAAGATTCACGCTGCCAGACGTATAGTTTCTTACCTGTCGGTGTAGTTTTGCAGCTTGAAGACTTTCTGGATTCACTAGCGATCCCACCCTCCTCCGACAGAAAGATGAGATTGGAGAAAGAGGATTAAAACAGGAGAAATACTTTAAAGTTAAAAGAAGAAAAAGAGTAACACAAGACAAGCAATAAGAATCCAAAGATGGGGACCAAAGGTGGGAGCTTCCGGAGGAAGCGCGTCGACGTCACGGTGAACACCAAATGGTGGTCTGTCGACGGCCACCTGGGCCACAAAAAAAAATGAGAAGAAAGACTACAATTCCGGACCCAACCACTAGATGGCGCAATAATGCACAGCATAGTGAATCCAGAAAGTCTTCAAGCTGCAAAACTACACCGACTATACGTTCTACACATTGTGAAGGATTTTTATTATTATTAGGAAGTCTTGTGTGTACCACAATGTCTTATATTCCGACTCGTTTTAGTTTTTTGTTTTTTTTGGATCTTTACCACCTTACATCCAGAAGTGTTCTGTGTGCCACAATGTCTTATTTTCTGATTCCTTTTTAGGTCTCGCCAAAGACCTTTTGCAATCGCTTTGGCTTTTCAGCCAAAAACATGCACACGTTCCATTGCCTTCAAAGGCAACGCGTGTACGTGTGGCGATTCACTTGCAGGAGCACGCGGCGCCATATGATTTCAATTATCGCTCCTGGCGCTGCTCGCAAGTTTTATGTCATAGTTGGACCTCCGCAAATAATGAATTGTATGGTGCATGCCCAGTAGAAACATTTTTTGTCTTGCCCTTCCAATTTAGTAGATTCAGACCACAAAACAAAATTAAAAAACAAAACTAAGAACTTCTCTGAATTATTCTGCTTTGGGTTATTAACTTACTAGGAGGGTACTTGTGGCAACGTTGACAAAAAGTAAACCTAATGTTTCCACAAACCAGTTTCAAACAGTTTACTTCACATTAGAATAACCCAGTATTGGACTTTAAGCAGATTAACGTTTTTGAGCTTGAAACTACAGCCCCCGCCTTCCCCCAGGTGTTAAAAACATGAACCCGGGACATGGGCCTTGGCACAATGTGGTCTTTGTTGCTTTCTGCCTTGCAAAACAATCAGACTCGTTAACATTAGTTATAAACAACTTCTGGCGCGTTTTTAAGAAATGCAGTTAAAATAAATAATGTTTCTCTTATCAAATCATGTGGAAAAGCAAAGGTCAAAAGAGGGCTTTCTGTGCTCAGGAGTATAGCACTGCACCGTGATGTACAGGCTCTGTCACACGTATATGTGCTTTATTTATTAACTTGAGGTTTTGGTTTAGGCAAGGTTTAAAAATAAACCCTTTCCCCGCACTTTTTCTAGGCCTTCTCTCATTACAGCAGGGCTCACTTAGATGCTGATCTAGGAATTCACTGGCTTCTGACATGGCTGTAAAATCGGTGAGCCATAGGCGTGTACCCTGATTGTAGTTGGTGCAGTGTAGATGGACTCGAGAGCCATGATGTAGCTATAGTGAATGTGTATTCCCCCAAACGTAGACAAGAGCTCATTCTTAGAGAGCGTGTTGCTACGATTAGCACCATACTTGACTGCTTCATCCATAATGGGGTGGACTTTAAATGCTTATCGGATACCCCTTTGAACTAATCGCACCCTCCACTCCGTAACTCCCAAACTGTTCATAGAGCCAGTGCGTTCAAAGACTGGCAACAGCATTGGGAGCTCACCAACTCATGGCGACGACTATACCCAATGAGGCGGGATTATTCCTTATTTTCTGGGCACGCGAGGTTCATGTCTGACTGCACCTTTTTCTCTGCACCACAAATGTGCGTAGGTTAGTGCATACTGTGGAGTATCTCTGCCTCACCATATTGGATCACAATCCTGTCCTGTTACAGTTACCATGGGCTGAACCCTGACCCTCAATCCTTATGTGGAGGCTTAAACCAGAGTCACTGGAAGACTAGGTCTTTTGTAAGTCGATCAGAAAATCCACAGCCCGAATATGTTTTTCAACAAGATCCTCAACCACAAGAGGAACCATGGGAGGTGCCAACAGACCCATATAACACCCATCCCATCCCTGATGTACCCTCTTATCCAACTAGGCCGTCACCTTCCGATGACACCATTGTCTTCAACCAACTCATAGACAGGGCAGCGCAGTACCACAACGTAGACATGCATAATGACCCTGTCGAAGAAGACTTCTTATTTGACACCTTCCCTACTTCAGAAAAGAGTGTCAGAACACTTCCTATGTTAAGGGAGTGCTAAAACACACACCTGACATATTTAAGGATACAGCCAGGGCACGAGTAATCAATCCCAGGATAGAGAAGAAGTATAGAGCAGCCCCTACAGACCCTACCTACATAAGAGGGCAATTACCATTAGACTCACTGGTAGTGGCTAATGCACGTAAAAGGGCCAACTCCAAAACAACAGGGGAAGCACCTCCCCCTGATAAGAAATCAAAGATACTAGAGGCGTCCGGTAAAAGGGTAGCAGCACAAGCCTCCAACTCATGGAGGATTGCTAATACACAAGCCCTACTGGCTCGTTACGACAGGGTACATTATGACCAGCTCGAAAGCCTAATGCAACACCTACCTGAGCCTTTTAAAGCACAAGCTGATGACCTCATACAGGAGGGAAAATTCATTTCAAACGCCTCCATCAAATGTGCGCTTGACGCAGCAGACACCGCAGCCAGGTCGATTAACACTAGCGTCTTACTACGCAGGCATGCATGGCTGGGCATTTCTGGTTTTAAGAACGAGGTGCAGTCCACCATTCTTAACCAGCCAGTCAATCAGGACTTTCTATTTGGGCTTGCTGTCGACACCATTTTAGACAAAATGAAAAAAGACACAAAAACCGCAAAATCAATTTGGGCATTACAGTTTCAGCAACATAGAGGCTCCTTTCGACGCTCCTCATACAGAGCAACTACACGAGGAAATACCTCGCAGACGTCATCCTCATACAAAAGCAACACACAAGGTTCCTTCACCAAAAACGCAAACAGAGGATGTTATAGGGGCAACAATAATAAGGGAAGAGGATTCTAAGGCAATAAAACCAGAGCCTCCACTGCCCCAAAACAGTGACTTCATCACGCTACCTCCAGACCGCCTAACACCGGTCGGAGGCAGACTCCAACAGTTCCTACCTGTCTGGCACGCAATTACCAAGGACAGGTGGGTGAGAGAAATTATCCAGTATGGTTATTGCCTAGAACTCACTTCTACACCACCAAACATACCACCCAGACACCGTCCGATGTCCACAGAACACATCACCCTGCTCCAACAAGAGGTGAAATGCATGCTGGAAAAGGGGGCCATAGAGCCAGTCCCTTTCCACCAGCAAGGGACAGGAGTATACTTCCTTATTCCCAAGAAGGACGGTTCCCTCAGACCAATATTGGACCTCAGACCCCTAAATCAATACATACTGTCGGAGCACTTCCATATGATCACACTCCAGCAAGTGCTCCTGTTGCTACAACAAGGAGACTTCCTAGCAACACATGACCTCAAGGATGCGTATTTTCACATACCTATTCATCCAGCCCACAGAAAATATCTCAGGTTCACAATAGAAGGTCAACACTACCAATTCAAGGTTTTGCCCTTCGGGGTTACCACGGCTCCAAGAGTGTTTACAAAATGCTTAGCGACAGTGGCAGCACATCTCAATAGGCAACACATCCATGTGTTCCCTTATCTAGACGATTGGCTAAGACAAGCAAAATCGTACCAACAGTGTACAACACACACGTCTCAAAGACTTCAGTTTCTACACAGCCTAGGGTTTTCGATTAACTACCCAAAATCGCATCTGCAATCTTCCCACACACAACAATATCTGGGAGCCACTATAGACACCTCCGTGGCAAAGGCATACCCAAACTCAGCAAGGATAGCCAGCATGCAGATACTTATTCGCAAATTTCTGCCACAACACTCTCTGCCAGCTCGAGTCTCATAGGCATGATGGCCTCCTGCAAATTCATTGTCCCCCATGCCAGACTTCAAATGCGTCCCTTACAAGAATGCCTAGCACGGCAATGGAACCAGGCTTGAGGACAACTAAAAGACCTAGTGTTGGTAGACAGTCGCGCTCACAACTCTCCGCAGTGGTGGAACCCACAAAACCTTTCCAAGGGGCGACTGTTCCAAGAGCCGGTTCCACAACTAGTACTAACAGCGGACGCATCACTGACAGGCTGGGGAGCCCATTGCTTTCAATACACAGTACAAGGGCTCTGGACAACCAAACAAAAGAAACTGCATATCAACCAACTAGAGTTGCTAGCGATATTCCTAGCCCTGAAAGCATTCCAGAAATACTTGTACAGCAAGACTGTGTTGATCCGGACGGACAACATGACCGCAATGTACTATATCCAGAAACCGGGAGGAACGCACTCTCCACAGCTGTCCCACCTGGCACAAAGCATATGGAAGTGGGCGATTCCCAAAAACATTTTTCTCCTAGCAGAACATCTTCCAGGGAAGGACAATCAGATAGCGGACCTGCTCAGCAGGCACAGCCAACAACTACACGAATGGGAGATTCACCCCCAAGTTCTCCAGCCATTCTTCGAACAGTGGGGTCACCCAGAGATAGACCTGTTTGCCACAAAAGAAAACTCCAAATGCCACATGGGCGACACAACCTTGGTACACAACGTTCCTGGAACTTTCAGTAGTTCCCCATCAAAGACTGTTCCTCGCACCCCATCTTCTAACTCAGAACCATGGAGAAATCAGACACCCAGATCCCAATCAGATGAACCTAGCGATCTGGCTCCTGAAGTCTTAGAGTTTGGATACCTTAACTTGCCTCCAGACTGCATGAACATCATTAGGGAGGCAAGACGACCAACTACACGAGCGTGCTATGCAGCTAAATGGAAGAGATTTGTTATTTACTGCAACAATAACCAAATCAACCCATTAGTCGCTTCCATACAAAACATCATATGTTACCTGCTGCATCTACAAAGATGCAACTTAGCATACTCTTCGATACGACTACACCTCGCTGCTATAGCAGCATACCTTCAAAATAGGCAACACCTTTCACTGTTTAAAGCCTTCATGGAGGGTCTAAAAAGGGTGATCCCTCCAAGGCACCCCACTTCCCCTGTCTGGAATCTAAATATAGTGCTTACCTGACTTATGGGACCTCCTTTCGAACTGCTACACTCATGCGAATTACAATTCTTAACGGGAAGGTAGCATTCTTGGTTGCCATTACCTCACTCAAAAGAGTAAGCGAATTACAAGCACTAACAATCCAAGAACCTTTCATACAAGTACATGCCAACAGGGTGGTTCTTAGAACAAACCCTAAGTTCATGCCAAAGGTCGTATCCAATTTCCATATTAATCAATCCATTTAACTGCCAGTATTCTTTCAAAATCCACAGTCAGTAGCTGAGAGAGCCCTACACACATTAGATGGAAAAAGAGCTCTACTTTATTATGTGGACAGAACTAAATCATTTAGAAAGACAAAGCAACTATTTGTTGCTTTTGCACCACAACACAAGGGAAATCCTATATCAAAGTCAGGAATAGCCAGATGGATAGTTAAATGCATTCAAATATGTTATCAAAAGGCTAAACGCACTTTAACCGTCGCCCCAAGAGCACACTCTACAAGAAAAATGGGGGCATCCATGGCTTTCCTAGGGAATATTCCTCTTGAAGACATTTGTAAGGCAGCCACATGGACCACCATACACACTTTCACAAAACACTACTGTGTAGACGTGCAAGCAAAACAGCAAGCTGCTGTAGGTCAGGCGGTCCTCAAAACTTTTTTTCAAACTGCTGCAACTGGCACAGGTAACCACCGCTGGAGGAGATACTGCTGTACAGTCTATGCACAGATATGAATTCAGCAGCCCACATGCCTCGAACGGAATATGCTACTTACCAGTATGCATCTGTTCTTGGCATGTAGGGCTGCTGACATTCATATCGCCCGCCTTCCTCCCCGGTGCCTGTCGCAACTGCAGCATTATCTCTGGCATGGCCATCTCTTACTTTACTATCTCCATCTCTGCCACAATGGGGAAAAACAATCTGAGGATGGAGAAGATGCCCATGCGCACTGTAGTCCAGGGTAGGCGTCACCTATCTCGTGATACTTCGAAGACTCTTCCAAGACAAAAAAGTGCAATCATCCGGACCCAACACTAGGCGGCGATCTATGCACAGATATGAACGTCAGCAGCCCTACATGCCAAGAACAGATGCATACTGGTAAGTAGCATATTCCTTAGCGACCTGGCTCCTGAAGTCATAGAGTTTGGTTATTTAAATTTACCACCAGACTGTATGGATATCCTAAAAGAACGACATATTTATATGCATATAAATACCTTTGTCTCTTATTAACCTGCAGACAACCCCCTGGTTTTTCTGAGATTCATCTATTACATCTTGGTCCTGAGAAAGGTGGCTTGGCCACTGAAACGCGCTTAGGCCAATTTCACCCCTGAGGAGTGATCCTCGAGAGATAATGCCATCAGAAGCTGTGTCTGTTGGCAATAACAAATACTGCCCTCCCGAATTCAACTTGGGACCCCTCATAGGGTTGAATCTCTTGTGGTTTGTGTGTATAAGTATAACTGTAGATTGAATGAGTGCGTATGTTTGGTGAGAATTAACAGGTATAAGTTGCTGTGGGTTTATGTATATCTGTATTTAAAGTAACAAGTCCTGGGTAAGCCATTCATTTTGGCGTTACTGTTTTGAAAAGATAACAGTACTGTATGTATATATGTATTTTTGTGAAATGTACACAAAAAGATAAAAATAATACAATTTATACAAAAAAGTTTTTAATATCTAAAGAAAATATGCTATAGATGCAACAAAATAAAGAATTAAATATAATTTGTTTAAATTTCTGATAAGTTTGTAGAATAATGGTGGGTTTATTGGCATGTTACAACCTGTTTAGGTCACATGGAAATTAATAAAGGTCGGAACAGAGGTATATTGTATTAGGAGGAGCTGTCAATAGTTCCACATCAAAAAATGCACCTTACCTCGAGTCTTCTCACACAGAGCAATGGAGAAGTCAGACATCCAAATCCCAAAGAACTGAATTTAGCGATCTGACTCCTGTAGTCATAGAGTTTGGTTATTTAAATTTACCACCAGACTGTATGAATATCCTAAAAGAAGCAAGAAGGCCCACCACCAGGGTTTGCTATGCAGCAAAATGAAAAAGATTTGTTGTATACTGCAATAACAACAAAATCAATCCTTTAGATACTTCCATTCAAAACATTATCTGTTATCTGATACATTTACAGCAAACAGGACTGACTTATACGTGTTTGCACCTTGCAGAGGCAGATGTTGCCAGAATACGCAACATCTGTCACTATTCAGAGTTCCAGTTTTAAAGCTTTCATGGAAGGCTTAAAAAGAGTAATCCAACCAAGCATTCCTCCTGCCCCAGTGTGGAATCTCAACATTGTTCTCACAAGGCTCATGGGTCTACCTTTTGAACCATTGCACAAGTGCCCTTTACAATTCCTCTCATCGAAAGTTGCTTTCCTCATTGCCATCGCATCACTGAGGAGAGTTTATGAGCTACAGGCATTAACTTTAGAAGAACCTTCTTTCAGCTACACAAGGACAGGATAGTTTTCCTCACCAACCATAAATTCCTTCCAAAAGTAGTTTCTGCTTTTCATATAAACCAATCGGTTGAGTTACCAGTCTTCTTTCCTCAACTTGATTCTGTAGCAGAATGCGCTCTTCATACAATTGACATTAAAAGAGCTTTACTGTACTACATAGAAAGGACAAAAGACTTTTGCAAAACAACTGTTGCATTTGCTCCACCTCACAAAGGCGATCCTATCTCTAAACCTGGTATTGCCAGATGGATTGTTAAATGCATTCAAACATGCTGTGCTAAAGCTAAAAGAACTTTAACCATACCACCTAGAGCACATTCCACTCGCAAGATAGGGGCTTCTATGGCCTTTCTAGGTAACATTCTGTTAGCTGACATATGTAGGGCAGATACATGGTCTACAGCACACACATTTACCAAACACTATTGTGTAGATGTGTTAGAACGTCAATAGGCGAATGTAGGCCAAGCAGTACTTAATGTAAAATAAGCGAGAGAGACCCCTTGACACCCCAGGGGAATAGGGTACTAGCAAACAGTGAAATAATAAGGTATCCCTTGGTGGAAAACTATTTAGACATAAGCCCATATATTTGGACCAGTCTCTAACACATATAATGCATAGACAAAAAGTTTATTTAAAAAGGTTTTCAAGTTTTATTTTTTTTTAAAAGAAGAGAAGAAACTTCATCGACAGTACAATAATTTTTTTTAAAAGCGCAAAACAAATTGTAATTTCATTAAAAACATAAACAATATGTATCACAAAAACATGTGCACCTAAAACTTCATAAATCTACTACAAGAACACTAATTCCCAAACACAAGCTGATTATCGTGCTTGTCAACTGAGAACAGAGAAAGACAATATGAGAGACAAACACAGACAGTATTATTTGTCATTGAAGTTGCACATCAAAAACGACCAGTATTTAACAAAATCCTGGACTTGCTTAAAAAGTCTTGTCTGCAGGAATGAGTTTTGTCTTGTGATTATGCTGGTAGTACTTAAAACACTGTTCCAAACAACTGCAACATCTACAGGTTAGCCACTGCTTTGCGAGTATACTCCTTTTTAGCCTATGCAAAACATGTGTATCTACAGCACACATGCCTTGAACGGATAATGTTAAGTGCACAGTAAGCATCTGATCATGGCATGTAGAACTGTAGATTCACATGCGCCCACCCGTCTCCCTCAGGTACCTGTAGTTGTTGCTGTTCGTCATTATACATTTATATGCATGGACATCTCTATACTACACTTACTTACTCCATTCTAACCCTCTTGCGGGAAAACAATCTAACAGTGGAGTCGATGCCCAGGTGAACTGTTACCAAAAGGAGGAGTCGCCTTACCTCTAGACTATAAAAGACTTTGAAGAAAAACAACTTGCAAACATCCAGACCCAACACTATATGGCAGGAGTATGCAGAGCATGTTAATCTACAGCTCTACATGCCCAGAACAGACGCTTACTGGGTAAGTAACATTATCCTTCTCCCCGTCTCCTATACGATTTGAGCACACTTTCTGCATGGATCCTAAATGCATTTTTTAAGGAGTTAGACTCATTGATCACTGCGTTTGTTTGGGGGACAGGGCGGAGGCAAGTAGTGCTGATGACGATGCAACGCCCTACAACAGCCGGTGGGTGGGGGGACCCTGCTTTCAAGACTTATTACATAGTAGCCCAGCTGCAATGGCTGGTCCAGGGACTCGCACAGAGACAAAACACTCCCGGGGCCCCTTTGTGCCATCACTGCTTGACCTCCAGTTTCTCAGAGTGAGAAGATCTCTATAACCGACTCACGAGGATTCAGAGTGCTAGCTAAATGCTGGAGCAGAGGTTTACAGAGATGCCTTCTACTTCTCATTACTTACCTGAATTTCCTCTAGAAATATTGAGGACACTTCCACATGGCGGCAGTTGGCGAGGCCTTGACTTCTGGATTGAGGCTGGGGCGACAAAAGTGGGGGATCTTTTTAGAGATTCAGAACTGCTCCCGTTCCAGGAATTTGGCGCAGAGTTCGACTTACCCCGGGGACACTTCCTACTGCACAGAGCGCTCACGACAGCGCTAAGCAAACATTGGCTCACAGGATCTAATGAACCGCCGATATCGCAGAGCTATCAATATATGGCTCTCTCTGCAAGTACCATGAAGACAGTCTGTTGCTTATATCGAGCATTTGACACAGACCAACAACAGCCGTTAGAAAAGCTGCAATCTCAGTGGGAGGATGACCCTATTACAGCAAGGGACTGGGACAATATTTTAGACAGAATGCCCAATGGTCTCTAGGAATACACGCTTTAAGCTCATCAACTGCTATATCCTAAATAGATGCTATCTGACCCCGAAGCGCATAGGTAGGTATTTTTCCAGGTAACTGACACAGCATGTCCTAGATGCGGTGAGGGTGGGGGCACACATCCTTCACTTGTGGATATGCCCCATACTGCATACATTCTGGGAAGAGGTCTTACGCATGATTGAGGAGATTATCGAGAGAAAGGTTCCCCATACCCTGGGGTATTGCTTGCTGGGATGGTTTCGACTCACATCTAAGACAAAAGTTACAAGCAAGTTCCAAGACTTAGCGTTTTTCCTTGCAAAACACTGGATAGCGAGGACTTGGAAGACACCTGGGGGTCCCAGAGTGCACATGTGGAGAAGAGAAATTATAAAATGGGCAGATTGTGAGAGAATACTCCTGAGGAAATTTCGCCAGAAGAGGCATAGAAAATATTGATCTAGCCTGAGCTTGGGGAACCATGGGAGATAGCTTATCCAACCCCAAAGTGGACACACCCAGGAGGTCGCTTGCGGGGCCACCATGATTATCTCCTTATTGGGGAGGTCTCTTCTACCCTGGCCTACACTGTGGACCCTCAAACATTTTCTAAGGAATGGATGCCTAATTCTGAATGTCCCATGTCTCCTTGCTTTCTATGCCTGTGCACTTCCTGAACCACAATGTTTACTTTCATTTTGTAATGCAGTAGTGACTCATTCGGGGGAGAGGGTGAGGGGACTATTGTGTATCATTACCATGATTTTTGTTTTATGTACTGAAATTACACAGTCATGTGGATCACACATAAATATAACAACTATAATGGGGAATGTATGAAAAACAAAATCTGAGATAAGGGGCACCTCTGACGTGTGCCTCTACTAATAGTGAAACTCTCAATTAAATCTCCGTTAGCTAGCACCCTAGCCGAAATATTCTAATAAAGTGCTTTTAACGCCTGTGTGTCTCTCTGGCACAACATTAACCAGAGGCTCAAGCGCTGCCCTTTCGCTGTCTACCTGGCCTTCCAGTGCATACCAACTCAGATCAAATCCATTCAACACTGGTACTGCAGTATTACTGTTAACACCCTGAACCTCAGGGTTCTCCGAAGGGACGAGGGCCTTACTGGGAGCACTGTGTTCAGAGCACCTTCTTGGACTTTTGTGGTTGTGTTGTCACTCTTTTTAGAAATCCGACAAGAAGACCTCAGGGAGAGGGTAGTTTTCACTGGCTTAGTAGGTTTAGGGATTTAAATTTGAGCTTTAGACTTTTGTTTAATGCTCTTGCATCCACCCTCCCTCATGTTTTTCCAGCTATTTTCCCTTTATTTACTAAGTTATCTCCTTCTGTTGCTGGTATGAGCAAGTGCTGGGGTTCCTGACACAAGATGCTATCTGTAAAGCCCTCCCTGTTTTGTCTTTGCGGACCCTCCACCTTGTTTGTTTTAGCATTGTACATATGTAAATAATTAACTTCTTCTCCAATCAGTATCTTGGTCCCCCATAAGTTACCTGGCAGGGCTTGAACTTATGAAGATTTGTCAGTTTCTGGGCTCAAATGTATTAAGTCCTCAGTCTAGCGGAGCTCCCTTCTCGATGCTGTTGCTATGAGCGCCACTCCAGCCTGTGCTGACACCTCCAATCCCTCAGAAGTAGATTCTCCAAGCGGTGAGGTGGTCTATTTACACTGCCGCTGCAGCCGTCGCAACCTGGAACCAGCTGCATGCAGAATTGCACATAGGGCACCACTCTGCCCTAGCCACTCTGCCGCAGAACCAGGCTTCAGGTAATCTCCAGTCTCTCGAAGAGCTGTGTCAGCTTAGCTCCTTGGGAAGGGGGAGGTTTACAGCTAGTTACAAAACATTACGCCAACCTTAACGTCTTCACAGCAGAGGAAGATCAGCCTGCCGTCATGTTCCCCCGAGATGTCTCATTCCAAATTCTTTTTCATACGAAAATAAGGCAAGTTCTCAAGCTATGCAAACACAAGAAGATGATGGACAGAGCGCCAACATTTTTCAGACATCCTACCAGCCACCCCCCTCCCACCCTCTTCACCCCCCAGTCACAAATCCCGATTGAATTCATCATCGTTCTTTAGCTCACTTTGCCACCCCAGTTCTGACCCAGCTATACGCAAATCAGTCTTGACCCTGTGCTTCATGGGAACAGCCAAGCCCGAAGTGCCAAGCCAGGTCTTCCCTCGACTGGAAACAAGCATCCTGGGATCTGTTTCGGGGTAACACCCCTCATCAGCCAGGCTGGCTTGAATCCAGTGGCAAAGTGAGCAAGGGACAACGTCTGGGCATGCCCTGCCAACTTAGGGTGAACAATGCAAACACAAGGAGATGATGAACGGAGCTCTGAAACTTTTCAAACACTCACCCCCAGTCACAGATCTGGGGTGAGTCCATCATTGTTCTTCAGCTCACTTTGCCACCCCAGTTCAGACACAGCTATATGAGACCCAGTCTTGACCTTGTGTCTCATGGGAACTGTCCAGCCCGAACTGCCAAGCCAGGTCTTCCCTGGACAATAAACAAGCATCCTGGGACTGGTTTCGGTGTAACACCCCTCATCAGCCAGGCTAGCTTGAATCCAGTGACAAAGTGAGCAAGGGACCCACGTCTGGGCATACCCTGCCAACTTAGGGCGAACAAAGCAAACACAAGGAGATGATGAACAGCTCGCTGAAACCTTTCAGACACTCACCCCCAGACGTGGGTCCCATGCTCACTTTACCACTGGATTCAAGCTAGCCTGGCTGATATGCAGTGTTAACTCAAAACAGGTCCCAGGATGCTTACTTCTGGTCCAGGGAAGACCTGGCTTAGCAGTTCTTGCTGGGCTGTTCCCATTAAGCACAGAGTCAAGACTGATTTGCATGTAGCTGGGTCTGAACTGGGGTGGTGAAGTGAGCTAAAGAACGATGATGGATTCAACCCAGATCTGTGACTGGGGGTCAGTGTCTGAAAAGTTTCAGCGCTCCATCCATCATCTACTTTTGTTTGCTAAGTTCTCAAGCTATACCTGTAGCTGTCAATATCTTCCAATGTTTCAGAACAGCTTTTTGTACTTTTTTGGATATGTGAGCATATGTAGTTACACAAGTGATCCATTACATTTCAAGTCAGGTGTGGGTTTTCGAAAAGAGCAGCTCGATGGTTTTTATGTGCCCTTTTTAAGGCTCGTTTGATAATCTTCTCAAGGGGTTTAGCCCAAAGTTTATGGATTGATTCTTGTGCGTGCTCATTGAATTTATTAATTTTGGAACAGTTCTGACGTATTAAAAAACTGGTCATAAGGTACGTTTTCTCTCAAAGTACATGAATGGTAACTGTTAGACCTGAGAAGACTGTTCTTTTCAATCAGTTTGGATCCCCTCCTCAGTTGCTCTAAACTCTGCGTCAAGAAAAGCAATACTAATTCCCCTGAAAGAGTGAGTACATATCGAAATCCTATCTTATATTCATCCATTCGAAAAGTTTGACCGCTAAATCCTTCCCTACTAACAAAATCATAAGGATATCATCAATATTTTGACATCATAATTTGTTGTACAAAATTGTTGTTCTTATAAACGTGTTCCTCCCCAAATTGACTCACATAGATGCAGGCTACACTCGGGGCAAAGGTGCTACCCAAAAGTTATCTATAAACGCTAGTCTGGTGCATGCTACCACGAAATGTGGAGATTTTAGGAAGTCCCATTAAGTGCATCAGAGAACAGACTTGGCCACCGCCAGAGCTTGGTCCTGCGGGATGCTGGTATATAATGCTTCGATGTCCAAACTTATTAACACACTATTACTAATATCAGATGTTGTGTCTTTGAAGATTGACAAAACATACTTTGTCTTTCAAAATGGAGCAGGTCTTATCCAGCAATTGTTTCAGGAACCAGTCGCATAAGCTTGATAGAGGTTAAAGAATGGATATGACACCAGAGAGAATTGGTGTACCTATAGGCGAGTGTAAAAATTAGGGGTGCATGCATTTTTTGCATCCAAAAAAATCTGCTTCTTCGTGGATGATCGAGTCATTTAATTTAGCTTCTGTTACCATTTCAACAGTGTTTTTGTGAAGTTTAGGTTTAGGTTCACTTTCCAAGAACTCATAAGTGGTTCAATCTGAGAGTAGCCTCTGAAATTCATTTTTATACATCTGTGTGGATTGAACCACTATGGCCCCACCTTTATTGGCGGGTTTGATGGTTATGTCCCCATTGTTAATTGAAGACGTAAGGGCTTCCTCTTTGACCTTGGTGAGATTATGAAATGGTTTGTTATGAGGCAGGGCCCCAAGTGTTCCATGTATTTAATAACAGCCTGCTCCAATGATAGGACAGCAGGGGGGAGTGTACTGCATCAGTGGTTGAAAAGTAGATTTCTCAAATCTGTGTTTTTGTGAGTCTTTGGTATCCGCTTCCTCAAAGAAGGACTTGTGGCGTATTTTAAGGGAAAATTCACCAGTTCACATCTCACGGAAAACATGTCCAGTTTCTGGGTTGGTACGAATCCCAGTCCTTTGTTCAACACTCGTGTCTCCATGGTAAAAAAGGTGTAGCCACTCAAGTTGACCACTAGATCACCGTCCAATTCAGCTTGAGATGTAAACTGAAAGAATTTTTCTGTAAAAAATAGAAAATTAAGTTCTTCTTCGAGAAAGTGGATACAGATGACTCTGCATCGATCTGCACAAACCTGGGAAATGAGTCTGCGTAGCATTTAGTTCTATAGTTTCACATGCTCTGCATACCTTGCCACCTGGTGTTGAGTTTGGACGTTTTAAGTTTGTTTTACTTCAAAGAAGTCTTTAGAGTTACAAGGTATAGCGCTCCTCCTTCAGCTAGAAATGTGCATGGGCAATAGCTCCATTGTTAGGTTGTTTTTATTTAACGCAATCAGATTCAGATGTATACTGATCAGTGCTTAATAGTGCCTTCTGCTGGGCCTCTTGGACCATCTGTCTCCTGTTGCTTCGGCACAATTTTCTTGCAATGCCACTTCATGGCTGCCGACGTTCATCTGACACCTGCGCCAGCCTCAACTCTCTCAACCGGGGCTTCATCCACTTCTATGGGCCTACTCCCCCCTCCACCACTATCTTTTGGTGGTCAATGCTGGGTCAGTGATGGTAAAGACGCCTTTCCAGTACTGCCTTAGTATCATTCCAAGTTCCCCAGGATTGACCACCACTAATTCTACAATCTCTTCCCTTCGAGCACGACAAAACCACATGCCAGGTCTGTTGCACTTCTGGTCGAAGAAAACCCTTCAGACCGACGTGCGCGGAGGTGTAATGGTCCACAAGCAACTTCCACAGGAGTGGCAGGAACTGATGATAAGCCCAGCCCCTCCCTCTCAACACCAACACGCCTATCAGACTATAGCACGTGGAGGTGAAAAGAGGGAAAGGAGGGAACAAAACAAGGGAAGGAGGGAAGAAGACAACTTGGACCGGACACTTCAGCAGGGCCGATACTGGCACGGGCACTGTGAGGAAAAAGGATAATAAACAATGTATACAGGTCAGGAAACACCCACCGATACCTATTCTCTGGTTCCTAACCTCCCCTATCCCTTACCTATAGGTAGGAAACCACTCTCCTCTCTTGACCACCATACATTCCTGGTATACTGCCCCGGTTAACTTCTCCACGCTAGTTGCTAGGAGTTACTCTAAAAGAGGAAAGAGAGAGTATCTTGGTAGAAACGGAGTATGTGCCTAATCTTGTGTAAAAACAATAACCTATGATACTGGACTTACCCTAAAATGAGATGTAAGGTAGTAGGACTGCTGAGGCTGAAAGAAGGGTTGTACTGGTGTTGATGTCTGTAGTACAAGAATAACCACATGTAAACATAGGTGAGTGATTATACTAGAAAAGGAACACACAATAGCGCCAGGCGCCTGTACTGTATCTTCTGGGCCTCCTCAGCTGCAACTCCTGCCAATATCGATACCTTCAAGATTGGTCCGTAGTGCCAAAAAGAATAACAAACGTAGATCGAGGAGAGATATAAGGGCTACACAGTAACCCAGGCGGACTCCCAAGTCCCGCAATGCCCCACGCCGTACCCCACGCCTGCTCTACCCAAGTCCGGCCGGCCAACGGGAGCCAAGTCCGGCTGACGGGCGGAACCGGGAGCAACAGGCGGGAGTCTGGAAGAGGAAGCAGTAGGAAGAACTGAAGCCGGCAATGAAGGGAAATAATCGAGAGGAAGCGCTAAAGCCGCTCTGAAAGAGCAGAGCGAAAACGCTGGTGTTGCGAAATCAAGATATCAGGGAAAACAAGAAAAGCCCCCTCGATCTTCTTCATCTAAATCGAGGGGCTCAGAGTTTCGAAGAGGCCGGAGCCTTACCGGCAAGAACAATAGCTCCGACGCAGAACAAACACAGAACGGGAACAGAAGCAATGCTCGGGCTATGAACGGAAGTGACGCGGTGCAAGGGGAGCGCGAACACTAGAGCGCAAAGCGTCAGTGTGTAGGGAAGCCAGGCTCTTGACTAATGACTGACTCTTGTGCGCATGCGCACAGCGGCGCGCATGTGCACAGCGGCGCGGCCATCATGGTTAAGGTAATCGCGGGTTGGCAGGCGTGACAGGAGGTAGGCTCATCACAGTTTGCAGAGACTGGACAATGATGACGCCGCCGACATCTTCAGGGAACACGTCGTTGAGGATCAAGAGGATGCCAGCCCTTTCTGGGGTACAACTACTTCAATGCCGTTCAGGGGACAACTTCAATGATGGCACCATCCGTCTCATCGTAAGAGATAAGACCACCATTACAAAAAGATGTTTCTTTGTAATAATTTGCAGAAGAAGCTTGAAATTCCGTAAATCCCTTATGTAGTTGTTCTTTAAATTGCTTCACTGTTCAAGAAAAAGCAGTCCGCTTAAGAAACCTTGGGTTCCTACAAAACCCAAGCCCAATTGTAGAGAAAAGACCTGGAGAAGACACAGACTGTGAAAAGGTAGGACAAGATTAGATCACACAAACCTACACTTGCTCCTCAGGAGAAACTTGAGGTAGGGAAATATATGTTCATGGAGAAAGTCAACCACCAGATCATAGAAAAGGAACACTGCACCTGTCACATGATGAGGAGGATGCTATTTGGCTGATAATTTACACAAGAAGAATTGGAAATGTATCTAGATAGGTCATTACCCCCAAATGATATTGTACTGCATCATGCAGTAGTTTAGTCAGAAGAAACCATTTTTTCCAATGTTCTGTAGTGTGTTGCAGCCAACTAAAGAGGTCTTACTCCAGTATTGGAACTTTCATAGATTCACATACCTGAATCATTTCCCCTTCGTCGAGACGGGAGTCTCCGGTACATAAAAAAGCAATGGTTAGCAGTATAGCTAACTGTAAAAAAGGCCTAGGCCCATTTTTCTTCTTTTGCAACCCATAACCTTCGTTATGTAAAAAAGGACCAAACTTTTCTCTTAGCCAATCAGAGGCACTCACCCTCTAGAACCCTCCTGAGAGAACCTCTTGCCCCTCAGATTTTCTACCGGCACGTTGTGCTAGGGAGTCTCCTTTGAGCTCTGCTCAAACTCTGGATTTACAACTTCATAGAAGCTTCATATTCAGGCTATTTCTTCTGGATTTGAGAAGTTTATAATCTATTTCTCATCTACATTCCTGAAAATGGCTGGAAAAGAGAAAAAGGGTCTGTTTAGAGCCTGTGCCAACTGCTCTCAAAAGAGACTCTACACAGATGACCCACATGAAGACTGTATATATTGTCTTTACCCGGACCACCAAGCAAAGGATTGCAAGGTATGTCGCACTTTCTCTAGTAAGACCCATAGAAATCGTGAAGGACTCCTTCTAATTTGGCTTCAGAAGATCAAGGCCAGAAAGGAGGTGGTTTCTAGTGATAGTGACCAGGAATCCTCCACTTCTTCCAGGAGATCTCAAAAAAGATCAAGATCTCCTCAGGCTCATTCCTCAGGGGACCATCCTGAGAAAGCCCTAAAAAAGACCAACCAAGGGTCTTCCGGGCGTAGTCCTTCAAAATCTCCTCAGAAAAAATCTAAGGAGAGTAAAGGACTCACTTTAAAAGAAAAAGAATCCCAAAGAGCCTCTTCTGAGCCTTTAAATACACAAACATTGGCTCCGGCATCATTCAAGAAGCCATCCTCTAGTATTCCTGAGGAAAATGTGAAAAAATCCACATCGTTGACGAGACAGTCGACGAAAAAATCATCGACTACGGCGATGACTAAGGTACAAGAGCTACCATTAGTGGTATTGGAGCCAGCGTCGACGACGACGAGATCGTCGGAGGCGTCAAAGGCGAAGGCGTCGACAACTGGAGTGTCGACGACTGGAACGTCGATGACGACAGTGTCGACGCCGGTAACATCAATGACATCGTCGACGACGGTGAGGACGACGACGGCAGTGTCGACGATGGGATCGTCGTCGAAGGTGATGACCATGAGGTCGTCGACAGGAACGTCGACGACGATTACTATGTCGTCGGCGAAGAGTGGATCTACGGCGCTGACAACAGCTTCGTCGACGGTGGTATCTACGACGAGCTCGTCGACGAGACAAACCCCGGGAAAAGAGCAGGAAGATCACGCCAGCAGTAACTTCTCCAAGTAAAATTACTTCATTGGTCCCGTCGCACCTTTTGGAGGAAGAAGAGTCAGATGATGAGGAGGATGATGGGCCCTTTGGGTATGTCATAAGCCCATCGGAGCTCCATGTAAAATGTCAAGATGAGGATGATGAGGAAGGGTATGAAGAATACCACAGTGTCACATACCACTGCTACCAACAAGAACCTCAGGAACAGATGGTAGCAATGCAATTCATCCATGTTGACGGATTTGCAATCTATGTTGGCGGATAATAAACGGAGGTTTCCGACGTCAGGAGTTTCTCAGGACATTCCACCTTCACGTCCTCGTTCAATTCCGGCCACTCCAGTCCGCAGTACAGAAAACCTGCTGGACACTGCTCCGCTGACACCTCAGGTCCGACAGCAGCAGGATCCTGTCACAACAGATGATGATGATGATGATGATGATGATGATGACCGCGAAGAAGGGGAGCTACCAGAACCCCACAGAGAATGGGATGATTATCTGATTCCATCTTCGCCTACCCAAGTACCGGCAGATTCTCCACTGGTGGATATTGGTGGCAGATTCTCCACTGGTGGATATTGGTGGATTCCACAACTTAATGGAGAGGGCGGCGAAAAGATTCCAGCTGCCAACGAAAACAACCCAAGCAGAATGTTTTCTATATGACTTTAAAGAGCCATATCAAATGTCAATCAGGTCTATACCAATTATTAACCACATATGGAAGGAAGGATTGCAGGTCATGACAACCCCAGCAACGGTTACACCGGTACTAGCGAGGCTGGATAAAAAATATAAGGCACCTGCGGACGCTCCAGCGTGTTTACTGGGCCATCCGAAACCGGACTCAATCATCTCGCAAGCAGCGCAGCAGAAGTAAAAAAATCCAGCAGCACCTATTTCGGCAACTCCGGACAGGGAGGGACGGTGTTTAGATAACGCAGGGAAACTATTCTCCTCCATGTCAGCGCTCCTGGTCAGAGCTGCTAATGTCCTTGCCATCCTGGGCAGATATGACAGATAGCTGTGGTGCGATGTAGCACCCTATATCGACCTCCTCCCAGAAGACTCTAAGCAGGAGGCGAAGAAAGTTCTACAGGAAGGAGAGAGAACTTCGGCTGAAGTTATTGATAGCACTATGGACATAGCTACCACAGCGTTTCGTTCCCTCGGAGGAGCAGCGGTTTAGAGGCGCCAAGGTTGACTGAGGGCCACTTCCTTTAGACCAGAGGTCCAAAATAAGATTCTGGACCTACCCTTTGATGGGGAAGATCTCTTTGGGCGCCTGGTGGATTACACCCTTCAAAATATAAAAGAAGACACAGATACAGCGAAATCCTTAGGTGCATTACAGTACCGGAAGGGGCCTTTTCGAGGCGCCCGTGGAAGAGGACACCCCTCGTATAGAGGTGGATACCAGCAAGGAAGATATACATCCTACCCTTCCTCTTCGCAGCCCTATCGGCAGCAATATAGGCAGAAACAATCGGGAGGCTACTCTAAGTCCACTCCCAGAGGACGAGGAGGTCGTTCTGGAAGAGATAATAATAACAGACAATGACAACCTACAGATTGCAGGTCCATTTCCTCCTATCCTGTCAAATGTTCCCCTGGGTGGAAGAGTGACTCATTATTTACCACAGTGCAGAAGATAACATCGGACAAATGGGTTCTCCGCGTACTACAATTCGGACATACATTAGAATTCCTCCACTTCCCTCCTCCCACGCCCCCTACATATCAAGAAGCAAAACACCTATCCCAGATGCGTCTGGAGATTCGGGCAATGCTCCGAAAGGGAGCAATAGAACCGGTGCCGAACTCCCAAAGAGGACGAGGATTTTATTCCCGTTTCTTCTTGATCAGAAAAGATGCTCTCAGGTGGCATCCGATCTTGGACTTAAGGTCCCTAAATGCCTACCTCAAAAAACAGTCATTCAGAATGGTAACCCTGCAGGATATTCTGCTGCTCTTAAACCCAGGGGATCAGATGACCTCCCTCGATTTACAAGATTCATATTTCCATATCCCCACCCATCAGTCCCACAGAAAGTTCCTTCGTTTTGCAGTGGCGCAAGACCATTACCAATTAAAGGTGCTACCATTCGGCCTAAAGTCTGCACTGAGAATATTTACGAAATGTCTGGTGCCGGTGGCAGCCTATCTAAGAAGACAAAAACACCAGATATTTCCATACCTGGACGACTGGTTGATAAAGGCACCATCGCAGGAGGCATGCATGGAGCTGTTTGCGGATCTGGGCCTGACCTTGAATGTAAAAAAATCATCTCTACAGCCATCCAGGATGACCAAGTTTCTAGGTGCGATCCTGGATACATCACAAAACAAAGCATTCCCGTCAGTGGAGAGACAGTTGGGACTCGTAAATCTAGCCAAGAAATTCGGCAAAAGAAAGTCTCTTTCAGTCAGAAGATACAAGTCGCTTCTGGGAACAATGTCCTCATGCATACCACTCATTCCCCTATGTCGCTTACGATTGCGACCGTTACAAGAAGAACTGGATCTTCAGTGGTGCCAAGCAGAGGGATCCTTCGAGGACAAGATAAAAATCACACGTCCAATGTTGCAGGCAGCAAAGTGGTGGACTCACAGGAACAATATCTCTGTGGGTCTCTCCTACCTGACCGAACCAGCTCCGTTGGTGGTCACCACGGATGCCTCCCTCGAGGGATGGGGAGCCGTCCTACAGGAGTTACAGGTCAGCGGCCGATGGCGCAGACAAGAACAACACCTTCACATAAACCTATTGGAGTTAAGGACAATAGGATTAGCGTTGTTGGCCTTCCTGCCAAGAATAGAAGGAAGATCAGTGTTAGTGCGGACAGACAACACAACTGCAATGCACTACATAAACAAACAGGGAGGAACAATATCTCTCTCTCTCTGTCAAAAGAAGCTCAGAAAATATGGAAATGGGCGATAGATCACGGAGTGACTCCGAAGGCCATACATCTTCCAGGAGATCAAAACACAACAGCGGACACTCTCAGCAGGCAGAAAACTACCTGTCACGAGTGGGAGCTAGATCAGGACACACTGAGGACCATCTTTGCCACGTGGGGAATACCAAAGGTGGATCTATTTGCCACAGCCCAGAACAAGAAATGCAGATTCTTTGCAAGTTGGCGTCATCAAAGGGGATTTATTATTATCATTATATTTATTTAAATGCTTGTATAGCGCAGGACTCGACCCCCGTAGGTGTATCTCCGCGCTTGGTTCACCAAGTGTGCTTTAAGATAGTGCTTTTAGGGGGCAAATGAGATTATACTGTCAAAAACAGGTTTGTTTTGAGTGTTCTCCTGAATGTAAGGTAATTGGTGTTTTGTCTCAGGCCAGGGGGAAGTTTGTTCCAAAGGGTAGGGCCCATGTACGATAGAGCTCGACCGCCCTGTCTTACCTTCCTGACTGGAGGAATCTGTAACAATAGTTGGCCGCTGGAACGAAGAAGGCGTCCAGGATTATAGATGTTGAATTTTTCTGCCAAATACTGAGGGCCTGAGACGAACAAACTTTTATGTACAACACAGCAGATCTTAAACTTAACCCGTTGACGATTGGGCAACCAATGGAGTCTTTCCAGAAGGGGGCGAGAGGGTGTTCTAGGCGGGACATTTAGGACCAATCTCGCCGCGGTGTTTTGGGCCACTTGCAGTCTGCTGAGTACATCTTCATTAGCAGATAGGTGGAGGCCATTACAGTAGTCTAGCCGGCTGACTACGAGGGCCTGGACAAGGGTCTTTCTAAAATTGTCCGACAAGAATGGAAATACACGCCTCAGGAGTCCAATCATCCGAAAACAGGACCCTGTCACCTGATTCGCATGCTCTTTTAGCAGTAGTCCCTGGTCCAGACGTACACCTAAATTCTTCACTGTCTGTTTAGGGCAGGGGACAGGGCCCAAATCCAGTGGCCACCAACCCGGAGACCAGAGGAGAGGAGCCTTCCCAAAAAGCATGACCTCTGTCTTGCCCACATTACATTGTAGGCAGTTGGAGGCCATCCAGTCAGACAACGTCTCATTCCCTCCGCAAAAGAATGTTTAATTGCAGGAGTGAGGTTCTGGAATGGAAACAGAAGCTGAGTGTCGTCAGCATACGACACTGGAGTAAATCCATGTGCTCTCACAATGTCAGCTAAAGGGGCCACATACAGGTTAAATAGTGTGGGGCTTAGGCATGAGCCCTGTGGGACTCCCTTAGTGAGCTCCCTAGAGATGGAATGGTAGGAGCCCAGGCTGACACTTTGTGAGCGTCCTGAGAGAAAACATTCAAACCAGGACAGAGCTAGACCTCCTATCCCCACCTTCTGCAAGCGGCCGAGGAGAATATCATGTGAAACCGTGTCGAAGGCTGCGGACAGATCCAACAGCACCAGAATCATAGAGCCCCCTCTGTCCTGTGCCATCCTGATGTTATCTGTCGCAGAGAGGAGCGCTGATTCGGTGCTGTAGTTGGGTCTGAAACCAGATTGTGTGTGGTCGAGCCCTCCTGATGCCTCGATGAATTTAGACAACTGGGTATTCACATGTTTCTCGGTCAGCTTGCTTAAATATGGCAGAAGGGAAATTGGGCGGAGGTTGGATAGGTCTGTCCATGGTGAGGCCAAGTTCTTACGAATAGGGTTAACTACAGCTCTTTTCCATTCTTGAGGTACCCGACCTTTCCTAAGAGAAAGGTTTATTATTGTTTGAATAATAGGGCCAAGTAGGTTGCCTAGGGAAGCAACCATTTTGGCAGGCAGGACCCTGTTTTAATATGACTTATCAGCGAGTTGATGTCATCTTGGCTAATCTCCGGAAAAACAGTGAATGTGGGTATAGGTAGGCTACTATTAGGTAAGCTTGATAGTGGAGGGGGGCTAGTGGTATTATCCTTGCAGTTTACTGCTTTTATAATTTTTTCATAGATCAACTCTATTTTATTTTTCAAAGAATGAGGAAATGTCATCACACAGGGATTGAGAGAAATCATCAGGACTCTCACAGGCTATAGGTTTCACAAAAGTCCGTAGAATCCTGTAGAGTTCTTTGGAGGAATTGCCCGCCTCTGTCAGCTGTGAAGTAATACAGCTTATCCTAGCCAGCCTGATGTTTTTGTGGTATAGGGACAGGGCATCAGCATATTCTTTCCTACTTTCCTCTGTGTGGTTCTTCCGCCAGACTTTTTCCAATCTCCTACATCCCTGTTTCTCCAGCCTAAGTTGTTCGGTGTACCAAATCTCTTGCTTGGATATGGGATGCTGTTTATACAGTTTCAAAGGGGCCAACAAATCAACCGCCTCTGAAAGGGTAGTATTAAATCTAGATAAAGCAGAGTCCACATTGTCTGTAGCTAATTTAGTGGGTTCTATCCACACTTTCTGTAGGTCATCCGATGTCACCTTGTGCCATTGTCTACGCCACTGGGGCAGAAGGACAGGTTGTTTATTAAGTTTGTCCAGGCCAAGGAGGACAAATCCCACCAAGAAGTGGCCTCCTATATGAGTAAGACCTTTATTCTGGTGGAATGCGTTTTTGATGGCATGGTCAGGCGTCTTTGCCTACGCATTTCCGCCGATTCCCCTCCTGCCACGAGTACTTACGAAGATGAAGAAAGAACCGTGCAGGATAATACTGATAGCCCCTTGGTTGCCCAGGCAGCATTGGTTCACAGAGCTGCTCCTTTTATCGGAGACCGAGCCAATAAGTCTTCGGCCAATTCCAACACTACTGACTATGGAGAAGGGACAAGTGCGGCATCCAGACCCAACATCATTGCAATTAGCGGCCTGGCTCCTGACTATGGAGAATTTCAGCACTTGAACATTCCAGCAGAATGCAGAGAAATTCGGGCAAAGGCAAGAGCGGAAAGCACTGATTGAACATACAGGATGAAATGGAAGAGATTCTGCTTATGGTGTCAGGAGAATGCCTTACATCCTCTGCGGGCAGAGGCGCATCAGATTATCCCATATTTGCTAAAACTAGCGAAATCAGGATTAGCCCTTCATCTATTAAGGTGCATTTGGCGGCAATTTCACGATGCAGGAGAAACTCAGCACATCCTTCTCTGTGTTCGGAGAGAATTGTGAAGCAATTCATGAAGGGGTTATTTAGAGTTTACCCACCCATCAGGCCTCCACCACCTGTATGGCAACTGAACATCAGCCAGAAGGGTGGGGAAAATAAAAGCCCTTACAACGCAAGAGCCATTTCTCCAATTCAGAGACGACCGATTAGTCCTCAGAACGAATCCAAGATTCATTCCGAAAGTACCAACAGCTTTCCATTTAAATGAGCCCTTAATCTTGAAAAGACTTTTTCCTCAACCATCGACTACTCTCCACACTCTGGATGTCCAGCGTTGCCTGAAGTTCTATTTGCAAAGGACAAAACCGTTTAGAAGGTTTACACAATTGTTTGTGGCGTTTAGTGCCCCCAGGAAAGGTTTCCCGTTGTCAAAACGGGGAATCTCAAGATGGATCTCAAGTCCCATTCAGTACTGTCACCAAGCAGTGGGGAAAGCCATTGACTGCACGGGTTTGTGCGCATTCCACAAGAGCGGTATCAACCTCAACTGCTCTATTTTCAGGCGTCTCCATACAGGACATCTGCAGAGCATTACTGCCTAGATGCCCATGCAAGAAGCGATGTAGCAGTGGGACAAGCAGTGCTGCGGAACCTTTTCCAATAACGGTGAGCGTCTTTCTCATCCCTCCTTCCTTTCTTTGGTAAGAAAAGCACATTTTATTGTGGATTGATATTGGATAGGTCATTGAGAGGCAATATGTCTATGTATATATTGATATGGTTACTATTATGTGCAAGTATCATGTGTTGCCTGTTGATGAAAACAAGGTGACGAAAACAAAATGTGCTATAATTTATTGCTCACTATTCTGATTCAGGTATGTGAATCTATGAAAGTTCCAATACTGGAGTAAGAAAACAAGTTACATACCTGTAACTGTAGTTCTCCAGTATTGGAAGCTTTCATAGATTCACATAGGCCCACCCTCCTCCCCTGAGAGGCTCACCTCGGATTGGGTATGGAAAGTATTATAGCACAAGTGCACGAAAATCTGAGGGGCAAGAGATTCTCTCAGGAGGGTTCTAGAGGGTGAGTACCTCTGATTAACTAAGATAAAAGTTTGGTCCTTTTTTACATAACGAGGGTTATGGGTTGCAAAAGAAAAATGGGCCTAGGCCTTTTTTACAGTTAGCTATAACTGCTAACCATTGCTTTTTTATGTACCGGAGACTCCCGTCTCGACGACTGGGAAATTATTCAGGTATGTAAATCTATGAAAGCTTCCAATACAGGAGAACTACAGTTAAAGGTAAGTAACTTGCTTTCTTAGTCAAGCCTGCTTCATCAAGTGCCTCATATAGAAAAGAAATCAAGACTATCACCACAGGAGCCTCAGTTTATGAATTCACACGTGGAACTTGACTCCCTTTTAGTAACTAAACACAGGGAAAATGCACACAATCCATCTGTACTGGGATTACCCCCAATCCCGGACTGTACACTTGTGGATGTGTTAGGTAGAAAATAAGTAGATGCAACCCAATGATACAATAGTAATTCCAGTGCGCTACTTGATAGATGTGGGAAAACATGCAGCACCTCTCTGAAGAGTTTCAGGCGAAAGAAAATCCAATGTTGGAAGAAGGTAAAATCATTTTAAACACCTTTTGAATTCAGCTAAACCTACCATTGGGCAATTTCATGATTCGGACCAAAAGAACAAATATGGGCAATTTCCAGATTTGAACCAAAATAACTTATTCTAACTATGGCCGATTTTTGAAAGCAATATACTGTTACGTCCGCTGTACCCTTATGGTTGTGGGGGAAAATAAGGCATCTAGGTTCACCAAGAAACCGAGGTACCCACAGCCAATAACTGAGCTGCATCTTGCAAAGGTTTTTCATTGTGTACCGGGTATAAGGCAATTGATTTGGTAAAATATAAAAAGTGAAAAATAGGTTTCAAGAAAACCTATGTCTTTCTGAAATAGTAACAAGAAATTAAGTTTAGAAGCAGTGGTTATTTGCACATCTCAGAATTTGTGGGTACCCATACTAGCATTTGAATTAGATGGCAGTATTCAAAATGTCTTCTTTTTTTAACACTGTCTTACATTTGGAAAGTAGAAATGCATTGAAAGACAATTGGTAATAACACTTGTTCTACTATTCTGTGTTCCACTTTATCTGCGCATAAAAACGGTACCTCACATGTCAGGGAAGGGCTAGTGCCCACGACAGGAAATGGGTCAAAACGTAACGTCAACACATCACATTTTTCCGCTGAAAACTTACCCCTTTTTTTGCTATGTGCCTACCAGTGAATTTTGAGCCCGAGCTCAGCAAGCATCTAGGCAAACCTGTACGTTTTTTAAGACTAGACATCCAGGGGTATCCAGGATTGTGTGACTTGTGTGGCTCTTTCTGTTACCCAAAATCCCTTCCAAACCTCAAACTTTATCAAAAAAACTAATTTTCCTCACATTTCTGTGAATGTAAGTTCTGGAATCTGCTCGGAGCCACAAACCTCAACCCACCCAACATTTCTCCAAGTCTCCTGATAAAAAAAGGTACCTCACTTGTGTGGGTAGGCCTAGTTCCCACAACAGGAAACAACCCAAAACGTGTTGTGGAGACATCAAAATTATAAATCGCAAGACTATCTGGTTTTGCTAGGGAGTCCCCTGAGTTTTTGGTTCAGGGCTTTTAGCGAAAACTATCAAAACCAGACATATCTGAAAAGTAGATACCCAGAGGAGTCCAGGGAGGTGCGGCTAACGTGGATCTGCCAACATTTTCCTACCCAGAAGCCCCTGCAAAATTTAGATTTAAAAAGTCATGTTTCCCTCACTTTTCTGTGTGGAAAAGTAGGGGGATCACCGGGCCACTACAAATTTCCTACTTACCAGCTTTCCCCCAGGTCTCCCGATAAAAATGGTAACTCACTTGTGTGGGTAGGCCTAGTGCCCGCAATAGGAAAGGGCCTAAAATGCACTGTGCGGACTTAAAAATGATTGATCGCTAAACTACCTGGTTTCGCGAGGGAGTCACCTGCGTTTTTGGTCCTAGGCTCAGTGGCCATCTAGGTAAACCTACCAAACCCAGACATTTCTGAAAACTAGATGTCCAGGGAGGTGAGGCTGGCGTGGATCTCTCAACATTTTCCTGCCCAGAATCCAGTGCAAACCTCAAATTTAGCTAAGCAAAATCATGTTTTTCTTACTACAAGGCTGTTTTATGCTAGTTCGCGGGGCACCTGTGTTTTTTGGTCCAGGGCTTGGCAGCCATATAGGGCAACCTACCAAACCCAGACATTTCTGAAAACTAGACACCTGGAGGAGTCAAGGGAGGTCTGGCTTGTGTGGATCCCCCTACATTTTCTTAACGAGAATCACATGCAAACCTCAAATTTAGCTAAAAAGTCAAATTTTCCTCACATTTGTGAGTGAGAAAATAGTGGGATCACAGCAACGCCACAAATTTCCTACCACTCAGCATTCTCCTTGGTCTCCCGATAAAAATGATACCTCACTTGTGTGGGTGGGCCAAGTGCCTGCGACAGATTCAACAAGCATTGGCATAGCCGATAGGTCTCGCTTTTGGGACCTTCTAAGTATTTAGTTATGCAGCACAATATTCTTGGTGCAACAACAACTGTTGCATGGCTAAACACTTAAAAGGTCCCAAAGGCGAGACCTGTTGGCTATGCCAATGCTTGTTTTCATTCCTACATGGCATTTTGTATACACTTCTGTCTCTTACAGGTTGGACCTCGCACAAACTTTGCAAATGAAAATTACGCTCGAGACTTGTTCTATGTACTTCATCAAATGTCATGGAAAGAATTAAATAAGGGAAAACTGCTTCTGATCGTTAAGAATGTGGGATTATTTTGCCCTTCCCCTGCTCTGTATATTTATAATTGAGTCTAAGCTGTGCTTTTAGCAAGTCTTGTCCCTTCTTTTTAGTGTTTCACTAATTTCTTTGAATTCCGTGAAGCATGTTGTATTCACTGGTAAATAAACAACGCGCACATGTGAATTATGAAAACGGTGGAGAAGTAGATGTGATGTCAGTAGTGCATAGAAGGGAATGCACCAGTGTACTGTGCTGATGCTGAGAGGATGGATGACGGGGACCTTAGACTTCACATGGTGTGCAGAGATGTCCCAAGAAAGCTGACTGGCGAGCTGGCGAAGGGCTGGATCGTGTGACCTGTGCTCCATCCAGGACTAAATACATTGCGGTTTGCAGATCTCAATTGCCAAAAAATAAACGGCCGAGGCAGAGACGGTAACAAACATGGCGGCGCCCCGGAGCCTGAATAACGCTCCGCAGAGGTAACTGATTGGAGTGCCGAAAGCCACGCTCTGTGGTGAGGGAGTTTGCATGAGCAAAACAGGGGGGCAGAGAGCGGGAGAGGCATAGCGAGCATTTAGGCGCTATGGCCACGCGGCCGTGAAAGTGACACGGCCACGCGAAAGTGAAAAACAAATGAAGAGCTGAAGAGGAGGGAGTGGGAGGAGGTGGGAGGGGAGTCACGCGCACGAAAGTAAACAAGCTGACTAAAGCCAGATGGCAGCTGTGCACGTCGCGCACGCTTGTGCACGTAACAGCAAGCTGGTGGCCGGCAAAAGCCTCTGGGTAGCACTTTCAAAACCCGCTTACTAAATGTCTCGCTTGAGCCAGCGCATGCGCTGGCTCAGGCGAGACCTAAAAACTAGGACAACTGTGCTTTGTATGGTTATACCGGGAGACCAAGACTCCAACATCCCTGGCAGAAACTTAGGACTTAGAAACTTAGGAGCCCTTGTGCGAGTGAATGAGGATGTTTGTTTTTGGTCTGGTCAAATTGTCTCTGGCACGCCCTACTGTACCAAATGCATGCATAATATGGGCATTCTGGGTTACCTCTACATGATGGCCCATCAGCGATTTAGAGACATTTTGGCTATATCTGTCATGGTGTACCAGACATATTTCTAAGCCTTGTTGGGAACATTCAGGCTGACCTTTGCATCAGGAGCCCGTCAGTGATTTTTTGACATTCTAATCTTGGCAAATTGGCAGTAAGTGTCATTTCTGGACATTTTAAGCATGCTAGCAATATTTGCCCAGTCACCACCAAATGACACTTGTATTACCATTCTAGGCAACATCTGGCTATCCTGGGCATCATGGTGGTAATCCTTCCTATAAGTGGTATAGCCACCTATAATGTGGGCACGCTAGGCAATAGTCTGACTACCATAACAGAATAGTGGCTCATCCTTGCCATATTCTGGCCAAGATTAATAACATTTTTAATATCCCCGCAATAACATAAGTCCATCCTTAACTTATTGATCCAATCCCTGCCATAATTGGCATATCTGGAATAATCCTGCTGAACATTGTGGATATGTGATCAACATCCCTGGTATGTGATGATAAATCGACATGAAATATGCCTATATTAGGCAATCAAACGTGAAAGTAATTGATGAAAATGAAAATGCCAGGATGTTTGTGGACACAAAATATATTTATTAAAAATCAAAACCTGGACAACATTTCATGACAAAATATTATTTTCCTGGAAGTTAGAAGCTTGTGTTTGGAGGAATTGAGTGCATTTACAAAAACGAAAATGTGTTTCAAGGTCAAATGTTTATTTTCAGAAATTCACAAACTGATGTTCTGAACATTTCTGAAATATAGTTAAAGTTAATATTTGACAGACAATTCATGCCGAGTATGGGGGACTTATTTCTTAATTCAATTCCCTGATACCAAAAGATACTTCCTACCATGCTTATTATTTCTTGACTTGCCTGAGGCATTTTGTCTTCTATATTCATAAAGCTTTTATGATATCACAACTACTTCTAAAACCACGAAGCATGGAGGGTAGGTGTGAAGCATGCCATCTGATTCTGTGTCACTTAGCAGTAAGTAGTATTGAGCCTGTAGGTGCTTTGTAGCTCTGCCGTCTATAGCATGTGATTGAGATTTGAATTACATTTGAGTTGCCCACCTGCCTCTTCCATGCAGAGTCTCAGCCACAACAAATGACTGAAAATTGGTATGCGGACTTTGGGACACATTTTGTTTGCCGGCAGATAATTCGCAATCTGCACTGCAGCGCCCACTAATTAAATAGCGCTGGTGTTGAAGGTGGCGAACTGCATGGGGGCAGGGTGGGTAGCAGGGGTAGTAGGGAGCAGGGGGTAAACACCGACGTTGAGAGTGTGCCGGTGTTTGCCTTGTGGTGAATTGCCTTCCTGAAAATCTGCTGTGAAAGGACTACACTGAAATAAAGGATGGAAGAACCATTTTAAATGCATTTTGAAAACTGCTAAGCCACGTTAGCTTGTATTACACGATATTCTACCTGCCTGTGATAAAGATCTGTGTAGCTCTTTTAGCTAATATTGCATCCATTGTCTTGGCATCATTTTAAGAAAGGTTTCAGAAGAGGCAACATCCCCGGGGAAGGTAAGGTTTGTCTCACACTCAACAAAATTATTACAATGGGTCAACAATGTGCTTTTGACACTGCTCTTTTTACAATTCCTCCCCCACCCCTGACCTCCTACAGAAGTCCGGCTGAGGCAGGATTGGTCACTTGGCTTCACTCAGTCAGTCCGATTCAAGGAAGGTATTTACAACCAAAAACTTTCAAAGTTCGTCAGCTCTTCTAGGCTGCGGTGCACTACGACCACAGTGCCTGCCTCCAACAAACCGAAACTATACAGACACAAAATGCACAAGTCACTCAAACAGAGAAAACAAGCGCTCAGCAGCAGGGGAGGGGGCCTGCGTGATTCCCTTGCGGGAGCGTGTAACCATATGGCACCACCATATGGCGCCGTGCGCTCCAGCAAGGAAATCGTCAGACGTGCACGCATTGCCATTGCAAGCAATGCAACGCGTGCACGTTTTTGCCCCCAAAGCTGTGCCGATGGCATTAGGTCTCTCCTAGGCAACGCATGCGCGCTGCGTAGGCGAGACCTGAAAACCTGTAAAGATTGAGGGGAAACCACAGTTGGTCCAAAAGGGCAGTTTTTTTAAAAATGTTTTTAGGCTGACTGCTTTGGGCACCCACAGAAGTGAGGTATCATGTTGATCGATAGGCTGAGGGGAACGCTGGGTATTAAGAAATTTGTGCTGGTGCAGTGATCCTACAACTTTCCCACACAGAAATGTCAGAAAAATTACTTTTTAGCTAAATTTGAGGTTTGCAGGGGGCTTCTTGGTAAAGAGAAACACTGTGGGATCCACACAAACCACATCGACAGTCCGCGCACAACCAGGCGCGACCGGTGTGCTGGACAATGGACGGGCAGTGGGGTGGGCGGGCTGGCAGGGGAAGGGCATAGGTGTCACAGGTGGGGAAAATGAATAAATAAATCACCTGCAGCCGGCCGCGTCGCGCTCTTCCCCTGTTCTTACAAGGTCTCACAGGCTCCCAGAATGCCCTGCGGCCAATCCTGAAGCTGCTCTTGTGCATGAGAGCAGCTTCAGTATTGGCCTGAATGCTCTAGATTGGCTCTGATGGACAGACTAAGTCTGTACCGGCTCTCTCAAACCCAGCTGTGTTGCTGGGTTGGAGAGAGCTTTTACTGCGCTTGACAGTTTGGCCAGCCTGAGACCGCCGGCTAAACCGCCCAGCGCAGTGAAGGGAGGGCATCTAGCACTACCCTCGGTCACCTCCCTTTGCCCCCCTCCCCAAGATAAGGCAAGAAAGGAAAAATAAAACAAGTGTTTATCATAGTTTTATTTTTCTTTTACTGGCGTTTCTGGGGAAAGCAACACTCCTCTGCCATAGCGGAGGAGCCACTGATGCGCACACCACCAGTCAAGCACAATCCACACACACCGCCTGCCAAGCGGCATCCACACACTCCGTCTGCCAAGCGCCATCCACGCACATCCCCTGCCAGGCACCATCCATGCACACCATCAGCCAAGCACCAGTCCACGCCTACCGCCAGCCAGGCGCCAGCCCACGCACACCGACAAGTAAGAGCCAGTGTACACACAACGCCACCAAGAGCTAGTCCACACACACCATCAGCAAAATGCCAGTACACACACAGCCAGCCAAATGCCAGTACAAGCAGAACTCCAGTTCACACACACAGTAGCCTTCCCTGGTAATTGTAGGAAGCTGGCTCTGTATATACAATACCAAAGTGAGGTATAGTGTGCACAGAGTCCAGTGGAACCCCAAAGGTAGACAGAGGTAAAATTGGATAGAACCTTACTCTCTATTTGTGGTAGTGTGGTCGAGCTGTAAGGCAGTATCAGTGGACACTGATAAGCATTTGTTGTACACACTCAGTCAACTAATGAATTCACACACTCAAAGACTGAACTTCAGACCAATTATTTTTGTATCAAAATATTCTTTAAGTTATTTTATTTTCTAGAACCAAGCAGATCGGGCCACTCGCGGTTTGGGGCGGGGGGTTCTCCGTGCAGAGGCTGCAGGTGACGTCGAGGAGTCCCGGAAGGGTCAACCCACCGTGGAATCGGACTCTGAAGCTCTGGGGGACCTCGCTGGGACCCGTGGGCCACTTAAACTCGGGCGGTAGGCGACTGGTGCATTGGTAGTTCCAGGCATCGAGTTTCTTTGTCTTCAGCAGGCTCAGAGTCTGTTTTCGAAGTTTCCTTTATACAGGGCTGCTGTTCACAGGGGATCCGGTCTTTGTTGAAGGCAGTCAGTCCTCCCAGGGTTTCTGTAGGCCGCTGGCAGCAGGACAAGACGAATTTTGGCACAGGATCTCCGTAAACTGCAGACGGGCCAGTAGGGCTGGTGCCAAAACAGTTGTTCTCTGCAGTCTCCTCTGCTGGGCATATTCTGTCGTCCTTTTTTCTTAAGTTGCGGGAATCTGCTTTCTTGATTCAGGGCTGCCCCCTAAATACTGTATTTAGGGAGCGTTTTAGGGGTCTTGAGGTCGGTAGCCAATGGCTTGAAACAGGCAAAATGTGTCCAATTAAAAAAGGGTAGCGGCCCTTGTCTATGGGGTCGCTCTCTGACAAGCACATAAACTTATGCCTGGTGTCTAGTGGGCTTTCTGTGCCTTTTTGGGGCAGATTGGGGGTATTAACCCCCCTCTGGCCACCAAGGGGTGCAGAAATACAGACCAATTTGTGTTTGGGCTCACTGGCATGTCCATTGGGGCAGCCCCCTCCCCTACATATAAAAAAACCGAATCCCTTGTGCCTAGGGGGCTTCTGTCCCTGGGAAGGGGGGGGGGGGGTAGATCAGGGGCTATTGCCCATTCTAGTGAGCCCCCCTTCTGACCTACAAAAAATTGTCCCTGGCTTCCTAGAGGGCTTTCTGCTCCCCTGGGGCGGGGCAGGCTGGGGGCTATTGCCCCAAGGGGGGCAGTGAGACCGTCAAATTAGTTGGGAGGGAAGTCCAGACCCTTGGAAGGCATACGATGTTGTACTGCCGGACCCAGACATTGAGGCACAAGTTTTGGTCGCAGTTGGTGGTATTGGTTCTAGGTGCTGGCGCCACAAAGGAAAATCCACATATGTTATTCTTAAGGAATAATTATTAGGACGGTGCTATAAGGAGAAGAGAACCACACTCCCTCTTCTAAAATCGGCTAGGGCCACACAAAGTTGTAAACTCCTTAGCACACGTATGATAATTCAAATGGTATACATGTCTTTCACCATACAACAAAAATACATTCTTAAATAATTAGATCCTTATTAGTCAAGGTATTCTTTGGTGTTGCTTTATTTCAGGAGACGTCACAGCCAACACGTGTTTCGTCGTTAGGGGAATGTAACCCACGACTTTCTCAAGGCTAGCCTTCTTTATATTGTTGTTTAGTAGTTGAGGTGATATTTCCAACCCTCAAGGGGTTCTGTTAGGGTACCTTATTCGTATCTCGTGATTCTTAATGAAGTACTCAGTTTTAGGGTTTTCAATTGTTCAGCTCTCGCTGTTACTTTTGGTCATTCGACTCCGTCCCCTCTGCTGTATGTATGAAGCAGTCTGACTGACTTAATACATACAAACTACTAAACAACAATATAAAGAAGACTAGCCTTGAGAAAGTCGTGGGCTACATTCCCCTAACGACGAAACACGTGTTGGCTGTGACGTCTCCTGAAATAAAGCAACACCAAAGAATACCTTGACTAATAAGGATATAATTATTTAAGAATGTATTTTTGTTGTATGGTGAAAGACATGTATACCATTTGAATTATCATACGTGTGCTAAGGAGTTTACAACATTGAGGCGCAAGTCCCAGCTAAAGAAGCATCGCCTGACGACACTTCCTCCTTGTACAGTGTCATTCAGTGTTCTGCTGAATACCATAAAGTACAGATGCATAATATGGACGAAGAAACAGACTTCTGAGTTGAGACACTCTCCAAGACAGAACCCTCCATACAATACTTGCCAATGATAGGATCAAGGCTTACAGTCTCAAAGGAGATATTCAAAGTCAATGCTTAAAGTCTCAAAGGAGATATTCAAAGACCAAGTGAAATCTAGGGTGCAAACACCATGCATTGAACGAAAATACAAGCCTTCCCCTGCTAACACACTTTATATCAGGGGACACCTACCATCTGAATCCCTGGTGTTAACAACTGTAAGGAAGAGGGCAGCCTCCCAGAGTACTGGAGCCGCATGTCCTTCTGATAAAGAAAGCAAACATATAGATGCCGCAGGAAAGCTGGGGCAGTGGGCCATGCAAATCATTGGCTCATAGCCAACTCAGTAGGTTTGCTATTGCTCTATAACTGGGCCACTTGGGATGACATAGAAGAGTTGCTACAACGTCTTCCAGAGCAATACAGAAAGAGAGCAGAAGAGTTAATTATAGAAGGAAGGCAGATGTCAAATGCAACTATGCGCTCCACCCCAGACAGCGCGGACACCGCAGCAAGAGGGATGAACTCTTCAGGCCTCCTGCGTAGGCATACCTTGCTATGCATCTCCGAGTTCTAACCTGAGGTTCAACAACACCTGCTTAGCGTCCCATTTGATGGGGAACATCTCTTCGGGCTGGAGGTAGACTCTCAGTTAGAAAAAATAGAAAAGGATACAGAGACTGTGAAATCCAAGGGGCACTGCAGACCACTACACCATGTTAGCAGTCCTTTCATAAATATCAGTATAGACTAGCCTCCAAGACCTCCGCCTCGGACACCCAGACGTATCAAAAGCAGCAGCAAACATATCACCAGCAAAGGGGTAAGGTTACTACAGAGAAGGCTTCCAGGGGTGTAACCAGAGAGGCAGAGTTAGGGTAAGTTCCAGAAAGGGAGCCTACACCTCCAAACAGTGGCGCACCATACATTCCCCTCAGACACACAACACCTGTGTCGGGGGAAGACTCCAGCAGTTTCACTACCTTTGGCCTGAGGTAACATCAGACCAGTGGGTACACAGGTATCACAGGAAGGCTGCCTTTACTTTTTAATACCCAAAAAAAGCTGGGACACTCAGACCGATTCTGGACCTATGCCTTCTCAATCATGACAGTCTGTCAGAACACTTACAGATGGTGATACTACAGGATATAATACCTCTGCGGTAAGAAAGCGACTTCATGGCGGTGCTTGACCTAAAGAACGCATACTTTCATGTACCGATTCACCTTGCACATCGTTGGTACCTCAGATTTGTGGTAAGTGGACCCCATTACTATTTCAATGTTCTCCCTTTGGGCTAACAGCTCCAAGAGTGTTTTGAAAAAGATGCCTCTGGAGAAGATGGAGAAGGAGTCTGGTGGAATCCAAGGGTGGATTCAGGAAGTGACGAACCTACAAGCAGAAGAAACAGTCTATGCCACTCAAAGGTGACCAGGAGACACCCTATACTTAGGGTGAAAATGCAACACGAAAAGATTATGGATGAAATGCTGAACACTGTCAAACATTCACCCCCAGTCAGAGATCTGGTTTTACTCCAGCTATTTTGCTCGCCACACTCCAGTTTGGACCCAGCCATATGCAAATAAGCCTTGACCCTATTCCCAAGGGGAAAGTCTAGCCCGTACTGCCAGACCAGGTCCTTCCTGGACCGGAAAACAAGCATCCTGGACTGGTTTCGGGGCATCAGCCAGGCTAGCTTGAAACCGGTGGCATTGCGACCATGGGACCCACGTCTGGGCATACCCTTCACAATTAGGGTGAAAATGCAACACGAAAAGATTATGGATGAAATGCTGAACATTGTCAAACATTCACTCAGAGTCAGAGATTTGGGTTTAATCCATTGTTATTTTGCTCACCACGCACTTCCAGTTTGGACCCAGCCATATGAAATCAGCCTTGACCCTGTTCCCCATGGGAAAAGTCCAGCCTGATAAATTATACCCAGATCTTTTTGACTGGGGGTTAATGTTTACATTGTTCAGCATTCTGTCCATCATTTGTTCCTTTTGCATATTTCTGGTACTGAGCACCTAGTTTGCTGTCTTGAGCCTGCTTTCAAAGAATTTTTATTTCTCCTGTTAAATTTGTATTCTCTTCCTAATGACTGCTTTTATGCCCTAACTGCCATTATTCACATTTAATACAAATCAATAATTGTGTAAATCACCTCAAAACAGCAGTAAAGTAGTCATGTAGCCAGCTTTAGAGGCCTGCTCTGTGAATTTACTTATGTTTGTTTCCGTTTCAGAACCTCTATGACAGTATCAAGAACGAGCCATTCAAAATACCAGAAGATGATGGTAACGATCTGACTCACACATTCTTCAATCCTGACCGGGAGGGCTGGTTGCTCAAACTCGGTGAGTGCAAATCTGTCTATGTAGGTGCACTGTACACAACCAAATAAAATCGATAAGAACACTAATAATTTGTGTTATTTTCGCTCAACAGTAGAATGGTTTCAGGACAACAGACTTCATAAACACTAAAACATTGGCTGAAAACTATATATTTTGATTTGTTCATTCTTCTTACACAATATGGATAAACATTAGCCAATAAGAGCGATTTGCATATTTTGTGCCTTGTTCATTTTGCCAAGTGGACATTTCGCCTTCTGCTCTGCAGCGCATAACTAACTAAACAGTGCTGCAGTTGGAGCTGGTGAAATGCCCTTGGGCAGGGTGGGGAGAGAAGAGGAAAAGCCACAAAAATAAAACCAAAAACTGCAATCACAGCGATGTCAAGAGTGTGTTGGTCTTTGACCTGCGGTGAAATGTCCGCAAATTAATTGGAACTGAGCTCATAATGCATCCTATGAGAGGCATGAGCTAAAATGTAACCATCAAACAACAAACCATCAATGACTATTGGGCATCCTTGAGTATTGAAAATACTACTCCGAAAAACATAAAACGTGTATCCGATCTGTAACAATTCAGGTGGACAAATATCGGGACAGAAACGTATGCTCTGTTTTTAGGTCTATTATCAACAACAATATCTCAAACGGATTCAGTAGGGGGAGGGCAAATATATATATATATGAAGAGAGACTGGATTTTTTAGAAAGTGCACGTAGCATCATATATTTGAGGACACATTTCATTCAAAACAGTTAAAGCAGCACTGTGGGCATGGAATGCAGTGGCAACCCAAGGGGGCTTTGTGCACTAAGTGTTAATGAAGCAAAGAGTGACGGCGCAAGTGACAGGTGGGTGAATACTGCGAGGACGCAATGTCACAATGTGACTAACACGCAATATACACAAAAGCAATGGTTCGTCCTCAATCAGTGAGTGATGATTCTATGTTTTGTGAACCAAGGTTGATGGTGCGCCATAAGTCGTGCTGTATAAGGGTCGACGGCGTTTCGATCCTATTTATTTAGGATCTTCATCAGGACCGGGTTGCCAGAATGGGAATGAGCAGCCAGAAATGGCAGGGGGTGAAAAAGTTGGTTCTCAGGAGGAACCAATGCTGTGGGTACAGTCTTTAAATTGCCAGAGGAGTTTTGTTGCCTCTCAACGGGTCCGGATTGCGGTCCAAGAGGAGTGAAGCGTGGGCACAGAAATGGAGCCCCGATCTGGCCCGGGGAGAAAAATGTCTTCACCGAATTAGGATATCAGGGTCAGGCTCTGGATAAGTTGGAACTACAGCCTGTAGCGTTAAGAGTTTACCTCGTGTCGGGAGCGGTCCGCCATCAAAGTCCGGGGGCCGGGGAGCAGTTCGTCAGTGGTGCAAATCCGCGTCGGGCAACTGGGAGAAGTTTTTAGGTCTAGCATAGGCAGCGTATGGTCTGTGTGCAAGACTGTTGTATCGCTCCTCAGTGGGCTTCTGGCACGCTCATCATTGCCAATCGTTATTTGTTGTGCATTCAGAAATGCTGCCTTTTTATTGGTGCATTTACTGTAATTGTCCCTCCTTTGGGTGCTTGGTTCCCTCCCAGGTAATTTCACTAAGTGAATCTTTTTGTTGCCCAACGCACTTCGTTTACCCTTCCTTCTGTTACAGTGCTTGATGGTTCCTTCTCCCATCTGGGCATCCCAGCTTCAGTCAAAACACAGTGTTCAGAAAGACACCGAAGGTTTTGTGTATTTTATTTTATTAAAATCAGTGCAACTGCTGCTGTGCTTTATCTTTGGCGGCCTCGTGCCTTTGCTGCCTGTTAGCATTTTATCGACAACAGACTCCCTTAGAGCCATTACTTTCCTGGCAAAGGCTTGTAAGTATTTCAAAATTGTGTTTCGCCAGAGAGTACTTTTTTATAAGCTTTAAAATTGAGATTGAAAGACTGCAATCAGACAATAAAAGTGTGCTTTCACGTGCCCCATCAAGTACACTGTCATTGACAAATGAAATGGAGATTGTTTTGCTATGGCACTCATGCCTATTATTACCACAGGGGAGGAATAGGCATCTCAACTTTAAGAAACGAGAAGTACTTCGAACATTACGTTTTAGCTCAATGAAATTCTGTCATGACATTTAACAAGATTGATCTTTCGCATAGAATGTCATTTGTATAAGCGTAGGTGTGCCAGATTATGAAGATTTTTTATTCCTGACTGGCAGGTCTGTTCCCAGGAATTTGTTGCATCTAACTGCGAGAAAAAGACCAGATCAAATTTCAGTTTTGCAGGGATCTTATGGGTAATGAATCTATTTTTTTATTTTATTCTGGCATGTGGTTTACGTTTCAGGTGGCTTTTGGGAAATCACTGAGTGAGTAGGGTGAAGCAAGAAGTTAACGGCAGGTTGCAAAATCGGCTGAAATATTTGTCAGAAAAAAGGCGCGACTCTCCCTGGAGTAAAAGGAAACTAGTCCACACAGTTGGGTTTAGTGCGATATAAATGACATTATGGGGTTATCCAGTGTAATATGCTGTAGAAAAGAAGCTTCCCCAGTGATTAACTGCATTCCTCAGACCCACCTTTCAATGACATTCTTTTAGAAAACTAAGTGTGCATTTCCACTGTAGCAGCATGCACCTTTTGAGCATCCTTGATTGGAATGGAAAAGTGCTTTCTGCACAGTGCCAAATGTGCTTATGACGTTTGTAGGCCTCATCTGTTTAGTTCGTCATTGCCCAGTCTTTAAAGGAACATTCAGTCGATCCAATACATTTGGTGCCTATATGCAATCCACTTTTCTAAACACTTAATGTCAAGCAAATTATAAAACACTAACAGCGTGAGAACGTCAAGTCGAAATCGAGGGACAAAGCTATGCTGCTCACATGAGGGCCAGAGAATAGCCTAGCTAAATTACCAAATTCTACAAATGTTTATGCTTTAGATTCGTGCCTCCGCGGACGTTGGGGCATTTCTGATCCTGATGTTGTTGCATCTTGATCTATTTTCAAGGTCTTCGGCATGGGCCTGGAGATCTAGCTGCTGATCAGTGAGGTGGATTAGTTACTGTCTGAGCTGCTCATGTTCCTCGTCTCTGGTGCTCTTGTGATTCTCCAGGGCGTCCACTCTGTCCCCAGTGTCTGTGATCTCCTTCCTGACTCCCCCCAAATCCTTCTTAATCGACTGAAGGTCTTATCTGAGGGATGTGAAGAAGGTCCCCAGGCAGGATTGGGTGATTGGTGCATCTCCATCGTCCGCGTCCTCAGAGAGCTGGGGTGCAGCCGAGCAGCTCGAGTGACCCGAGGCAGGAGACTTGGTTAGCATGTCATTCAGGGAGTGGTCCTTCTTGGCCCATGGAGCTGTCATATTTCTGTCTGTGGTGCGATTGTCCTGGGATCTGCGCTATAAGGGTGGGGAAGTCTCTTCCACAGCGGGACAGATCTGTGTCAACAGGGATCCTGCTTGCCCCCACATCCCAGAGGGCGTAGTATCTTAATGTGCGACGTTCAGTTGGTGGAACGCAACCCAGGGGAGCCTCTACCCCGAGTCACAGGCATCCGTGCATTGCTTCGGCCCGGTAGGGCAAAGAGAAGTAGTTCACAGGGCTCTGGCCGCTCTGCTGGGCATCTCTGTGGTGATCTCAAGGGTCCCCAATGCTTAGTCTTCGCGAGGGGGAGGCCAAGCAGTACGCCCCTTGGGGCCTAAATATGTGCAGCACTCATCAGACCGTCTCCCCCTCTTCGCCGTGTACCTCACTCGCCTGTCACACTCAGGATGCTGCTGTAGGGGACTTTGTCGCTCACTCCCTGGGGAGTGTGGTATTCAACTGGATACTGGCTTCCCCAGTCTCTCTCTTAGGAGAGGGCTCCCCCTACCTTCGTCGCTCTCTGTTGCTCAAGGCCTCTTTTCTTGTTGGCCCATTGGGCATTGGCTGTGAACCCTGTATCTTGTGCCCCGGCGTCTGTCTCTCCTCGCTGTCCCTATTGTGGCCTAGTCTGTCTGCCTGGTTGCTTTAAATAGCTGCCCGGGCATGTCCACCTCTTGGACTCAGTGATGTGACCGCTCCCCCGGTCCCAGAGGGTTTAGGCTGACTGCCGTCCACCGGGTCCAGTTGTGTCTTTGTTGGCCGAGTGACGTCATAGTCAGAAGTCGGAGGGCCCGGGAAAACACCAAGGCCCGCCAGACACCTCCTGCCTCTCCTGCTCTGGCCGCAGGCCCTCGTGTGCTGCTGATATCGTCTCTTACTCCGGGACCTCCTTGCACACCGTCCACTCTCGCCTCCTTTATTTTATTTTATTTATTTATTTTTAAAGTTTTGTATAGCGCTAGCTAGACCGGTGGGTATCAGAGCGCTTCACATACACATTGTGGAAAACAGAAGGGCCTTACATTACCTAGGAGGCTGACAGTAAGTAAGCAAAGCACGGAAAAAGAATACAGCATGGACAATAAATAACTGTCCAACGGAGGGGGAGAGGAAAAAAAGAAAAACAAGGTGATTAGCATAATCCGTTAATCATGAATCCTTGAATGGGAGTCAACTCGGAGTATTGAGGTCTAGGTTAGTTGACGTTGTTCAGGAAAGTATTTGTAAAGGAGGTGGAGGTTGAGGTCTCTTTTGAAACAGGAGAAGGAGGGGTTGTATCTGAGGACTCCCGGGAGAGCATTCCATATCCTGGGAGCGTTGCCAGAAAACGATCGGAATTGGGTGGTTTTCTGTTTCACTTTTGACGGCATGAGAAGGAGTGAGTTGGAGCTTCTCAGTGTTCTGGCTTGACCTGCTCTAACCAGTTTGTTTTTCAGGTAGTTGGGGGCCGGAGACTGGAGGGTTTTGTGTGTGATGCAGGCCAGCTTGTAAATACATCTCCCTTCCATGGGAAGCCATTTCAGGGAGTTGAGCTGGAGTGATGTGTTCAAATATTTTTAGTCCAGATACAAGTCGAGCGGCCATGTTCAGCACTGCCCTAAGAGGAGCTAGGTGAGCTTTAGGGGTCCCTGTAAGGATGGCGTTCCCGTAGTCGATTTTCGAGAGAACCAGGGATTGAACTACTGTCTTGAGGTCATCATGGGGAAGAAAAGGTTTCAATTTCTTGAGGTGTTTAAGAGAGAAAAGAGCACTTTTTGCTGAGTTTTTTATGTGGGCCTCCATTGACAGGTTCTTGTCAAGGGTGATGCCTAGCGACTTAACTGAGTCGGATAGAACGAGGGGGCAGTTTAGAGCAACCAGATTCTTGAGCAACTCTTGGATAGGACGATGGTTGCTTTTCGGAGAGAATAGGATCAGTTCCGTTTTATCTGGGTTGAGCTTTAAGTGATTGACGTTAAACCAAGTTTGGATCTCCGTTAAGAGTGGTATTAAGGTGTTGGATGTCATCGGGGGACTTGATTTTGAAATAGATTTGGGTGTCATCCGCTTAAAGGTGGTAACTCACACCAGCTTTTTTCAAGATGATTGTGAGGGGATCCATGAAGAGATTGGAGAGGGACGAGGAGAGGATCAAGCCTTGTGGTACCTCAAGTGTGACTTTTGTTGGCTTCGAGAGACAAGAGTTGATTTTAATTTGTTGCGAGCAATGCTGGAGGAAAGAGGTGAACCATTTTAGTACGGTATCATTTATGCCGGAGTGCTTCGACAAGGTCTCAAGAAGAGCTGGATGATTAACTGTGTCTAATGCCGCAGATAGGTCAATAAGGATGAGTAGGCAGGCATCACCATCATCTAAGGCTTTGCGAATGTCGTCCAAGACGTTGAGTATGGCTGTTTCAGTGCTACAGCCTTTCCTGAATCCCGATTGAAAGGTGTCGAGGAGGTTGAACTCATCAATGTGTTTATTGAGCTGGTGGAGAACACATGACTCCAATGTTTTTGCAAGGAATGGGAGGTTTGAGATAGGTCTGAGGTTGTTCAGATCATTAGGGTCGGCCCCTGGTTTCTTGAGAATGGGCGTGATTTGTCCTAGTTGAAGGGAGTCTGGGACACAGCCTGAGGTGAGAGAGGCGTTGATGATTTTTGTCCAGAAAGGGGAGATGGTGTGGTTGAGTTCTTTTATGATCGTGGAAGGGAGAGGGTCCATGGTGTGGGAGGAAGGTTTTAGATTAGAAATTATCTTGAAGCCGAGCCCCGCGGCCACGCAGAGGAAGAGGACTTACTCAGGGAGCTCTAGACCTCTGGACTGCGCAGCCATGGGAAAGAGGGACACGGCGCCCAAGACCTCGAGACAGGGCCCAATGGACAACTTCGCGGCGCCACGTCCAATGATGGAACAACAGCCTGTACAGCCTGGCGCACGCAATGATACGACCATGTTATTGGAAGCCATACAGGCGTCTAGAACGGACATCCAAGCCTCACGAGCAGCACTGGAAACAAAAATTGGAGAAGTAGGATCCGAAGTGACTCTATTACGCCAGGACTTCCGAAACTTGACCGACAGGGTCACGGCGACCGAATAGAGGTTGACCGACAATGAGGAATCGATTACGACACTTAAGAAGGACATGGCGGAGCTGCAGGCCTCACACCGTCACCTGCTGTGGAAGGTGGATGATGCCGAAAATAGGTCAAGGCGGAATAACCTACGCTTTGTGGGCTTTAGGGAAGGGATTGAGGAAAGGAATATGGCCGCCTTCCTCCTCGACTGGCTGAAAACCACCTTCCCGACGGCGCGATTCTCTCAGTGCTTCATCATCGAGAGGGCACATAGGGCGCTCCTGGCCAAACCACCGGAGGGAGCGAGACCGAGACCGGTTATAGCGCGCTTCCTGAACTTTGCCGATCGAGATCTGATCCTCCGAGAAGCCAGGAAAAGGGGAGAGATCCGCTTTGAGAATGCTACCATAATGATCTTTCCGGACTACAGTCAGGAAGTCTCAAAACAGCGCCACTCCTTTGACGCTGTAAAGGCAAAACTGAGATCACTCGACATTAGGTATATGCTCCTCTTCCCGGCCAAACTCAAGGTCATCTACCGGGACAAATCCATCTTTTTTGCGCACCCGGAAGACGCATGGCAGTGGCTCGAGGAACGCCCCATCCTGAACAGTAGAGAAACGGCGGGCCGGGAAGCTCTGGACAAGGCGCTGCGAGAACGGCCGAAGTGGGAGAGGCCGAAGCCACAGCGGCGGAAAACACGGAAGACGCAGCAGAAGACGCCGGCAACTCCCTACAGAACACGAGGTATGCAGGACAGGAGAGGAAGCAGATCGGCGTCCCCGGCCAACGGCTCCGCGGCAGGCTCGAGGTTTAGCTGCCTAAGGAATGGAATCCGCTCTGAAGGATAAGATCTGGAGGAGTCGGAGGGCCGCGCGTCCGAAGGAGAAGAGGAAGACAATAGGAGCGATTCGTTGCACCCTCTGGCCAAAGAAATCCAGCAGCTAGAGCAGGACTCCACAGGTCAAGAGCAGCACATGGACACACAAGACTCACTATCGTGAATAATGGTGAACTGGGATCGGGAAAAGATGGCGGCTCGGCGATGCGGAGCAAGCAAGTTGACACACCCCCACTACTGTTCTTTGTGTTTTTAGCACTGGTTATTGTTTAGTAAAGGTGGGATGTGTGGGAGGGCGACAGGCCTTCTCCCGTGGATAGTTTGGTCCCGGATTGGGATGCGACTGGAAGGGGAGGGGGGTGCGGGGATGAGTTGGTTTCGGTATTGCCTCAAGTTGGGGTTGTTGAGAGTAATGGGGGGGAGAGGGGAGTTCGTCAGGCAACAGCAGAGCCACGCCAGCCCATACCTGGGGTCTATCCCACTCCAAGGTCCCGCTTGGGGAGGACGCTGTGATGCAATATGGCAAGTACACTAGACACTCCACACAGGAACGACACAGGGGTCGCGGTGCTAACGTGGAATGTGAACGGCCTGGGGTCCAAAATTAAGAGAGGCCTGGTTACCGCCTACCTCAAGAGACTGGCACCTGATATTATCCTCCTCCAGGAAACCCACCTAAGAGGGAATCACTGCGCTTTCATAGCAAGAGGGCGTTACACTGTCCTAGCACATGCTGGCTACACTACGGACTCCAGGGGAGTTGCGATTCTCATAAATAAAGCAGTGCCATTCACGGTTACACGCACCTGGCTAGACCCGCAGGGCACATATGTGGGAGTTCAGGGGTTGTGGAGAAGGCGTAGATTCACAATATTGTCAGTATACGCCCCGCCCAATCTCCAACAGCGCACACTAAAGGCAGTCACTACCATCTTGCTGGACACGGCTGACACTACACAAGTAGTGGGAGGGGATTTTAATGATGTGATGTGCACCATGCAAGATAGATCGGGGTCACCACACGCAGGGGGTCACACGACAGCCTTAGCACGGCTCATGAATACCGTAGGCCTCACTGATGTATGGAGATTGCTCCACCCTACACAAGAAACGTACTCTTTTTACTCCGGGGCACACAAGGTCTTCTCCAGGTTAGATTATGTCTTCGTATCCCGGCAGGAGATCTCGGTGGAAGATCTGGCGGAATATAAGGCGAGAGGGATATCTGATCACTCCCCGCTGTATGTACACTTGGGGCGTGCGAGGGGAGCCGGGCGGGCACAGTGGAGATTAACGGCGTGGGACATCCAAATGCCGGAAATACTCTGGGGCATGCGGGCGGACATTAGGGTCTACATGGCTGAAAATGAGGGATCAGTAGACTCCGGAGTTACCCTCTGGGAGGCGATGAAACCGGTACTTCGTGACCGCATCCAGAGTAGGCTGGGAGAGGCCAGGCGGACACAACAGGCCAAGATAGCGAGCGAGGAGGCGAATATCCTGACCTTAGAAACAGAATACCTTCGGCAGAAAGAGGAGGCGCGCCTTAGAAGATTGCTTGACACACAGAGACACTATAGGGAATTGGCCGAAGACGAGGCACGCACTCAGGCACTGGCAACACTACACAGGCTATATGATGTAGGCGATAAGTCAGGTAAACTTTTAGCTTGGCTGAGCAGGAAAGAGCGTGCGTCACGATGGGTAGATCAGATCAAGTTGGCAGGGGACAGGAGAGTAAACACGGATGACGACATAGCGGAAGCCTTTGCGACCTACTATGAGGCCTTCTACAGGGCCAGGGAACTGGGCGACAGTGAGGACGCCCAACACTACATGGGCGACATGGAGGTGCCTACCCTATCCACAGACGCTAATGTAGCCTTAGAGGCGGACTTAACGCTGGAGGAGCTTTCGGAAGCAATAGCGGCGCTGAAACCAGGGAAAACGCCGGGACCTAATGGCTTCCCGGCGGAATTCTTTAAACGAACTGCTGACTTGTTGCAGTGGCACATGAAGACCCTATTTACTGAATCATACCGGGCGGGGAATCTCCCTCCTGATCTGGACCTAGCCATCATTGTGCCAATCTACAAAGAGGGGAAACCGAGAGATGACTGCTCCTCATACCGCCCAATCTCCCTGCTAAATATAGAAACGAAAATCCTGGCCACAGTCTTGGCAATGGCGCCTGCGACGGGTCATCACGGAGCTAGTCCATATGGACCAATCCGGCTTTCTTCCTGATAGGGCGACCAAGCTAAACCTCCGTCGCACCCACAACTGGCTGCAAGAAGTCTCTGAGAGAAGTGAACCCCACTGGTTCCTCTCCCTGGATGCGGAGAAGGCATTCGACGCAGTCCACTGGCCTTTCCTGATGGAGACCCTACGACGGTTTGGGTTTGGACCTAAGTACTTGAAATGGGTTCAACTCCTTTACTCAGACCCGAAAGCGAGAGTGCGGGTTAATGGGAGGCTCTCCCGCGAATTCCCCGTCGGGCGAGGTACTCGACAGGGCTGCCCACTGTCCCCCCTTCTATTCACCCTTACCATCGAGATTTTAGCGATAAGGATCAGGCGGAATCAGGCAATCAGAGGCTTTATATGGGGAGACTCGGTTGCCGTACAGGAAAAAATATCCCTGTACGCCGACGACATACTACTGTTCGTGACAGACCCAGATACGACTATCCCAGCACTATTTAGAGAACTCGGCGACTTCGGGGCGCGAGCAGGCCACACAATAAATTGGCACAAATCGGTCCTCTACGATCCTCAAGGCAAGGAGCGGGGAGCCTGCCTGCCAGAGTTACTAATACACACTACGGAAGGCTTCAAGTACCTGGGAATCTTTATAACACGAGACAGGGCGCGTTCTTTCGCTTCCAACTTAGCCCGCATAATGCTAGAGGCCACGACGGAGATGGATAGGTGGAGACAGCTCCCGCTCACCATACTGGGGCGCGCTGCACTGTATAAAATGGTCCTCCTCCCTAAGTTTCTTTATGCACTCCAGAACGATTATTATCCTTTGCCGAATAAGACCCTGAATAAAATCCATGCTGATTTACGCACCTTCCTGTGGCTGGGGAAGCAGCCGAGAGTGGCGCTCTCCACCCTACAGCGCCATCAGTACAGTGGGGGGATTTCGCTCCCCAACCTCGAGGCGTACTACTGGGCGGAACACCTCGCCCCAATCAACGAATGGCTGCACGTGGCAGCCGACCACCCTACATATGCCCTGGAAAGGTCTAAATGGTCAAGTAAGACTATACTACACTATCTCTATGGGGAACCGATGGGACGGCACTTCCTCCCGGCCACCAAGATCACGTTAACGGCTTGGTATAGAGCGTCCAAAAGAATGGGTTGGGACAAAAGACCCACTAGACAGACACCACTGTGGTGCTGCAAATGGCTGGGAGAGTTGCATAAGCTGAAAGGTTTTAGAAGGTGGGACGACATTGGCATCTCCACAGTGGGGGACGTGATAGCAAGGGAAGACCTGAAAACCTTCCAGGCGCTCCAAGACGAATTTGGCCTACACAACACCCAACATTATAAATACGTTCAACTGAAACACGCATGGAGGGCACAAAACATTACACCCTCGGACCTTCCAGAATATGCCCCGTTAGAGGGTAGACTGCTACAGGAACAGATAGGGAGGGGGGCGGTATCCCTCACGTATAAAACCCTGACCAACAACATACTGGGGGATCTACAAGACCTACGAGCCAAATGGGAGGCGGACGTGGGTACCATGGAGGATTTGGATTGGGAACTCGCCCTCATGCACCCACGGGAGGTGGCTATCAAGTCGTGGCTCCGTCTTATTCAATTTAAGGTACTGCACAGATCATACTTTGACAGGGTGAGACTATTTAGGATGGGCAAAATACCTGACACGACATGCCTTAGATGCCATCAACAGAATGCAGATTTTTTTCACACGATCTGGGGTTGTGCAGTCATTCAGGAATACTGGGGGGGGATGTGCTCCTGGAACTGGGGGAGGTGCTGGGGGCGGACATACCGCGAGACCCTAGATTAGCACTGCTGGGTACGACCACTGAAGTAGACCTATCCCGTCCCTTGAGTATCTTTCTAGTTTTAGCGCTGGTAGTGGCGAAACGAGATATCGCACGGCACTGGGGGGCACCTGAAAAACCAGACTTGGAGGAATGAAGGCGAGGACTGGATCTATACATGGCGGCGGAGCGAGTAACTTACAAAGCCAGAGGATGCCCCACAAAGTTTCGGAGGGTGTGGGCTAAGTGGAGGCAATACCACGGACTAGAATGAAACATCATGAACTGGTGACATGGGGCCTATGAGACCCTGATCGGGATAGACTACATGCCGGGATTCCATGAATGATGAATACGTCCCTAACTGCCCGGTTCCCATACAAGGAACTGAGGGACCACTTGAGCGGGGGGGAGGGGAGACCAGGAGGAGGGTCGCGGGTGGGTGGGGGTAGAGGCCTGCTGTTTTAAGGGACTTTTAGGGTTTTTTTTGTTTCTTTTTATGTTGCCTGTTCAAAAGCAAGAGTTTTATCGAGGGCTACTATGTTCGACAACATCAAATGTTGCGTGTTTGACGGCCAGAGCGGAATGTTGACGCTCTACCGTGTGCAGATCCTTTGCCTTTGTGATCCTTCTGATGCAACAATAAAAAGAATTTATAATAAAAAAAAAAATGAATCACAGAAATTATCTTGAAGACCTCGATTTCCGCCATTAGCTCAAAGTCGGACCAGTGTGCATTGTTTTTTAGCTGAAGGCCGGTCTGATTGTCCTTATACAGAGCTCTTTCTGCGGGTCAAGGAAAGTAGAAGGGGGCAGGTTATGAGGGAAGGGGTGTTTGCGGTTTGTATGAAGGATTGATCAATTTTAGAGACTTTATTAGTGCAGAAGGTGGCAATTTCTTCACATCGCTCATTTGTGGCTTCGATATCTTGGGAGGGGGTGCCGTTAGTTTGGCTTTTGACAATGCTAAAAAGTTCTCTCTGTCTGTTTTTTGCCAGATCTAGTTGGCTGCGGAAAAAGGACGCCTTTTCACTGAAGATGCGTTTTTTGTATGCCTGCCGAGCAGATCTAAGTTGTGTTAGGTGTAAGGTCGAGGGGTTAAGCCTCAAGCCCTTTCCGTTTGTCTGAGTTGGCGCCGTTCATCGTTTAGCTCCACGTTAAACCAGGGTTTCGATTTGTTTTACCTCTGTTGTTTGAGTTTGAGTGGAGCTACTTGGTCTAAAACCTCTGTCATTTTTTAATTAAAGTGTGTAGTGAGGTCATCAGCCGTCCATGATGAGGGATGAAGTTGAAGATGTGGATGAATCATCGATTCAAGTTTGGATAATGGGACATTTTTGATGTTTCTGGTCAAGAGTTTAGGTTTGACGTCACAAATAGGTTGGTGGCTCACCGGTGTGTCAATCCTGAACAGGATAAGGTGGTGGTCGGACCAGTCAATGGGAGAAATCGCTCTCAAAGAGACCTGTTTGTTGTTGGTAATTATTGCATCTAGTGTTGCATCTTTGATGCACCTTTGATGTGAGTTGGCTTATTGCATAGTTCTTTGAGGTTATGTATTTCCAGAAGGTTGGGTAGGTTCAGGACAGTGGAGTCTTTAGGGTCGTTCAAGTGGATATTGAGGTCACCCAGGAATACGTCTTTGGTATCTGTCATTGAGAACCGTGTTATTAGGTCTGATAGTTCTTTGTGAAAGAGAGTACGTTCTCCAGGTGGATGGTAGATGGTGTGGAATTTGATGGATGAGGTGCCCTTAGTGGTGAGTTCGACACCCAGGTATTCAAACGAAAGGTATTCTGCAGGTTTGAGATTGGTAATCTGTATTCCAGCTTTGTGGATGATGGCTAGTCCCCCCCCACCCCCGTTTTGATCGGCCTGTCTTGTCTGATTATATTGTACCCTGGGGGGGGGGGGGTGAGAATGTCAAGGATGGGGGTAGAGTGGACATTGAGCGAGGATTCAGTGAGAAAAGCGATGTCAATTTCTTCAGCGAGAAGAGCTTCAGCAATGTCAGTGGCGTTTTGTACTGCTGTTCTGCAGTTTAGGAGCATACAAGAGAGAGGGCGGGGAGTCTCGATGATGGGGGGAGTTAGGTGGATAGAGGTGTATTGAGCAGGGGGTCTAGGCGAGTGGACAGTATTAGGGATTCTGTTTGTGCCAATAATAACAGGGATGTGGAAAGGGGCAAACGTCTGTTTGGAAGCGAGGTCAGAGTCATTGATCTCATCTGGTTTCGGTACAGAAAAGGGCTGGCTATCCCAGTTGGGACTAAGTGTCTGATTCGCTGCTGGATTGGGGGGTCGAGGGGTGCTCTTGGTGGGGGGGGGTCATGAGAGGTGTATTGAGTGGGGCCGTGGGAGGTGTATTGAGTGGGGTAAGGGCCATGTGAGGTGTATTGAGTGGGGCCAAGGGAGGTGTATTGAGTGGGGTAGGAGCAGAAATACCCAGGGGGAGGGAGCACGGTGGCTTGGCTCTGTTGAGGTTTTGTTGTAAGTGAAGGAAAACAGCAGTAAGAGAGTTAATTTTCATCTCCATTCTGTTCCGTTGCTGTGTTATTAAACTAAAAAGTTTGAGGTTTTAGGCAGGGGTCGAGACTGACTTGGGTCTATGGAGGGAGATTTAACAGGGGTCAGGGATAGGATGGAGTTCCTAGGATTCGGAGAGGGGAGGGGTTGAACACAGGGAGCCGGGTTAGTCATGTTCCCATTAGAGGAGTTCAGAGGAGGAGAAGTGGGACTAGTGTCCAGATGAGGAGGGAGAGAAATTCTAGGAAGTTCTGGGTTATGACAGAGAGATTAGTGGTGGAGGTAGGTTGTGTATGTGAGAGTGCGGCAGCGGTAGGGGAGTGTGCAGAGGCGGGAGATGGCGTTAGACCCGGGGGGAGACAGGGTCAGGGGAACAGGGACTGTGAAGGGGGTCGGGGAAGATTGTGCGGGAGGGTTCAGATTATCAGGGGTGGGGAGTGGAGTGTCTGAGGGGATTTCAGTCGCAGTAGGGCTAAGGTTAGTGACCGAACTGTCGAGATCGGCCTTGTGGGGATTGTTAGTTGTGAGTTTGTCGCTCCTGGTGTGCTCAGTTGATGTGCTCGTGGTGGGTGTTTGGCGACGGAGGGTAATGATAGGGGTTGTGTGATTGAAGTGAGTGATGGTGGATGTCCGTGAGTTGAAGAGCGGGTCTTCAGGGCAGGGAGATTGGATCAGTTCCATGTTATTAGGGAGGGTGGTGAGGGATGGGGGAGATAGGGTTTGATGGCTCAGTTGAGTTAACAAGGAGAGAAGTGTGGGGAAGTGGCGGTCAAAAGTGGTGAGGTGCGGGTCGGTGGCTTGTACGAGAATGGTTCCAGTTCTGTAGATGGAAATGGTGAGTTCCCCTTTGAAGGTCGGGGATATGGTAGTGGAGATTTTTTCACCATAAGGGATGATTAATGACTTGGCGACATGGAGGTGAAGAGAAAAGGTGTTTTTCCATTTAGCCGGGCTATTGGTGTAAAAAATGAAGTTAGTTTTCGTGCTGCCGTTGGACTCTGAGTGGTAGTTATCTACAATGAGTGTTTCCGGGTGTTGTTTTAGAGTACTGTGTTTGAAGTTCTTTTTAGCATTACTGGTCATTTTGTTAGGGTAGTTAATGGACCAGAAGTTGGGTCCGTAACGCACAAGCGTAGAGTTTCGGGTGGGGTTAGGTGGGCGCATGATTGAAAGGTAGAAAAGTCGAGACGTAGAAGGTAAAACCTAATAAGCATAAAAGTGCATCTATAAGCATAAATCAAGGTGCATAAAACATACTACAAACATTACATTTCCTAGCACCTATAAAAAGCACACTAGGGCTTTGTGCCCTACAAATGTAATAGTCCTCTGGGCCAACTGGCCATCTCTAAGGGGCTCACATGCCCTCTGTCCAAAGTCACGGCGCGCTGCCAATGCAGCACAGTCATGGGTGCGCACTTGGCACAAATCTAAACGTGGTAGCTGCCCACTACTTGCTGGGCATCTTCAATGAAGGTCCTAAACGTTGCATCTAGCGCAAGTGCTGCGCAGTTGTGCATGCCACGGTAGGGGCGAAGGAGTGTGTCTCACTCCTAGATTAAGCCCATGTCCCCTAAAAGTGGGAATTCCTTTCTTCAGGTTTCAGATGTGCTCCTGTCATGATTATGAATGATAATTTCATATCTTATTTTTATTATTAGTACTCCTCAATTGATATGTCAGCCTAGTAGAAGGAGGATAAATATAGCGACGAAATTTTAACCCTCCTCGTGGGCAGACTAGTTTCACACTTCACTATAATCCTGAATACTACTCTAATATGGCTGCCATGTTAGCTCTGAACTAAGGAGTAGTCCTATATCGCTTTCTATGAAGTTTGATTCTTAGGGAGGTAGTCCTCTGTCACTTTCCCGGAACAACTTTGTAATCAACCTTTAATCCTAGTCCTATGTCTCTTTCCAACGATGGTGATGAATGTATAGGTGTTTCTTTAGTTAAGTTCTTTTACTGTACCGCCGTGCTCTGCCGCCCCTCTAGGCTCTCCAGCCACGGCGTCAGGTCTCCACTATAGTCCGGGGCTGCCCACATTCCTGCAGGCCTCGACACTGCTCGGTCCAGGTAGCCTGTGGGACCATGGGTTCCGGGAGCCACAGTGCGATGGTCCCCATCCCCCACCCCCCAGGTTCAGGGGCACCAAGAATTTACAGCAGTTCGACGGGGCCAGAGCGGAGGGACCAGAATACTCGTCCACTCACTCCACCATCTTGGCCACGTCCCTACAAATGTTTATACAGTGATGTAGGAAACAATGTTTTCAGATGTGCTGTCTGTGAGCAGAAATGGGGAAAATATTATCACCGGGTTGAGCCTACTGCTTCATGCTGCTTTGTATAACCAGCTGTCAGAAACCTGCAGCTGTGGAAAGTCATTAAGGCTTTCATTCTCCTCAGGCGGAACAGTTGGCACCATTTGATTGAATATTCTGCTAATGTTATCCATAATCCAGTTTGTGGCTGTGCCCGGTACAAGGTCTATAATGTCCTCATTCATTCTAATGCGGCCAGGTTCAAATGTGTTCAGGTAACCTTGCTGTTCCTACTTACATTTCACATGCTTTATATAATCTTTCATTTCCTATGAGTGTTTGCTTTTTTCAGGCTGTTGTTACTTTTTTTTTTTTTTTTTAGGTAGCATATTACTCGTTTCCCCTCTCTCATAACCTATTTCCTGGTTCTCGAGTGCCGTTAGGTCATATGAACAGCAATAGCGCTATGCAAATATGATCAATCCACTGCAAATAAAAAATTAAAAAGTAAAGAATACTGTCATTTTCAACGCCAAGAGCTCTAACTTTCAGAAATGCAAGACCGCTTGCATTGCAGATGCCTGTTTCATTTCTCATTGCTAAAATAACATGAATAATGTACCATGAGAAATGGACTAGCAAGATGGGCACCTAGTCATTTTTCTCGTGAGCTCCTTGGGGGCAAACTTTTTTTTTTTTTTTTTTTTGGAGTTCAAACTGCTTTTATTGGGAAGTACAGACAGTACACAGCTTTCTGTGCCTACAACCCGGAGGCCGGCAGCAAGGTATGCAGCAAAAGGAAAAAGACAAATCAGTAAAAACACAGCTGTGGAACCGACAACCCGGAGGTTCGGTAGCGTCAATTCTGTATCATGCCAGGTATGAACAGCGGCCAGTACTTAAAGCAATCAGATCCGGATATGCTGCAGCAGAACAGGTTTTTGTAACGTTCGTGTACATTTAGGTCAGTGAAACAGTTCACAACTTTAGAACAAAACTGTAGGGGTGCACGGCCGTACCCGGGGGTAGAACCCTAGGGTATATTCATAACAGCAATCAACAAGAGTCTACTAAAGCAATGCAATGACGAGTGATAGTAACAATGGTGTCCTGTTCCCCGATAGCCGGAGATGACATGAAGCGTCAGTGGGTTGCGTCGGGCCTGAAACTGAGGGTGTATGGAAGTGTTAGGTCAATGGAAAGTGCATGTCAATCGTGGATCCGATGGCAACGGCATTGGACATAGTGCCAGTGGATAGGCTGCGGGAGGGTGGTATGCATATATACTACCAGTGAGGCAAGGAGTGATGCAGTGTTTCAGCGATATTAGCTAAGAAATGTCGCGCCCGACTACGGAGAGTAGTCGGAAGCCTCTATTGTTCTCGAATTAGTTAATCGCCCACAGGTCCGCCTGTAGGGACATCGTCGTCATCTGACTGAGCAAGTAGATAACGGACCAGCGGACTCCATATATCCTTGGGTCGGCTAGTGAGCGGTAACAGCTCGGCAAAGGTGAGGTGCTGTTCCTGACAATGAGTTAGGTCCGCTAGCCACTCCTTGAACTTAGGGGCCCTGCCCCTGCCCCAGCGGCATGCCACTCAGCGTCTCTCCAAGAGTAAGGCCACGTCCACGAATTTCCTGCAGGCTTTGGAGACTCGGGCAGTGTGTCCAAGTAAGACAATGACCGGTTCCGCAGCAATGGTTTCCCCAGTCATCACCGTGAGGGCTTCTGTCACCTGTTGCCAGTACAGACGAACCGGGGGACACGCCCAAGCCAGGTGGAGGAAGTCCGCATGTTCAGCATGACAGCGCTCGCAGCGGTCATAGTCAGTCAGATGAAATCGGTATTTCTTCACCGGGGTATAGTATAACTGGTGTAAGAACTTGTAGTGTAGTAACTTGAACCTGCTACTGGCCGATATTCGGGTCGTTAGGGCGCAGCAGGATTGCCAAAGGTCATCAGTGAGGTCCATATCCAGATCAGCACTCCAGCGTGCCCGGGCCCCTGTCTCGGGCAGCGTGGTAGCAGCTCTGAGTTGGCGATAGAGTCCAGCAACTAGATGCTTACCGTCCGGCGAGCATAATAAGAAGTGGAGGGGAAGGAAGATCTCAGGTTCCATTGGGAACTCGGGCAAGATGCCCTGACGTAGGCGCAGGTAATAGAAGACATCGAGCGGGGTGTGAGCGTGGGAGGTAAAAAAAACATCAGCAGTTTTAAATGTGCCGTTTACAAAGCGCTCCCCCCAAGATGTGAGCCGAAGGCGATCACAGAGCAGTCGAAAGCCACGCTCTTGTAAAAGGGGAAGGGAAGGATGAAACGTCAGCGGCAGTTTGGGGGAGTATGGCAGGGAGCAGGAGAGCCTCTTCGCCATGCGGCGCCAGACATCCAGAGTGCAGGAGACAGAGGTGTTTGGTGTCTGTATCAGTGCCTCCGAGCAGAGGAGCAGGCCATTAAGGGGAATAGGATGGACAATCCAGTCCTCCACCGCCATTTGTCGCATGAAGGGCGTCGGGACCAGCCAGTGATATGCATACTGCGCTTGTGCGCATAGATAATAGGCCTCGAAGTCAGGGACATCGAAGCCTCCGACCTCATAAGGTAAAATCAGAGTGGACCACTTCAATCTCGGATTCTTACCCCCACAGAATAGTCTACAGAGCTCCGATTTCAGAGTCTTGAAGAAGAACGGCCCTGGGTAGTACGGTATGTTGAGGAATAGATACAGGTACTGTGGCAGAACCACCATCTTGATAAGGGACGCTCGACCAGCCATGGAGAGCGGGAGAGCAATCCAGCGGTCAACCATGGCTGTGAGTTTTGTAATGGCCACTCCGTAATTAGCCCGGAGCGTTTCGTCCTTATCCCGCGAGATTTGGATACCCAGGTAAGGAAGATCCGTTCGACACCATTCGAGTGGGTAATCGAGAGGGAAGTCCTGCACCGCGTCGGTCAAAGGGAAGAATTGCGATTTAGACCAATTTATGCATATCCCAGACATTCTACCAAATACCACAAATTCCCGTAATAACGGATTAAGGTGGACGTCCGGGTGTTTAACATAAAGGGTGATGTCATCGGCATATAAAGACACATCTATTTGGCGCTGCAGGCATTGCACCGCGCCCGCTCGGTGCAGCTGTCGTATTCTGCAGGCAAGGGGCTCGACTGCGATAGCAAAGAGGAGGGGGGATAGAGGGCACCCTTGACGCGTGCCTCTGGTGATGGAAATGGAGTGAGAAAGCCGGCCATTGATAAGAATTTTTGCAGTAGGTTGAGTGTAGAGTAATTGGATCCAGGAAATAAAGAGCTTGGGAAACCCCATACGTGTCAGAACAGAAAACAGGTACGGCCATTCGACAGAGTCGAATGCCTTGGTGGCGTCAAGGAAGACTGCCGCTACTGGCAGATCAGGGTGAACCGTACGGAGCAGGGAAAACAAGGTGCGAAGGTTGTGCGAAGTGGACCGACCAGGGACGAACCCAGCCTGATCAGGAAGGACGATCCTAGTCATAAGGAGGGATAGCCGGGTGACCAGGACCTTCGCTAGGATTTTAACGTCGCAGTTCAAGAGGGAGAGCGGACGGTACGAACCGCAGGAGCCTGGGTCTTTGCCCGGTTTCAGGAGTGAGGTAATGACCACCTCCCGCATAGAGCGCGGGAGGAGGCCTTCGGCTAGCGATTCCTCGTACACTTCGCGGAGGACAGGGGCCATGATGTCGAGGTAGGCTTTATAGAACTCTGCAGGTATGCCATCTAGGCCTGGTGCCTTACCATTTGCCTTACCATTTTGCAGTGACATAATGGCCTGACGGATCTCGTCAGTTTCGAAGGGAGCGGCCAGGAAAGCCCTGTCGCCATCACTGAGCCAGCATAGCGCTATATCTCCAAGGAACTCCGCATACGGTATTCCATCCGATGTAGCAGAGGTGTAAAGTGCATGATAGTGAGATGTGAAAGCCTCTAGGATGACACCAGAGTCTCTGAGAACGTGATCATGGTCATCAGTGATTTCCAGAATAGTATTGTGGTCTCGTGCAGGCTGTGTAAGGACCGCCAGTGCCCTTCCCGGCCTGTCCCCCTCGCAATATTTTCTGGCCTGCCAATGTTTCCCTCGAAATTTCACCTCTCTGTTAGCTTCGTCTTCATATTTCGACAACTTGTCCCTAAATTCTGCGTGTACTTCTGGACCACCGCCCTCAGCCATGCGGAGCTCCAGCGCCTTAAGCTCTGTGTGTATCGAATGAAGACTGTTTCGTATGTCCCGTAGGACCCCAAAACTTTTGGACATACAGTACCCCCTTATGGTGACTTTGAAGGCCTCCCAGATGCATTCCACTGAATCCACAGACCCCTTGTTCCTGGGGAAGAAGGCGGCGATTTCCTCCCCCAGTTCCGCTCGGAATAGACTATCTAATAGTGCCGCTGGTTGTAATCTCCACCCCGGTCTAGGGTTGTCCCAGCCAGAGATGCGTGTATGCAAGAGTACCGGGCTGTGATCAGAGTATGTTCGCGGTAGGTGTGTCACCCCCCAGAACCTCCAAGGCAACCCCCCTCGAGACGAGAAAGTAGTCCAACCGTGACCATGTGCCTGTGTGTGAGGAGAAGTGTGTACCTTCTCTCCGAGATGAGTGTAGATGCCTCCATATATCCACTAGGCCGCCCTCAGTCATGACTCCCTCTAGAGCCTCTCTGGCTCCTGGTTTGTAATGGGGTGCCCCGTCTGATCGATCTAAGTGTGGTGTAAACGCTAAGTTAAAGTCTCCCCCCCCCCCAGATGACATGGCGAGATCCCACATCCATTATCTTGCCCCATAATGTGGTGAACGAAGAAGGCACATCCGAGTTGGGGGCATAGCAGTTCACAAATGTGATAGTATCATGGCCCATGCGTCCCCATAGCAGTGCATAGCGACCCTCACCATCCTGCAGTTCTCCGTATTTATGGAAGGGCACCGCTCGCCTAAGCAGGATAGTCACACCTCGTGCGTAAGTAGAGAAGGAAGAGAATGTCCGGATACCAGCCCACTTACTAGCAAAAGTAACTCTACCCCTCGGTGACAAGTGAGTTTCTTGCAACATAGCCACATGGACATTATGCCTGTTGAGATAGGCAAGCACATCCCTACATTTCCTAGCATTGTTGAGTCCTCTAACATTCCATGAAATGCAATTCAATTGTGTTTCAGCCCCTAAACCCGCCATAGGTAGTCATCCATCTGTACACCCCACCTCAGCAATAACGAGATAACAGGCAGTGTACCGTTCATAGCATGTAGCAGACTGTAGGGTTTCAGGACTCGAGTACCCCTTTCATGAACAAAACGTGGTTCCCCAAACCTTCCCATCCCCCCTCCCACTACTGCATCCCAATCATGCCAGCAGCCACCTGTCCCCACCCTCCACCCCTCTCCCTCCCCCCTCCTTACCCACAACTGTACTTTTCCAACATTATGCATGGGGAACACCCGAAGGGGAAACACCTATGAGGGCGCACAGCCACTACTCCCGCCAGCCGACCTCCTAATCTGTACCGCCCTCGGTGGAGGTCGGGGCATGGAAAGTGGTCCTTGGGATACGTTACCAACGGTGAATGTACTTAGTCCAGTCCGGTAGTGCAGGGTTTCCGCCTCCCGATCGCCCTAGGTTAGGGCCATCAGCTATAGCACAGGACTGGAAACAGCCCCGACAACTCCGGTGCCCATGCTCATTGCTCCTCTGCTGCCAGGGATGGGTCATCCTCCTCCAACGCCGCCTCAGCGTGTCGACCCTCTCGCCGGGCGTTTCTAAAAGACTTTAGGAAGTCCTCGACTTTTTGTGGATTGGTAAAGAAGCGATGTTTCCCTCCATGTGTGACTCGCAGTCTCGCCAGATAAAGAAGGGCGTATTCCAGCTGAGCCTCTCGCAATTTCTTTTTGACAGGGAGGAATTTTCTCCTTTCTTCTTGCACTAAGGGGGTGAAATCAGGATATATGGAAAACTTCACTCCATTATACTGCAGAGTTTGTTGGGTTCGGGCTGCGCGCAGTGCAACATCCCGGTCGCGATAATTCAGTAATTTGGCGATAATCGGTCTCGGTGGCAGACCTGGCTTGGGAACGGGGGCCAACGAGCGGTGCGCCCGCTCCACAATAAATTGCGGCGAGAAGGATTCCTCTCCAATCGACCCCTTGAGTAGTTTCTCAATGTATAGTTCCATTCTGCCAGTGTCCGTGGACTCCGGAACGCCCGTGACGCGTTTGTTGTTGCTCCGGCTGCGGGCTTCCAAGTCCTCATTCTTGGCCGCTATAGTACGGAGCAGGTTATCCATACGGGCTAATTGCGTGGTATGAGATGTGGTGATGTCGTCATTGTCCGATATGCGCTGCTCCGTGGCAGTGATGCGCTCCTCATTGCGATCAACTTTATGGACCAGGGCGTCCAGTCTGGCGGTCATTCCTTCCACCTTCTCCACCACAGTAGCGAACCCCTGTCTCATCTCCAGGAATAAGCGCGGCAAATCCATGTCTCTGGAGGGGGAAGCAGCAGTCGATGAGATAGCATCGTCGGGCCTTGATTCCGCAGTCGCCGTTTTCGTGGTCTTCTTGGCGCCATCGAAGCTGATTTTGGCCTGGCGGTTATCGAGGCGCCCCATGGTGACCACCGATCGCGCCCCCTTCACACCAGCACCCCGCAAGACCGGGGCCGCAGAAGGGGCAGCTGCTCCGAGACAGTGAGGTACGAGCTCCGGGGCCGTCCGGCGCCCGATCTCTTAGCGACTGCAATGCAATCCACAAAGGGGGCCCGGTAAGGCGGTCTGAAGGACGCGTGCAGGCAGGATGTTGGGCTCCCGCAGTGGCGGGGGGAGCGGCTCTCAGGATCGTGGAAGCAGGGCCACGGCAGGCAGTCGGGAGGGGGGGTCCGGGTTCTCAGGCAAAGAGCGGGTCCGCCTCAGGCGCCGGCAAATATCGCGCAGACCCAGCAACAGTCAACAGACCCTCACGGGCACCAGGAGAAGGGACCTGGACCAGCGCACCTGCACCAATAGGCCCGCAATGGCTTCCGTGCCGCTGCGAGGACTGCAGCAATCAGCAGCGGCGTCCGCTCGTGTTCGGTGCCCTCGTCCCGCACACCACAACAGGTCACCCAGCATGGGGGGGAAAGCACGCCCAGACCATGAGCAGGAGCCCCTTACCGCATACGTGGGCGTCCCCAGGCGCCGCACTCACAAGCACAATGTCCTCTCACAGCTCCCTCCAGGTCGGGCGAGCAGGGCGGCAGCTCCCGTCGGTCCCAGAGCCCTCGGACGGCAAATCAGTACCAGGGAACCCGGTCAGCGGGCCGGGTGGCAGGCAGCCAGTCGTCAATGAGGGTTGTAGCGCCTCCGCGGCGCAGGGGCAGATCCGTTCCAGCTCCCGAGCCCAGAGCGCCAGGCAGGCCCGCCGCCTCATGGCAAGCCCCGGCCAGGTCTCCGCAGCCGACCGCAGCCAACCGGTGCAGGGGATACGCTCCGAGGGCTCAGCCGGGCAGTCTTCTGATGCCGAGTGCAGCGGCACACGCCGCTCAAAATGTCCGAGCTTCGGGTCGAGTGTCAGCAACCACTTCCTGCATCTGACGGTGGGTTATTTCGCGAGTTTGCTCGCCGTTGGTAGCAGATATTTTAAGGATTAGTGTTCAAGGAACGGGAGCTGCTATGCTAGGCAGCCATTCCGTTTGCGCGCCCTCTAGCGCCCCTCCTTGGGGGCAAACTTCAATCTACTTACATCCAATTCACAAAGCGATCATCCATTATGATACAACGCGCAAAACAAACCCTTTGAGGATAGGTCGGCTGAGAGGGATGAAAGTTCAACAGGCAACAACAGAGACTTAAACCATGAAACTCTGAATGAGGCATCAAGGTAGCACTGAGACTATTGTGAAAGGCGATGCCTGTTTTGAGAGTTGGGCGGAGCTAGTTCCTGGAGTAGCCTACAGGAGGACGGAGAGGCCTGAGGAGACAAAATACACTCACTGAGTAACAAGGACTGCCCCGGTTTTACAGTGCTAGTGGGGTAGATTGGATTGGTGTGGGGTAGATTGGGATGAGGTGAGGTAGATTGCAGTGGGGTAGAGTGGTGTAGATTAGAGTGGAGTATATTGGGGTAGATTGGAGTGGTGTAGATTGAGTTGGGGTGAAATGGAGTAGTTTGGAGTGGAGTGGAGTGGGGTAGATTGGGTAGATTAAGGTGGATTGGGGTAGATTGGAGTGGGATATATTGGGGTAGGTTGGAGTGGGGTACATAGGTGAAGAGTGGACTGCAGTAGATTTGGACAGATTGGAGTGGGGTAGAGTGTGGTGGAGTGGACTTGATTGGGTGGATTATTTTAGGGTAGATTGGGGAGGAGTGGGGTAGATTGGGGAGGAGTGGGGTAGATTGGAGAGGAGTGGGGTAGATTGGAGAGGAGTGGGGTAGATTGGAGAGGAGTGGGGTAGATTGGAGAGGAGTGGGGTAGATTGGAGAGGAGTGGGGTAGATTGGAGAGGAGTGGGGTAGATTGGAGAGGAGTGGGGTAGATTGGAGAGGAGTGGGGTAGATTGGAGAGGAGTGGGGTAGATTGGAGAGGAGTGGGGTAGATTGGAGAGGAGTGGGGTAGATTGGAGAGGAGTGGGGTAGATTGGACTGGAGTGGGATAGTGTGCTGCGGGAGCTGTATTCAATCCTTCCTGGGAACTGCAAGAGCTCCCGTGGCTCAGTCAGGGCTGAAGACCTACTCTGTTGTGACGTGCCAGTGTGAGCGCTGGAGGTTGCGAGAGTCAGCGTTCACTACTGGTTGCGGCCTCTGGGGATGAGTCGCACGCAAGCACCTGGCTCGAAGTGGCGCGCTGGGCCGCGATGTGGCGGCAAATCTGAGGATTAATTAGGCTGCACCTCCGAATTGGATTGACAACGCAGCCATATTCAGGACCCTCGTTGGCTTGTCCTCCCCTCCCACCCCCACCCCGTTTTTCACATTGCATATATGGATCCAATGATTGTGGTGTGGCATGCCTGAAGACTAGTAGCGAGACCAGAGTTACTCATTATCAAGCTCCGGTGTATGCGTTCTACCAGTGGGAACATGAACTCTTGTTTTTTTTTCTACATATAACCCCATGGTACTGTAAGCTTCAGATCCAACTCGAGTCGAAAAGTACGCATCAAGGGACGAAGACGTCACTCTGGAGACTTACTGGTGCACTAGCCGCGGGGAAGAGTGAGGCGGGGTGCGCTCCTCAGCAGGCGAGTGGCTGGAGACTGCTTGAGTTGGTGGAGGCGGCTTTCACGTGAGGGCCTGGCTTTGAAAAACACAGCGGGACCTTGTAGCGGGAGGGAATTGCCAGAGGCTGTTGAGGAGGCGTGCAGAGCTCGTTCGAGGCATGTGGGCTGCTGAATTCATATCTAAAGCATAGATCGCCGCCTAGTGTTGGGTCCGGATGATTGCACATTGTTGTCCTGGAAGAGTCTTCGAAGTATCACGAGATAGGTGGCTCCTCCCCTGGACTACAGTGCGCATGGGCATCGACTCCATCCCCAGATTGTTTTTTTCCGCCATTGGGTTCGGATGCATATTTGATCACTCTAGTTCGAATTCGATAAAAAGTTTCTTTTCGGCCCACGGGCCTTTTCTATATCGTCGGTATTGTCTTGCGTTCGGTGTCCAGCTCTGTTCCGGCTCAGTTCCCGAGTCGGACATCCCGAGGAGTCGCGTGGCTCTTCGGTGCTAGAGGCCCAGTCAACGCAACAAGACTTATTCGACAACACGTCATGGAACGGAGCCCGTTCAAGAGGTGCCGCGTGTGCAACTCCAAGTATCCCCACATCGACGTCCACCCGGTGTGCAACAAGTGCCTGTCGCCGGATCACGATGAAGCCAACTGTATGGCTTGTTCTCGTTTTCGCTCCAAGAAGACGATTCGACTTCGGCGCGTGGCGCGCCAGGAGGCCCAGCAGACGGCACCTGACCCGGTGAACATTTTCGATACAGAGGGAGAAGAAGCAGACGAGCAGGAAGTTCAAGAGACGATTTCCATTCCAGCGGCAGAGATCGACTCCAACTACGACGCAGACGTAGAAATGCTAGATACAGAAGACGTCGTCGACGAGGTAGGAGACGACTATGGGGCCTATGGGGCCACGGAAGATAGCTCAGGCGAAGAGCTATGCCCCGTTCGGACATTGACTAAGGCTCAGGTCGAGGGATCGCCACACGGCCTTACCCAAGATCTTACCCCTAAATCCACGGTCTCGCCTCCGGGCCCGACTACGGACACTTCTGCGGAGCCGCCATTAGTCAGATCGAAACCGAAAGAGAAAGCCTCGGTCTCGGAGGACATTTCTACAGAGCCGCCATTAATCAAATCGAAACCGAAAGAGAAAGCTTCGGTCTCGACAAAACCAAAAGTGATAGAGGCGCCATCGAAAAAGAAAACGCCTGTCGCCTTGGTCGGCTCCACGTCTTCGGACATGTCGGTGCAGACGAAGCCGAAGAAGGTTGTCGAATCGGTGAAGTCGCTCAAGGGCGTTGAGCCGAAGACTGGGGCACCGAAAACGCTTGCCAAAGCCGCCGACCCCAAGCCGTCGGCGCCGAAGGCCGTCGACACAGTCAAGGGACTCGGAGCTCCAAAAGCTGTCGATCCTACCCGTCGGTCCGAGAAGGCCAAGACTACTACTACCCTCAAGTCACCACGTGGTGGTGGCTCAAAAGCACCTGTTGAGTCAACAAAGTCGTCCGCATCCTTCACGAAGCAGGTGTCGGACTCGTTGCAGAGCATTAAAGACAGGGCTTCCGCGGTCCATCCGAAGGATACTTCCACACCCAAGTCTGCCACCAAACCACACAAGTCGACGGCGCCGATTCAGTTCACGCTGCCGCCGAAAGTGCCGCCGAAGGCGTTCGCGCCCCAAGCCGGTCGTCGAGCCGTCCATGACGGTCTCCACCGGGCCGAAGCCTACCCCTGCTGTTGTAGGCTCGAAGCATCGACAACCCCTACTCGAGGACCAGTCGGAACAGTTTATCGACGCCAACACCGGTAAACTGTCCATTTACAAGCGCAAGATCACGCCAGCACAGCCTATGGAGTCCTACACAATTCCTTTGAAAAAGAAAAAGGATTCCACGGATTCCCCAGTTCTTGTTGAACTGATTAATCCACGTGCTCAGGACACTGCTCCAATCTCGCCCACTTACTCAGATGTGGAGGCTGGGGAAGGTGACTGCGACGAGTACAACTACCCTGCCGACACTGATCCTGAAGATCAGCATGACACATGGACAGATGCTGCAGACCCAGGGGATCCACAAACTGCCCCGGACACTCAAGTATATGCTGTCAAAACCTCCCCCACTGAGGATTATGCGGCATTTAATGCACTAATTGAAAGGGCAGCAAAAAATCACGACGTCCAGCTGCATGCTGACCCTTTTGAAGTGGACTTTCTGTTTGATACCTTTTCCACCTCTGAAAAGACTGTCAAGACTCTGCCAATGCTCAAGGGTGTCTTGAAACATGCTACGGACATTTTTAAAGAACCCAAACGTGCCAGGGTTATCAACCCCAGAATTGAAAAAAAGTACAAGCCGGCACCTGGCGACCCTACCTACATCAAGGGCCAGTTGCCGTTGGACTCCCTGGTTGTTTCTAATGCCCGGAAGAGGGCAAATTCACAGACTACTGGTGATGCTCCTCCCCCTGACAAAGAGTCTAAAGTGCTAGAAGCATCAGGGAAGAGGGTGGCGGCTCAATCGGCCAATATCTGGCGTATTTCTAACACGCAGGCGCTCTTTGCCAGATATGACAGGGCACACTATGATACCCTTGAAACCCTCTTACAACACTTGCCAGATGAGTATAAGGAGGCAGCAGAGATGCTCATTCAAGAAGGGAAGCTCATCTCAAATGCTTCCATTAAGTGTGCACTGGACGCAGCGGACACCGCGGCCATGGCCATTAACACCAGTGTAATATTGCGGCGTCAGGCCTGGCTCAGAATCTCTGGGTTCAAGCCGGAGATTCAAACCACCATCCTCAATCAACCTGTCAACCCTGACCACTTATTTGGCCCTGAGGTGGACACCACCCTAGAAAAAATCAAAAAAGACACCGAGACTGCAAAGTCTATGGGGGCTCTTCAGTCCCAGCAGTTATGGGGTAGTACTTTTCGTCGCTCAAGCAATAGAGGTGTTTCCAGAGGCCAGATGTCCCAGCAAACACAGTACAGTAAAGGTGGTGCACAAACCTCTTACAACAAGCAGAGTAGAGGCGGATATCGCGGCAACAGCACCAAGGGCAGAGGTCGTGGAAACAACAACTCCCGATCCTCCGCCGCCAACAAACAGTGACGCCTTGTCACTACCCCCCGACCATACAACACCTGTCGGGGGGGAGACTCCAACAGTTCCTGCCAGTCTGGAAATCCATCACCACAGACAGGTGGGTCAGAAAACTTATCCAGTAGGGTTATTGTCTGGAGTTAACATCCACTCCACCCAACGTCCCCCCAAAGCACCGGCCTATGTCAACAGAGCATTTGCACTTATTGCAGCAAGAGGTGCTCGTCCTGCTGCAAAAAGGGGCAATCGAGCTTGTGCCAGTGGAACAAAGAGGCTCGGGTGTGTACTCCCTGTACTTCTTGATCCCAAAGAAAGACGGGTCCTTGCGTCCCATACTGGACCTCAGACCCCTAAACCAGTACATTCTATCAGAACACTTTCTCATGCTAACTCTGCAGCAGGTTCTTCCGTTGCTCAGTCAAGGGGATTTCCTCGCAACATTAGATCTAAAAGACGCATATTTTCACATTCCACTACATCCGTCACACAGAAAATACCTCAGATTCACCATTCAGAATCAGCATTACCAATTCAAGGTCCTCCCTTTCGGAGTGACCACAGCGCCCAGGGTGTTCACGAAATGCCTGGTGACAGTGGCTGCACACCTCAGGAGACAAAACGTTCACGTCTACCCTTATCTAGACGACTGGCTTGTCCAAGCAAAGTCGGCCCACCAGTGCGCTGCCAACACGTACCACACCATTCACCTTCTTCACGATCTGGGGTTCTCACTAAATTATCCGAAGTCACACCTTCAGCCCGCACATGTGCGGCAGTATCTAGGCGCGACAATAAACACACTGGCGGCCACAGCGCAGCCAAATTCTGTGAGGATCAACAGCATTCAATTGCTGATACAGAGATTCAGACCGCAACACTCGCTTCCAGCACGAGTGTTCATGCAGTTGATAGGCATGATGGCCTCCTGCATCTTCATAGTCCCGCATGCGAGACTACATATGCGTCCGCTTCAGGAGTGCTTGGCACGTCAGTAGAATCAGGCTCACGGACAGTTGAAAGACCTAGTGTTGGTGACCGGTCGGGCATACGACTCTCTGCATTGGTGGAATCCACACAACCTTTACAAGGGCCGACCGTTCCAAGAGCCTGTTCCACAGATCATCCTAACCACGGACGCTTCTCTCCAGGGTTGAGGAGCTCATGTGCTCCAATACACAGTGCAGGGACTATGGACGACCTAGAGTTGATGGCAATCTTCATGGCACTGAAGGCATTCAAGATACATCTGTGCAACAAAGTCGTGTGGATCCGGACGGACAACATGACGGCCATGTACTACATTCAGAAGCAGGGAGGTACACACTCTCCACAGTTGTCTCTTCTGGCTCAGAGCATGTGGAAGTGGGCCATACGGAGGAACATCTTCCTCATGGCGGAACACCTCCCCGGCAAGGACAATCAGATGGCGGATCTGCGCAGCAGGTACAGCCACCAAATGCAGTACTCCGCCCGTACTTCCAGCAGTGGGGTCATCCAGAGATAGACCTGTTCGCCACAAGGGAAAACGCCAAATGCCAAAGCTTTGCCGTCAGGTTCCCGCACCCACAGTCGCAGGGCAATGCGATATGGATGAACGGGTCAGGCAAATTTGCGTACGCTTTTCCCCCAGCACCTCTAATACCGCTGGTGGCACGAAAGCTGAAGCAACACTCAATGACGCTCATCCTGGTTGCTCCAACGTGGGCACGCCAACCATGGTACCCCAGTTTCTAGAACTTTCCGTGGTACCGCATCAAAGGCTGCACCTCACACCCAGACTTTTGACGCAGAGCCATGGAGACATTCAGCACCCAGATCCGCAACAGCTCAACCGGCGATCTGGCTCCTGAGGTCTTAGAGTTTGGCTACCTCAACTTGCCTCCTGACTGCATGGATATCATACGGGAGGCAAGAAAGCCCACCACCAGAGCATGCTACGCAGCCAAATGGAAGCGTTTTATCATTTATTGCGTGGGCCACAACATTGACCCGCTTGATGCGTCCATGCACAACATCATTTGTTATCTGTTACATCTTTACAAATGCAATCTGGCATATGCTTCCATTCGAATACATTTATCGGCCATAGCGGCTTATCTCCAAAACAGGCAGCATCTCTCCCTTTTCAGAGTGCCTGCCATTAAAGCTTTTCTTGAAGGGCTCAAACGAGTCATTCCTCCCAGGACCCCGCCTGCTCCTGATTGGAATCTTAATGTGGTCCTCACCCGACTGATGGGTCCACCTTTTGAGCCTCTACATTCTTGCGAGATTCAGTTCTTAACATGGAAAGTGGCTTTCTTGATAGCCATTACGTCACTGCGACGTGTTAGTGAGCTCCAGACGCTAACTGTACAGGAGCCATTCATTCAAATTCACTCCAACCGGGTGGTGCTGCGCACTAACCCTAAATTTCTTCCGAAGGTGGTTTCACAGTTCCATGTCAGACTATTGAACTACCTGTGTTCTTCCCAAATCCTGAGTCGGTGGCAGAAAGAATGCTCCACACTCTGGACGTCAAAAGGGCTTTGATGTACTACATTGATAGGACCAAAGATTTTAGGAAGACTAAACAACTCTTTGTTGCCTTTTCCGCACAACACAAAGGCAACCCCATTTCTAAAGCAGGTATAGCCAGGTGGATCGTTAAGTGTATTCAAATTTGCTATCACAAGGCTAAGCGCACTTTAACCATCCCCCCAAAAGCCCACTCCACCCGCAAGTTGGGGGTCTCCATGGCTTTCCTTGGAAATATCCTTTAGAAGACATTTGTAGAGCAGCCACATGGTCTACCCCACACACATTTACAAAACACTACTGTGTAGATGTACACTCCAAGCAGCTGTAGGGCAGGCTGTTCTAAAAACACTTTTTCAAACGTCTGCAGCTGGCACAGGCGGCCGCCGCTAATGGAGGGACTGCTGTATATTCTATGCTATAGATATGAATTCAGCTGCCCACATGCCTCGAACTGAATATGCTACTTACCAGCATGCATCTGTTCTTGGCATGTAGGGCTGCTGACATTCATATCGCCCACCCTCCTCCCTGGCGCCTGTAGCGGCTGCAGAATTTACACTTACTCTTAGCATGGCCATCGCTCACACTGTTACACTCCATCTTCGCCACAATGGCTAAAAACAATCTGGGGATGGAGTCGATGCCCATGCGCACTGTAGTCCAGGGGAGGAGCCACCTATCTCATGATACTTCGAAGACTCTTCCAGGACAACAATGGGCAATCATCCGGACCCAACACTAGGTGGCGATCTATGCTATAGATATGAATGTCAGCAGCCCTACATGCCAAGAACAGATGCATACTGGTAAGTAGCATATTCATTCATGTACATGGCCACAACTTTACCCGTTAATTAGGTGCGTGAAACTCAAACACAGCTGCGCTTCAGGTGTTAGGGGATCTGCTGTGCAATACACTGCTGTAGCGGACTGGGCTTGGTAAATTGGTGGCGCTATCAATCAATCAATCATTTGTAAAGCGTACTACATACCTGCGAGGGTCTCAAGGCGCTGGGGAGGGGGGCCGCTACTGATCGAACAGCCCGGTCTTGAGTATCCTCCTGAAGGCAGCAGGTCTTGGGTCTGTTGTAGGCTCAGTGGGAGGGTGTTCCATGTGTTGGTGGCGAGGTAGGAGAAAGATCTCCCGCCGGCGGTTGTTCTTCGGATTCGTGGGACGGTGGCGAGTGAGAGGTCGGCGGAGCGTAGCTGGCGGTTGGGGATGTAGAAGGAGAGCCATCTGTTGAGGTAGGCTGGGCAGGTCTTGTGGAGTGCTTTGTGTGCGTGGATGAGGAGCTTGTAGGATATCCTCTTGTTGACGGGGAGCCAGTGCAGTTTTCTCAAGTGAGGGGTGATGTGGCTGTGTCGTGGTACGTCGAGGATCAGTCGTGCCGAGGCATTTTGGATGCGTTGTAGTCTTTTGTTGAGCTTGGTCGGGGCTCCCGCGTAGAGAGCATTTCCGTAGTCGAGTCTGCTGCTGACAAGGGCCTGGGTGACTGTCTTTCTTGTATCTTTCGGGATCCATCTGTAGATCTTGCGTAGCATGCGGAGGGTGTTGAAGCAGGAGGAGGAGACGGCGTTGACTTGCTTGGTCATTGAGAGCGTTGAGTCGAGGATGATTCCCAGGTTGCGTGCTTGGTTGGTGGATGTCGGGGCTGCCCCCAGTGCTGTCGGTCACCAGGAGTCGTCCCAGGTCGAAGGGTTGGAGCTGAGGATGAGGACCTCCGTCTTGTCAGAGTTCAGCTTCAGACGGCTGATCTTCATCCAGTCGGCGACGGCCTATGATTCTAGAGACCCGAAATTTTGTATTTTCTCCAAGAGTTTGCTGACTCTGTGGCCTGCTACATCCAGCACAATGGGTAAGCCTGACAGGAACCAGCCTCAACTAAACTTCCAGTTGCATAAGAGTAGTAAATCAGCTCATAATGCAGCATCGGATTCAGAATTGGACACTGCTGAGCAGGCCCCAACGGCGCTAGAGAAGACCCTGGCGGCAATTCAAACTAGCCTGCAATCCATAGATGTTAAGATAGACGGTAAGATTGAGGCGCTGAAGCGGCACAACTGGGAGCGGCTGAAAAAAGGATATCGGATGTTGAAGATGGTCTGCAGCACGTGGCTGCTAAAACAGCATACATCGAGAAGATACTGGGCTTATCAAAGACAAGAATGAGGACATTGAAGCGCTTTTGAGATGCAATAATGTACTCATCCTGGGACTACCAGAGTCAACAAATGAATGAAGCTCTATTTCGGGAGGTATGTGGACCAGACACTCTTTCGAATATGCTGGTGGTGGAGCGTGCTCACAGATCTCTGGCGGCGCGACCGCCCCCGGGTGCTCCACCTCAGCCCATTATTGCATGGCTTCTAAATTTCAGAGATAGAGACACAGTGCTGCGTGTGGCCTGACGGAAAGGAACTGGGCAGTATCAAGGAAATGAACTCTCATTCTATCCAGATTTTACCGCTTCGGTCCAAGCCGCGTGAAAAGAGTTCCAGGGTGTAAAGAAAGTGTTGCTGAAGGAGCAGGTACCATACTCTATGCTGTTTCCCGCGCACCTGCAAATTGGAGTTGATAATGCGGCAAAGATCTTCAGCAATCCGAAACTGGCAATGGACTATGCAAAGTCTTTGAGACGCAAAAAGCAGTCATCTGGCAATACTTCAGACACTGATGAGTGACATTGCATATCTGTATTTTTATTTCTTCTCTTGTTTGCGGGTTTGGGGAGTGCATGCAGTTTCATGTTTGACTTCCGGGCACTAGTTGTATCCAAGCTGTACGGCAACAATAAGTTTGTTGTAGATCTGATGACATCGAGTATAGTGCATTTTAGGGTTGTCTAAAGCGATTCGTTGTAGACGGAGGATCAGTTCTTATCATGTGTGCATTGGGAACTACTGGAGTAGTATTTACTGTAGTGTATTGAGCACTGCTGAACTGAAGTTTATAATGTTGACTTAGATCGCCACTGTTGGGAGAAGAATATTCAACTGCTCTAGGAAATCTATTAATGTTATGTGCTACATGTCCCTTCTGGACACGGGTGGGTTGTAACAGTAACTATACATCCGGTGGTGGCCCCCTCCCTCTAGTAAGGGATAGAGATGTGCGTCACTACGATGCCCCTCTATGGGTATATACCCCATCATGACTTGGGAGTACGAAGTTTTCTGTTGGGTGGGAAAGTTACCAAAGGGAATGTCTTTGGTGTATCGGGGTTGCCAAAGTGGGTGGGGGGGGAAGGGGTGGGTTACTGCATAATGTGGGGTTGTTGAGATCTTGAATGAAATGGAAACAGACACAGATCGAAATAGGCTTTTGATGAACTTGAGTGAATTAGCACTGAAGTACGGACTCACACAACACAGCAGTAGTGATGGGTGAGTGGTACAACTGTATAACGTGGAACATTCGTGGCCTAAAAACTCCTAAAAAAGTCAGACTAGTATTAGCTTAGCTTGATAGGCACAACATTCATATAGCCCTCCTGCAGGAAAGGCTTCTATGCAAGCAAAGAGAGAATAATATTGCAATAAATGGGAGGGGTACAAGATAGCGTCCGCGTTTTGCACATACTCCAGGGGTGTTCCTATTTTAATAAAGAAAGGTATACCGCTTCTCCCCACGCTGTCGCATACTGACAATGAGGGCTGCTGGGCTCTGGTACAGGGCAAGTTAGGTAATACATTGATTACACTCATTAATGTATATGATCCAGTAGTGGATGAGCTGCACACTTTTATACAATTGCTGGGAATACTCCGTACATGGCCGGAAGTGGCGACATTGTGGGGAGGCGACTTTTAATGCACACCTTGACCCGAGCCTAGACAAGTCCAATCCCCAGGGGGCCACACTATCAAAATTGCGCAGTGTGTGCGTGATGTTATGGCGGAGATGGGCCTGGTCGTTGCGTGGAGGCTACGCAATGCAACTGACAGGGTGGGAACACATATAAAGCCGGCGTATCAAAGCTGGTCCAGGTTACACTATTGGTTATTGAATGAAGAAGCTAATGGATGGGTAACAAATGTGCATAATTTGCCGCGCACACTTTCAGATCATAACCCAATACTGCTAGGAATCCAAATACCAACTAACATGCACTTTCCTTTCACCTGGAGATTTAGAGCTGAGGCGAGGCATTACTTGATCCTCTATACGAGGATACTATAAGGCAAGCCATAACGCAATATTTTGAATGAATGTAGTGACGGTGGATAGCCCGGCTATCTTGTGGGAGGCATTCAAGGTCACGATCCGTGGGGTTTGTATTCGCACCACTTCGGGTATCTTGAAAGATCTTAGGGGTCAGCTGACGAAGCTTGAGAAAACAGTTGAGCGAACTTGAAACGCAATATGTTATAGACCCGGCGAACAACCCCCTCGACAGACGTCACACTTTATTAAAAGAGTATGATGAATTAGTGGACTCTGAGATACGATATAAGTCGCGGCGGCATGTGGCCAGAGCCTATGGTTAGGCTGGCCGTCCCGGTAGGAAGCTTGCTGAGACGCTACGATTTAGAGCTAACCACCATCATATTAGTAAGATAGTGGATGGGGAAGGGGAGGAACACTGTAGGCCTCAGGACATTGTGGAACAGTTTAGGATCTTTTACGGCGAGCTGTACGCCACGCGCGGCACATGTGACGAAACTGCCCTGTCTGAATATCTGGATGAGGTCGTTTGTGTGTGGCTTGCGGGCAGACATCGCGAATACCTTAGTCAGCCTATAGAGGAGTCGGAAATTAAGGAGGCAATTAAGTCTCTACCTAATAATAAGGCCCCTGGCCCTGACGGGCTCACTTCGGAATTTTATAAACAATATGCAGACATCATTTCTCCGTGTTTATCAGAGGTGTATGCGGAAGCTAATGATTCAGGGATCCTGCAACCATCGCTCATACAGGCGCTTTTCTTCACTTTTCTCAAGAAGGATAAAGATCCAACATTGTGCGAATCGTATCGCTCTTTGTCATTAATAAACCTTGACGCAAAAATATTGGTGAAAATATTGGCCACCAGATTGCAACCGTTGCTTCCCGCCATGGTTTTACCAGACCAGTCTGGTTTCGTGCCGGGGCGCTCCACCTCTAATAACCTCCGCACAATATTCATCATATATCATATTTTAAATCCTGATCTCCAAGCTGCGGCGGTCATGCTTGATGCCGCAAAGGCATTCGATTCCATTGAATGGGTTATATGTCCCATATTCTTAGGAGAACAGGATTTCCCAATGTTTTACTTTGCTGGTTGCAAATACTCTACACCGATACCTCGGCGAGAGTCCGAGTAGGCAGCCTCACTTCCGAGTAGACCGTGGCACGAGGCAGGGATCATGGGCTATAATTTCTGCCTTGAAGAGGATGTACTTAATTTGCTTCCTAGTCCTTTTTAAATAAGCATTTATGCAAAAATAAATATTTTAAATTATTTCAGCCCTTTTTGCCTATGAGTATCTTTTTTTAAATTGTAAATTTCTTCCTTTAAAATATGCAAAATAGTACCTTAAGGTACGCGATTGTCGTTGAGCAGACCTCATTAAAAGTTTCTTTGGGATGATGCACGTAGGTGGGAAAATTCTATGGTCGTTTAAATAAGATGCACATGATGGCTAACAGTAATTACAAGTCAGTAACTCTCCATTTATTGAATTGTCAGTTGGAACTAATTTTCATTTTCTATCTATACTCCTTTCATATGGCTACAGAAAGGTCTGAGTTGTTACTAGCCTTTTGGTGCGTAGGGAGGAAGGCCGTATAGTGAAGTATGTGTATCATGATTCCCTATTTGAAACTCTGTCCTTGCTGGTGACCTGTATTGCTGCATTGCCTGGACGGGACGCTCGCTAAACTCGTCCTATTACCCTGGTGGGACTCTTGGTCCCAGGTTACACCACCACATCATTTTGCCCGAGTGCTCACAGCTGCTGCAGGGGGAGGCGCTGTCATCGCGCTATAAAGTGCCACCTTCCCCCACGCAACGCGGGGCGCGCGCGGGCGATGCCGGGAGAAGCCCGGGACAAGGGCGGGGCCGAAAGAGGCTGGGCTGGGCCGCCCCTCTTGGGCCCTGTATATCAAACTCTACTTTCTACACCTTTCTCCCTACTTACTGCTACAAGCCAAGTTAAACTCCTCAATATCTTATTCCAGTCGATTGCTCCTGTAGTTTCACTGATTTGACTTTGTGGGTGCTTCCAGAAAAAAACTTTGTGGCACCAGGAGATAAGCTGTTGTGATTCCAACACTTAGTAAGGTCTATATCCAGGCGATTTATCACCGAGCCTATCCTAATAAAGGTGGACTAATTTAGACCTAAGTCTTGTGCGCCTGGAATGAATGAAAATAGTTAATCAGACCACGCCATCAGACTTCCTGGTTATATTCACCTTATCTGAGCTAGTAGTGGAAAGTATCTTGCCTTGTTGTAGCACTTTCGCTGATTAGGGCAATTTGGCGTTATACAGTGTTGGCTGCTGATTATGTCCGGAGGGGGCAACTTAACAATGAGTAAACGGAAGGGAGCTGCTGGAACGCTTGACGATTTTATAACACGAGCGGAATCAGTACTCTGCCACCAGATCGAACTAGCACAAAGGAGATTATCGTTAGACCCCTCTACACTTCCAATTTATAGCCAATTTGGAGCACAGTTGGCATCAAATGAACTGCATTTAAACTTAAGTTTGGACAATCAACCTGAAAACACCCAATCTGCTTTGAATAATCCCACAATAGAACTATTGGGATCTCTTAATGTAATCAATCAGGCAAGTCCTTGGATTTCTACAAGATTACAAGTACAGAAAACAACGGGAGCAACCAAAGAAAGAAGTGAAAAAATACAGGGGGCGAAAAGAACTTGTGAAAAAAAAAAGGAAAGTGGGTGGAAAAGGGAGTATATGTAGTGGGGATGTAAATGCATTAGAATACGAGGAGAGCAGGTTTAGAACAATAGGGGTGCAAACTGATGCCCATAATCTTTCTAGACAAAATGAGGAGAGTGAAGAAGTAGGAGCAGTAGAACAAACTGTGGTGGATATCTTTAAAACTGCCTTGGATTCTATCCAGATTCAGATAAATGAGTGTATGGATAGTAAACTAATAGCTATGGACAGTAAAATCGACCAGTTAAATGACACCATAGGCCAATTAGGCACCACCATTGGGGAGGGAAATAGAATAATTAGAGAAGGGGCCAAACTAATAGCTGACTTAAAGACAGCTCTTCGGGCCAGTGAGGAAACCCGTGATGTTGATTGTATCCTAAAACAACCGAGCGTAGAAACCTTAAACACTGTTGAGACAGACAATATAGTAGAGGACATGGGGTGAATGAGCCAAAGAAGAAGGCTGTTACCCGTCCCGATAGCAACTCTTACAACATAGAGAGAAATAGCTATAGGGCAATAGTGCACAGCCCAAAGGCCACCGATTTGATCCCCAATTCTGATGCCTTGAAGTTACCTCCAGCTGCATGCCCATATGTTCTAGTACTAACTGATGTTCTAGCTTTGAAAAGGGATCAAAATGAATCCTGGTACAACCTTAGGAACAAAGTTGTTGACTGGCTTTCCAAGTATAAAAAGTTTAATCCTAATAAAGCAAGTGAAATCCTGAAGGTGCTTAGGGTAGGGTGGGTGGGAGATTGTTCAAAGGATATACAGAGAGACTGTATTGTTGTAAATTTTAAACATCCTTACATAGTAGTACCCTGTTTAGAGCACACGAGGAGACGTCAACTTGGAAAAACAAAATCCATGCCCTACCATTTTAAACCTCCAGTTTAAACCGAGTGAAACTGGAATTAATAATAACCGCAGTCATCGTCGTCAACACCAGACCTCATCATAGACGAGGCACCGATCGAGGTAGACGTCGAAGAACAGCAAGAAGACGCCGCTTCCGAGGCAGAAGAGTCAGCTTCCGGAGATGAGGATCGATCCGAAGATGATGATGATCTTTTTCCAGCTGGTCAACAGGTTGTGAGTAAGAACGTCGACCCTGTTCACCCCCCCTGTTCCGGGACAGGCTTTGGTTCCACCCCACCTTCGGGTCTCGGTACACACTGATCGAAAACTTCCGATGTCCCGCTTTTGAGCTCGGCAGCGAAGAGTGTTAAAAAGCCTCCGGTCGACTCGGGCTCGAGTCAGACCATCGGTCCCGAGAAACAGAAGGTGCTTAAGCCAAAGTCAGCACCGGCACCAAGACACCCTTCGATACCGAGGGTTAACGAACTGAAACCGAAACCAAGTTTGGCACAAAAGGATGTTTCAAAACCAAGTTCGGCACTGAAAGAGGTTACAAGGGTTACCGAAACAAAAACTACTTCGGTACCTAAAAAGTCTGACCCGAAAGCGGTTTCCATAACAAAACACATTTCGACACCAAGAACGGACGAGTCTAAACACTCGGCAGCCAGAGCTTCGGATCCAAAAGGTGTAGATCCTAGCAAAAAACAAGATAAATATTCAGAATCGAAAGCAAGAACCGTTCCGAAGATTATAGACACTGTTAAAACTAAACCTGACGGCTCCAAACCATATAAATCGACGCTGAAGAAGGATTTACCTGTAGAAGAGCTTTTCCAGCCTGATGTAAGGAAAAAGACTCTGAAAATTCATCCAGAAACTGGACAAATATATACAGTGCCTGAAAAGAGGAAAATGGATTGTCCTAAAACATCTCCTGTTCCTCCAAAGAAGCATATTCAGACTTTACCCACAAGACCTCTTTCACCACATGTAGAAATACTAGATATTTCTCCTGCACACTTACCAATTAGTACACATAGTAGGATACCACAGGAGGAGGATTATGGGGAGACATACTCTCAACAAAGTTATCAACAAATAGAGGAAGTTGATGACCCAGATGATATGGCTGGGTCATCAGGTGACCAATGGGAAGATTACAATGCACCAGATCTACCACAAGACGAGGCATACCCGTCTAGACCATCTCCACCAGATGACACTATTGGGTTCACACAGATCATTCATAGAGCAGCTACTTTTCATGGAGTAGACCTGCATACAGATCCAATAGAAGTGGATTTTCTTATGGATACACTATTAACAGCACATAGAACAACTACCACACTGCCAATACTGAATGGAGTGGTAAGAAACGCACCAGAAATATTTAAAGACCCAGTCAGGGCCAGGGTAATTAACCCCAGACTGGAAAAGAAATATAAAGCGGCTCCCTCTGATCCAGCATACGATAAGGGACAGCTGCCACTAGGTTCGCTGATAAAGTCAAATGCGAGAAAAAGAGCCAATTCGCAGTAAACAGGGGATGCTCCACCCCCTGACAAAGAATCAAAGCTTCTAGACGCCTCAGGGAAGCGCACGCTATCACAAGCTGCTAATATATGGAGGATTGCTAACACTCAAGCTCTGTTAGCAAGATACGAAAGAGCCCATTATGATGAGCTAGAGTCTCTTATGCAACACCTGCCAGAAAAATATACGGCTAGGCTGCTGATTTAATACAAGAGGGCATGGTTATAACTAACACCTCCATAAGATGTGCACTAGACACTGCGGATACAGCATCTAGAGCAGTAAATACAGGGGTACTGTTGCGTAGGCATGCATGGCTAAGAATCTCAGGATTCAAACCAGAGGTACAAGCCAGTATACTAAACCAGCCATTTGACCAACAATATATTTTCGGTCCAAATGTAGATACTGCGCTAGAAAAAATGAAAAAAGACACAGATACCGCAAAATCAATGGGCGCTTTACAAACACAAGCTCATAGACCTTTCTTTCGTCGCTCCTCCTATAGAGGTGCATCAAAAGGCATCCAAGCTGAAAATACCTCCTCTACTTAAAAACAGACCAACCAAACCTCACCCAGTAAGGGATACTATAGAGGAGGGTATAGAGGAAATAATAATAAGGGCAGAGGCAGAGGCTACAACAATCGCAACGCCTCTACCCCCAAACAGTGACTTCCTTACAATCCCCCAAGACCATTCCACTCCGGTCGGGGGAAGATTACAACAGTTCCTACCTGTCTGGAACTCCATCACCACAGACAGGTGGGTGAGACAAATAATACAGTCCGGTTATTGCCTGGAGCTCATTCCCACTCCTCCAACAATACCACCCAGACAACGTCCTATGTTACAAGAGCACCTATTACTACTAAGGCAAGAAGTATAATCACTACTGCAAAAGAATGCAATAGAACCAGTACCAAGGGAACGGCAAAACAAAGGGGTTTACTCCCTTTATTTTCTCATACCCAAAAAAGACGGGTCTCTCAGACCAATTCTAGATCTAAGACCCCCTAAACCAGTACATACATTCAGACCACTTTCATACGGTCACATTACAAAGAGTTCTACCGTTACTAGAAAAAGGGGACTTCCTTGCCACATTAGACCTCAAGGACCCCTATTTCCACATTCCCATTCATCAGTCTCACAGAAAGTACCTAAGATTTGTGCTAGAAGGTCAGCACTACCAATTCAAGGTGCTACCCTTCGGTGTAACAACAGCACCTCGAGTATTCACAAAGTGTTTAACGGTAGTAGCAGCACACTTAAGAAGGGGCAACATTCATGTATTCCCATATTTAGACGACTGGCTAATAAAATCCAAGTCATACAACCAATGTGTACAGCACACGCAGCAAACAGTCTGTCTGCTGCACAAGTTGGGGTTTTCAGTAAATCAAAACAAGTCTCATCTACAAACGTCCCTATCTCAGCAGTACCTAGGGGCCACAATAGATACCTCCAAGGCAGTAGCGTATCCCAACGTAATAAGAATACAAGCTATGCAGAATCTCATACAAAAATTCCAAGCACAACACTCACTACAAGCTCGAGTGTTCATGCAGCTAATAGGAATGATGGCATCTTGCATTTTCATAGTGCCATACGCAAGGCTACAAATGCGCCCCATACAAGAATGCTTAGCGGGTCATTGGAATCCGGCTCAACAAGAGATAACAGATCTGGTGGTGGTAGACGAACGGATGCATCGCTCTGTGCAATGGTGGAACACTAAAAACCTTTCCAAGGGCCGGCCGTTTATAGAGCCAGTTCCACAAATAATACTGACCACAGACGCATCCCTCACGGGATGGGGAGCGCACTTACAAAGTCACACAGTACAAGGAATATGGACAATGAAACAAAACGTACTTCCCATAAATTATCTGGAGTTACTAGCAATCTTTCAAGCTCTAAAATCTTTTCAACATTACATATCAAACAAAACTGTACTAGTCCAGACGGACAATATGACAGCAATGTATTACATTCAGAAGCAAGGAGGAACACACTCCCTACAGCTATCCTGGCTGGCGCAGAGCATTTGGAGATGGGCCATTCCTCAAAACATTTTTTTGTTAGCCGAGCATCTACCAGGAGTTTACAATCAATTGGCAGATCTGTTAAGTCGTCAGAGATAACAGATAAACGAATGGGAACTTCATCCTCAAGTTCTTCAGCCATTCTTTCAAATGTGGGGACAACCAGAGATAGATCTGTTTGCCACACAAAGCAACTCCAAATGCCTAAGCTTCGCCGCCAGGTACCCACACCCACTATCAAAAGGCAATGCGGTATGGATGAACTGGTCAAACAAATTTGCGTACGCTTTTCCACCTCTCCCACTAATTCCATTAGTGGTACACAAACTAAGACAACATGCTCTCACATTGATTCTAATAGTACCAACGTGGGCGAGACAGCCATGGTACACAACGCTACTGCAGCTCTCTGTTTTACCACACCACAAACTAAAACTCTCCCCACATCTACTAACACAGAACCATGAAGAGATTATGCATCCAGACCCAATGCAGCTCAATCTAGCGATTTGGCTCCTGAAGTCTTAGTTTGGATATCTAAATTTACCTCCTGATTGCATGGATGTCATTAAAGAGGCAAGACGTCCTACCACTAGAGCATGTTATGTGGCAAAATGGAAAAGATTTGTTGTATATTGTACAAATAACAATGTTAACCCCCTGGATGTTTCAATACAAAATATCATATGCTATCTATTACATCTGCAAAGATCTAATTTAGCATACTCTTCAATTAGGTTACATCTAGCGGCTATAGCGGCATATCTCCAAAACAGACAACATTTGTCATTGTTTAGAGTACCTTCAATCAAAGCGTTTATGGAAGGACTTAAACGAATAATTCCTCCAAGAATACCACCTTCTCCAGTCTGGAATTTAAATATTGTTGTCACAAGACTTATGGGTCCACCATTTGAACCATTGCATAAGTGTGAGTTACAGTTTCTTACATGGAAAGTTGCCTTTTTAGTGACAGTTACATCACTACGAAGAGTGAGTGAGATACAGGCATTAACAATTCAAGAACCATTTATACAACTTCATCATAATAAACTGGTCCTCAAGACAAACCCAAAGTTTCTGCCAAAGGTCATTTCACCATTCCATCTCAACCAATCCATTGAGTTACCAGTATTTTTTTCCACAACCGCAAACAGTTGCAGAAAGAGCTCTTCACACACTAGACGTGAAAAGAGCGGTTCTATACTACATAGATAGGACAAAACCTTTTCGTAAAACTAAACAAATGTTTGTGTCCTTTTCGCCTCCACATAAAGGCAATCCGATTTCAAAATCAGGCAATTGCCAGGTGGATTGTTAAATGTATTCAAATTTGTTACCACAAAGCAAAACATACTTTAACCATTCCTCCTAGGGCTCATTCTACCCGTAAGATAAGAGCATCTATGGCATTCTTAGGAAACATACCATTAGATGATATATGTAAAGCAGCTACATGGTCTACTACACACGCATTTACAAAACACTATTGTGTAGATGTGCAAGCAAAACAACAAGCAAGTGAGGGCAAGGCTGTACTAAAGACATTATTTCAAACTACTGCAACAGATGTGGGTGACCGCCGCTAAGGGAGAAACTGCTGTGCAATCTATGCAAGAGTGTGGTCTGCAGCCCATATGCCTCGAACAGAAAATGCTACTTACCAGTATGCATCTGTTCTTGGCATGTAGGGCTGCAGAACCACACACGCCCACCCGCCTCCCCAACTACCTATATCTGTTCCAGTATTATCTTATTTAGATACACAATACATGGTCATACTTATCTGTAACAATACAACTCCATCATTTGCCCAAATGGCGAAAACAATCTGAGGATGGAGTCGATAACCATGCGCATTATGGTCTAAGGGAGGAGTCACCCAGCAGACAAAGACTCTTCCAAGACAACAACAAAGTGTAATCATCCGAGCCCACCGCCAGATGGTGATCTAATGCAAGAGTGTGTGGTTCTGCAGCCCTACATGCCAAGAACAGATGCATACTGGTAAGTAGCAATTTCCTTTTGCTATGCGTGCACTATTCCTAACTCTTTTCTGCAGCCGGGACATCCCATGAATTCTGAGGAGGGATATTCCCACTGGTTGTCTAGGGTGTGCAATATATCCTGATATGTTAGGGTGCTTCCCCTAGCTGGCCGTGGAGTGTGCTTTATGTCCTGCTCTGTTTGGGTATTCCCACTTTCTTGCTCTGGTCTGCAGCATGCTTGTTTTCCTCTGTTTGAACACATGTAATCTGCATAATGTGCTGTGTTAGGGTACTACCAACATCCAGCCATGTGGCACTCTACTTTCCTTTCCCTGCTAGAATATTCCAGTGATATCATAGTAGAATTTTCTAGCTGATTTGCAGCACGTATACTGCATTGCATTATATGTCTGTGGATTCCAAACCTTGGGGCTGAGACATGTTAAATGCCCTAAGCTTTCCTTAAATTCAGTCCATGAGAGTGGCTTTGACATGCTGCATACATTGTCCTGTGGGAATATTTTCATTAAATGACCATAAGGCATTGTTCATACTGTGCTTTAAGCTATATTAGATCCAATGTAGATTGCACTCCCTATTCCAATATTGTAGTAAACATTCAAGATTCAGTTATGCTGCCTTTCCAGCTCTATTACAATTTTACATTATCTGTCCTTGAGCCATACTGTATACGCTGCTGTATAAGAATGGTTACACTGGTCACACATAAGGCGTACTGCATTCACTACTTTGTTAGGATATTACCATACATCAAACCAGCGCATGTGCTGCATACCCAGCTCCTTTTGGATATTTCTCCATCGAGCTGTAAACTATGTTCCATACCATGCTCTGTTGAGCTAATCCCAGTATATAACCATAAGGCATGCTGCATACACCTCCTTCTCTTTGATAATATTCCTAAATATTTGGTTCTGAACATGATGCATACCTTGCTGTGTCTGGATTTTATTACTGTGTAGGCTTGAGTGGGGTGGTTCTCTAGCACTGGATCTGTGAGTGGTTCATATGCCGTAAATTGTTTCTACTAGCCGGGCTGAGAACTTGTGTTGTAAATAGTGCATCCATGTTATCTTGGCCAATCAGTAATAGCCTGTGAGTCGATGACTATTAACCTCTTCCAATGGAGGCAATCACAGATTGTTTCGCAACATATTCGAGTAAAGAATTCTTTAAGCTTGAGTTCCTTTCGAATTGCACATTTTTGATTTTCCATTTGTATTAAGAGTGTTTGTTTACCATACATTTGCAACATGTGCGTGATAGGTTTTTGTCTGTACAGATTTTATTTTAAAATGGCTTACAAGCCTTAATGATGATTTATGAATTTGCTTTGAACGTTATTAGATTGGGCATGAAAGCGGATGCATTCCTTCATCTTTTAACAAGGAGGGTAGCTAGATACTGCATTAAGCGGCTGGCAAAAGATTCTAACTGCTCCTCTTATTAATCTGTTACTTTTGCAAAGAAAAAGTCGTCAGACAATCTGAAGAGCTTTTTTCACCTCTGATTCGAACGCAAAGGGGTGCCCCTTTTAAAATATGAAATTGCCAGACAGATCACCTCGTCCATAGGGCTTTATTAAATTTAAGTGATAATATCCCTTCTTGGAGAAAATAAGAGTATCATCATTGAGAGGCAGATTGTTAGCAGCAGCACAATATACCAACATATCATTGTAGAAAGTAGTTAAGCTGTTTTAAAGACCACTTTCCCTCTGCATTGTATGCAGTTCAAACGATCCAAATGTATCAAACAATCAAGCTTGGAGAAGAATCCTTTTCTCTTCCAGGGGATACTCATCAATAGTCATAAGCACTGAATTATCTCCGCCCATAATTGGGAACCCGGAACATATAGACTAATACATATATATGTGTAAAATATATAAAAAGAGTACATAGTACTAAAAAATTATACACATATACATGTATAATTAATAAAATGCAGCCCTAACCATACACAAACAGGCTAATAAAGCCATAATTACATGCCTTCTGTAGAATGAAAATAACTCCTAACATTATTATGCAAGAAAAGGACCTGAACCTTAAATGCATTCCACAGAAAACAACCTTTTATTTTCATCAAAGAACAGGTAATAAAAGGCAATTAGCCTCAGTAGGCTGCATAGATATATAACATCCCTGTACAGAAAATGAGACTGCCACCTCGCCTTTAAGGCCTCAGGGAATCTTAACACTTTGCCTTTAAGGCCTCCAGGAGACGCCTGCTCCCATCATGCCCCACAGGTGGCAGTTAGGTCAGTTCTTTTTTCCGGCGTGTTCTGTGAGGAAACTGGAACTGGAGCTCTACTGAATCTGATTGTTTTTCAGTCAGAATTTGTTCTTTTCCTACTTTTTTCGACAGTTTTTTGCTGTTGGTGGTATTTTTCAATCTTTTCTGACAAATTCATAGTTGATTTTCAGTCAGTTATGCCACCTTTATTCTACAACTGTCCTTCCTGTGGAAGAAGATGTCCAAAACAGATCCTCATTCTGTTTGTGTGGTTTGTCTTCCTTCCACACATGACATAAAGTGTTATCATTGCCTCAAACTTTCCAGAAGAACTCTGAAGGAAAGAGAGAAGATTCGTCTGTTGGGGCTTATGGAGAGAGAGAAACATCATGAAAAGGGGGCAAGAAGTGAGATTTCATCTGGAAGGCCCTCCTCTCCTGCAAAACGTCATAGATCTGCTTCTCCTGATGGTAGAAGTAAGAAAAGGCGGCATGAGTTTCCATGGACGTTGAAGGCGAGTGAAAAAGTGAGATCGGCGTTGAAGTCTTGATCGCCGTCAGGTATGTCGACGTCGAAACCAGTAGAAAGAAGTACGCCGATGTCGAAGTCATCGCCTTTAAGGCACAAGTCGACGTCAAAACCGAGATCGCCGTCGAGAAGCCTGTCGACGTTGAGGCATTTGGGGTCTATTGCAGTGAAGACGGCGTCAAGGGTGAGAAGGAGATCGACGTCTAGGGCTAGAAGTAGATCGACGTTAAGACCTGAGAAGAGAAGAAGATCGAGGTCGCCGTCGAGGCATGGGTCGGCGTCGAGGCATGCCTCGGGCTCGAGGCATGAGAAGACTTGTTCGTCGTCGAAAAATCTACCGATGTCGAGGACATCGACGTCTCCGCCACCTGCTTCAAGGTCGGCGTCGAGACACTCTAGATCGGCCTCTCGGACCCGTCATAGGTCTTTGTCGAGGTCGGTTCGACGTTGAGGACACCTGATGACCAACCATGGTCGACGTCGAAAGACTCGACGTCGAGGGCTTCCTTGAACAGATCTCCATCTGTCAGAGCCTCTCCTCATCAGGAATCTTCTATGGTGGCTCATTCTGGCTCGACAATTACATACCTTCCCCACCCTTATCTCCTGGGCACCGCAATATCGCCAATTGTTTTTGTAAATAATTGTCTCCAATGGCTTGTAATAACCTTTCAACAATGTCAGTGTTATTAATTAGCACTGTGTTTTGAAATCTACTTTGATCTGTCTCGTTTATTTATTTTCTAATTTGTCTTGACCACTAATACGTTCTGATGTTATAAATACTGGAACCACCCCCGTTTATATACCGTTTCAAAACAACCTCAGAAACAATGAGACACAACTTTCTCCAAGACTGTTGTCCACTCCGGTAGGAGGAAGCATTGCCTTCTATCTAGACGAGTGGAAAAGATTGACCAAAGACAAGTGGGTTATAACCATCGTTCAGAACGGATACCTCCTCAAATTCAAAAAACCACCACCTTCCATGACTCCAAATGGTGTTTGTCATCAACACTACAGTCTGCTACTAAAGGAAGTAAAAAATCTCTTAAGCAAAAAAGCCATAGAGAGAATTCCACTTCCGCAAAGAAATCAAGGGCTATACTCTCGCTTCTTCATGGTGAGAAAGAAGGGTCCCACTGCGGAGTACAGACCAATACTGGACTTGAGGTTGTAGAACAGATTCATTCGAAGGGAAAAATTTCGAATGTTGGCGCTCCCATCAAATCTTTCCTCGACTCCATCAAGGGGACTGGATGTGTTCCATCGTTCTGAAGGACGCATACTTTCATGTTCTGATTTCCAAGAAATATCGCAAGTTTTTAAGGTTTCAAGTGTCTGTTTATCATTACCAATATGCAGTACTTACGTTCGGGCTGAAGTCAGCTCCCCGAACTTTTTACAAGTATATGGCGGTGGTAGCCGCTTTCCTTCGGAAGCAGAAGATTTTCATTTACCCTTACTTGGACGATTGGCTTCTGAAAAGTTCGTCCCCATCTATACTGGAAGATCATCTTGCGAGATCCCTTCAGCTTCTGCACAAGTTGGGACTTCAGGTCAACTTCAAGAAGTCCATACTAAACCCTGCTTAAAAGATTCACTATCTCGGATCCTTCTTGGACACAGAAAATGTAAACGTGTGTCCTTCGGAGGAGAGGTGGTTATCAATTCGGATAAAATGTCAAATTCTTCTTTATACCAGTTTCCCGACAGTTCGCCAAGTATCATCTCTTCTGGGGTCCATGGCATCATGCATCTTCATAGTTCCAAACTCAAGGTTGCACATGCGTCCTCTCCTGCAGTGCTTGGAAGATCAGTGGATGCAGACGTCGGGCCCTGGGAGGATCAAATAGTCCTTCATCAATCAGCCAAAGATTCCCTTCGTTGGAGGATGAAGAGGTCTCACATAATGAAAGGAGTGCCGTTTCATCAGGATCCTCCAACACAGACTTTGATCACAGACGGCTCTCACCAGGGTTGGGGTGCTCATATGGGCCCTCTGCAAATACAAGGGCTATGGTCAGAATCCGAGAGGGGCTATCACATCAATCTACTAGAGCTCAGAGCAGTACATCTAGCTCTCAAGTCCCTGTTTCCACCAGTCAAGTCTCGGTCCCTTCTGTTTCAAACAGACAATACAACAATAATGTATTATTTAAACAAGCAGGGGGGTACCCGGTCAAGGACTCTCTCCATAGAGGCTCAGACCATATGGCACTGGTTACTGGCAAGGGACTTGTCGATAGTAGCGGTGCATCTACCGGACTCCCTCAATTCTCAGGTGGATTTCCTCAGCAGAGACTGTCGAGGCTCACGATTGGGTCCTCAACGACGAAGTCGCAGACAACATCTTTCAAGCATGGGGAACCCCAGACATCGACCTGCTTGCAGACGCGGGAAATGCAAAATGCCCCGTCTTCGCATCCAGGTTTCCCCAGGTCGGGTCTCTAGGGAATGCCCTTTCGATAGATTGGTGTCGGAGCTTACTGTACGCTTTTCCACCGACCCCGTTGATACCAACAGTGATCAACAAGATGTACGAGACCACCTCACGGATGATTCTTATTGCTCCAGAGTGGCCTCGCCAGTGGTGGTTTCCAGACCTCCGTCAGTTGTCGGAGGTGCCACACAGGAGATTGCCGTGTCGCCCGAATCTTCTATCCAAGCAGGAAGGGAGAGTATTCCACCCCAACTTGTCCTTCTTACGCCTGGCATCATGGCTCCTGAAGTCATCCAGTATGGTCACTTGCAGTTGAATCCGGAATGTATGCATATCCTTAAGGAGGCAAAGCGGCCTGCTACAAGGAAGTCATATGGTTTTAAATGGAAACGTTTTTTTCTGTGGTGTGTGGACAACGGACATGACCCCATCCAAGGACAAGAGCAGGTGATTTTGCCTTATTTGCTGCATTTGGCTAAGTCTGGCCTTCAGTTTAACTCTATTAAGGTTCATCTTGCAGCTATCGCCGCTTACAGAAGATCACCTAACCAGGCTTCTTTCTTTAGGATGCCGGTGGTGAAAGACTTTCTTGAAGGCCTAAGAAAGGTGTACCCCCCAGTCAGGTCACCTTCTCCGCCTTGGGAACTTAATGTGGTATTGACTAAGTTGATGGGTGCTCCTTTTGAGCCGATCTATAAAGCTTCTTTACAACATTTGTCTTGGAAGGTAGCGTTCCTAGTTGCCATTACTTCTGCTCGCAGAGTGAGCGAGATCCAGTTCCTATGTTGTAAGGAACCTTTCACTGTGTTTCATGCTAATAGGGTAGTACTCTGAACACATCCTGCTTTTCTACCCAAGGTCGTTTCTGACTTTCACATTAATCATACGATAACTTTGCCGACCTTTTTTCCAAATCCTACCACTCCTCCAGAAAGATCTCTCCATTCTTTAGATCTGAAGAGAGTTCTCAAGTTTTATTTGGACAGGACAAAGACGTTGAGAAAGTCGGACCGTTTGTTTATTAACTATGGTCCTATTAATACGGGTTCTGCGGCTTTCAAGAGGTCCATACCTAGATGGATTGTGTCTTGCATTCTCCTAGTGTATCAGTTGTCAAACAGGTCTTTGTCAGGAAGACCAAAAGTCCATTCGACAAGGGGAAAAGCTTCTACCACAGCTCTCCTTAGGAATGTTACAATGGCAGAAATTTGTAAGGCAGCTACGTGGCGTTCAGTCCATACTTTTACACGTCATTACTGTCTTGATTCAGACACGCAGGCAGATGCTCAGGTTGGGCAGGCATCACTAAGAAACTTATTTGCTCGTACTTCCTGAGATATATATGTGTCAATGTGATTTAATTCTGTATTTTCTGCTTGGCCATTTGGAAGCGGGTATGAGCTTGCTACTCTATTCAGTGCTTATGACTATTGATGAGTATCTCCTGGAAGAGAAAGATTAGTTACTTACCTGTAATCCTAGTTCTCTTCCAGGGGTATACTCATCAAAGTCATAAGCACCCTCTCGCCTCGCCGGGCAAGCAGTAGTAGTGAGTTTTGATATGTTCTAATTATATTCTGTATACAGATTCCTGCATATTTTCTATACCGTACAAAACAACTTACCTAACTGCCACATGTGGGGCATGATGGGAGCAGGGGTCTCTTGGAGGCCTTAAAGGCAAAGTGTTCAGATTCCCTGAGGCCTTAAAGGTGAGGTGGCAGTCTTATTTTCTGTACAGGGATGTTATTCCTGTGCTGAGAGAGGGTCCTGGTATTTGCGGCGGATTGTGTGTTTTGCTTTCGGGGCTCTGAATCCCTACCTGCTGCTGTTAAGCCCACTCCTCGCGGCCCCCGCTCCGCGGGCGCCGCTCGTGACCACAATCAACTGGGACACACCCCCGGGTGAGGAGCTGCTGGAGACGCCTACTACCCTTGCGGGACTGCGAGGACCAGCGGGCGTTGTGCTCTTGACTCGCCGCAGCTGGTCCTCTTCCCGCCCCCTCCCGCCTGGATTTTAAAAGAACTGCGGGCAGGGACCTAGGCGCTTCCTGTGCTGAGAGAGGGTCCTGGTATTTGCGGCGGATTGTGTGTTTTGCTTTCGGGGCTCTGAATCCCTACCTGCTGCTGTTAAGCCCACTCCTCGCGGCCCCCGCTCCGCGGGCGCCGCTCGTGACCACAATCAACTGGGACACACCCCCGGGTGAGGAGCTGCTGGAGACGCCTACTACCCTTGCGGGACTGCGAGGACCAGCGGGAGTTGTGCTCTTGACTCGCCGCAGCTGGTCCTCTTCCCGCCCCCTCCCACTATAAATAGGTAGTGGAATCCGCGTACGCGGGAGCGCGTGGGAGAAGCCCGGGACAAGGGCGGGACCGTCTGTGGCCGTCAGGGGCCGAAGGAGGCCGGGACGGGCCATCCCTCTGTCATCAACCACAGCGGAACCAATACTTTGGAGCAGGGAAAGGCTCGTTAGATAAGCGCCAGTCAGTAAGGCTGGCGAGCAGGCTGGTACCTGTAATGATGTCTACATCCCCCTCCAGTACCACTCCGACGTCTCTACCAGTTGACCTAGGGCATGCTGTCATTGGCCCGCTAGACAAATACTTTAACCGGCCTATCTCAGAAATTGACAAAGAGATTACTCTTGCTGAGAGGCGTGCCGAGCGCAGACTGTCCATAGAGCTTTTGAAAATCCCTGCAGACAAGCGCCCAACACAAACTTATCCTACACTTGTTACACCCTTATCATCGTTTAACTTACCTGTCTTACCAGAAACAGGCTCCAATGAATGCATCAATGAGGCGAACCAGGGGACCGTGGTAGAAATAATAGCTTCCGGTCCAAGTCATAACGATCCTACACTAAGCATTATAGAGACAGGATCCCCCGTTTCCCTGCACAAACATGAACTAGGCTCAAAAAGGAAAAGGTCCACAGTACCCAAAAAATGTCATGTAGCTAGACCTCCACATAAATTTAGGAAAGTAGCTAGTAACACGCGTTCTAGCAAGGGTGATAGTGAAGTTGGTCATAACGGGAAGGGTATACAAGAAGGAGAGGTTGTTTTACTCGACAGTGCAGACACTGGTGTAGTCACTAATCTTCCAGAAACTGACCTCTCAATGGTCGCGAAACCACCATCTCCTCCCATCTGGTTTCCTGATGTAGAAAAGTTGATACGGTCACTGTTGCTTCCAATAGAGAAACAAATTAGTAAGTTGTCTGACCGTCTAGACCACTTTGAGCAGGTCACACTAGACAATTTCTTCTCAACAAAGGCTCTTGTTAAAACCCAAGCAAGGTTGGTGGAAAATAATAAGCCCCAGAATAACACCCAATGTATAATGCAGGAAAAGGGACGAAGGACACAAACAAACTCCCCACAGACACCTAAGGTGGGAAGTGGGGTCGGGAAGAGCACACCCAAGCCACACGATTCAGTACCACCGGGTACCATCGAAAATATTACTAACAGTACATTAACCTCGCTGAAGGCGGCGCAATCTAGGCCACTCAGCTCCAATCCCCCGTGTACACAGAGAGCTGGGGGTAAGGTAGTCCCTGATTCGAGCACTATTCCATCTACCACCCCCTCCACAAGCAATCCACCAATAGTAAGTAAACCGGTACCCAGTCCAATTCCAACAGTCCAAAATAGGTCTTTTCCATCATTGATAAAACCACCCCAAAAGAAACCGCCGATGAATCTTAAGCCGGATTCCTTCCCCTATGTAGCCGTTCTCACTAATGTCCCTCCACTCCAGACGGGGCAGAGAGAAACCTTTCAAACACTCAAAAACAAGGTCATGCATTGGCTAAGGGTGAATCGGCCTCTGCCAGGGGAGGTGGACGGATTAATATTAGGGGTGAGGAGAATAGAATGGATAGGCTGTACCCCTAAAATTCTGGGGGGGGACTGCATTGTGGTTAACTTCCAGGATTCAAGGGTGGCAGCATGGATCACAAGATTAGGCTGGGACATAAATAATGGAGGGATCAATATCGTTGACCTTACCTTCTTCTATCCTCGCCCTATTAGCACCTTAACTGGATTGAACAATGAGCAGTCTCGTCTCCTCAATCCATCCTGGCCAATGATCCCCCAATCTGCTCCTCTGATACCATGCCAATTCCATCTTACTGGCCAGACCTCCAACCTTTTGGTTGGAAGGCAAGACGCAGTAGGGGGATGGTGACCTCTCCTAGACCTTTGGAATACGGGCGGGGGAGGAAACAACATGAATTATCATGATGTTTGTAACGGACTAGACCTAAATGCTGGAACAGAGCTATTTGACTCAATCAACGGTGACAACATGGAGATTGAAGGGGGAGGGACTGGAGAAGTAAGGGTTGAAGATGGTAAGGAGGATTCACCCATACTAATTGCATATGATGCTAATGATAGGGACTTGCCAAATCAGACCATGGCATTGACTGGGAACCATGCCCACCAAGCAATTAAAATACTCTCTTGGAATCTGGCAGGTATGGGAAATAAAATAGAATCAGACTCATGGGCTGAACTAATAAACCCCCAAAGTATCTGTCTCTTCCAAGAGACATGGGCAAGGGAAGAGATTATATACAGGGGTTTCCAGATATTTTCGAAACAGGCTAGCTGGGGTGGTAGAGGACGACCATCAGGAGGGCTGGCTATCTGGATAGCTTCAGACCTGGGTTGTTCAGCTTCAAGCCATACTGTGGAATCGGAGGATATTCTGGCCGTACTTCTTGAATGGCCAGGACTCTATAAACTGCTCGTTATAAATATTTACTCTAGGCCAGTCCCAATAGTTGCCTCTTCTAAAACCATTGAGGCACTCTCCGGTCTACTAGAAACTATTCCTGAGGATATACCATATTTAATAGGTGGGGACTTTAATTCACACTTCGAACCGCTACCTGGACTGCTTGATGGACCCTCCCTAGAGGAGGATTCAAGTTGGCAGGTACCCCCCACGGAGGCCCCACCTCCTAGAGCATAGACACCACTGGCCGTCCAAATAAATACACTAAATCTCAACTATGGTTTGAGAGCTTGCAACGGCCGCACAAGGTCCGATATCCCGAGCCAATGCACGTTTAATAAAGCCGGGAGGCAGTCCAGATTGGACTATATCCTCGTACAATTGCATACGTGGAAAAGGGTGGTGGATTTCAGAATTATCCCAAGACAGGATAGTGATCACAACGCACTAATGCTAGACTTTACTATCCCCTGTATGGAGGTTAGTGCGTCGAGTAGGCACGAGTTAAGTTCGGGACACCTCTTGGAAAACAACAGGAGGAGGATTAAATGGGGAAAATTGGTAGGCAGTGAAGATAAAGTTGCCTCCCTATATGCCGGAATAATCCCAACTCTGGAGGAGGCCTTTCATTTATGGAATCTGGAGCCCAATGGGGAGACCAATAAGGGTCTCGCACAGGTTCATGACCATTTAATCACAAACCTTCAAGGACATTTTTTCAGCACTACCCCACTTAAAACCCAGAGACAGAATAACGGCACTTGGTTCAATACGGCCTGTCGAGCCGCAAAATATGATCTTTTATCTATTATAAAAACGGGTGGCACGAGGGAAGAGATTGCAGCTAGGAGGAAGGCCTATAAACTACTGATTGCAAACGCCAAAATAGAGTGGGATATACAGCATTGGGAGAGTCTATCGGAGTCCCTAGCCGCAAGGGACTCCCGTAGATTCTGGAGAATAGTCAATCATGGAAGTGGGGATCTCCCCACGGCTATTGAGCCCAACATTGCTGCAAACATTTGGCAAAAACACTTTGAGCAGCTATATTCCCTAGAGAATGGGGGGACAGAAGCAGTACTGCCGCTTATCCAGCCGGAGCAGACTGCCGAACCCTTTACTATTGAAGACATTAGGATGGCGATTGCTGGGCTATCCTCTGGGAAAGCTCCGGGACTGGACGGGTTGCCGGGTGACCTTTTCAGACATGAACCGGGAATCTGGGCACCTTATCTTATGATTTTATTCAATGCAGTGCTGGGGGGAATGAACATACCAGATACTTGGCTGGGTGCGGAGGTGGTCCCGATTTATAAAAAGGGGCCGCCCTTGCACCCAGCCAACTATCGCCCAATCAGCCTCATTGATGTGTCCCAAAAGCTGTTTGGAAGATTGATTCTTAACAGGTTGCAGTGCTGGATGGAGGAGACTCATATTTTAAGCCCCCTGCAGGCGGGATTCAGAAAAGGAGTCTCAACAGTCGACCAAATACTTAGACTGAGCGTCATATATTGGAAGACAGTGCATTTAGAAGCGGGGACACTGTACGCGGTATTTGTGGACCTCCGCGCTGCCTTTGATTTAGTCCCACGGGCTAAACTATGGGCTGTGCTGTCTGACTTGGATGTCCCGAAAGATATCCTCCACATCCTAGTCAGGCTCCATTTAAATAACTATGCTCGAGTCAGATTTGGAAAGGGAGGTAAGCTGACTGATAGATTCCCAGTTCCTAGAGGGGTGAGGCAGGGCTGCGTGCTGGCCCCGACCCTGTTTTGCTTATTTGTGAACGGGGTCATAGAGTACCTGAACAGGATCAGTAACATCGATGCTCCAAAATTGAATGGCAGCAGGGTGCCAGCAATCATGTTTGCGGATGACACCCTGCTGCTGTCGAAAACACCAATGGGGCTTCAAAGGGTCCTGAACGGGTTTTTGGGGTTCTGTAATGAGAGAGGTCTAGAAATAAATCCAACCAATACCAAATTCATGATCTTCAGCCCCAAACCCAAAAATTGCCCAAACCCTCGCCTGGGGCCTACAATTTTAGAGAGAGTCCAATCAATAGAATATCTTGGTATAACACTTTTTTTTTGAAAATCTTTTTATTAGCAAAGTTGAAGAGCAACAACAGCGTATAGATGTGTTCATACAATACCAATTGTAAACTCCGTTGTACATGTATGCGGTCACTCATAGCAAATATACAAACTTGGCAAATTCGATTTTTCATTTTGTCGATGAATCATAACAACCGATAAACCCCGGTCATTCCCGATCCCACCCTCCACCCTGCGAGTTCCCACTATTCACTCTCTAAATAGGCACATGATCTAAATATCACTATTTGGGTCACACTCTAGTCATTTACACATAGTTGAGGTTAATACACAGATTGGTTAGGCAACGGAATGTGACAGACGGGTTCGATCTACCCGAGTTGCCTCATAGTGCACCGCAGTTACTGTTCGTGGTAGTGCATAGGAGAATGAGTACGGGCGTAACCGCACCCCAATTGGCTAAACACTAATATCCTCATCATCACTGTCATTGCCAGCCTCAAATACCCCCAAAGTAGCAAACCATTCCAGCGAGATAGGTGTCTTGCGAAGGCCCCTACTCTCTTCCCTTTTTAGTACCTCGCCCTCAGCCTTACCCCAACGTACAACTTCCGCCCTCCACAGGTCAGGGTCGGGCGGTGTCGATGACTTCCACCGTATCGTAATGGCACGCTTAGCCAACAACAGGGCCAGATCAGAGAAGCGCGCCGCCACAGACCTGGTGCGGGTCGATGGACCTAGCCCTAGGAGCATGTGTTCCAGTGTAGGTGATCGGGCCAATGTACCAGCCTTCTCAAGCGAGTCATGGACAGTGGTCCAGAAATACCCCAGTTTGGGGCATTGCCACATCATATGTACCAGAGATGCGTCGTCTGCATCACATCGGGGGCAGTTGCTCTTAGATGCAGGGAACATCATATGTAGGCGGTGTGGTGTTAGGTAGGCTCTATGCAGCAACATCAGTTGGATGAACTTGTACTTGGGATTTCTAGCTACCTTTCTGGGGAATTGCAGTATGTGCTCCCACTCCTTATCTCTTAATGGCCTCCCAATATCCACTTCCCATGTTGCCCTTAGTGGTGCCAGTGTAAGCGCCCTCCCCGATTTAATGCTAACAGTGAGCCACTTAGTTAGATGGCCGCCCGTCCCCATGAGGTAAAGCATTGTGACTAGAGGATTTGCAACAGGCTCCCGTCCGTCAGGTGACCAGTTGCGTAAGATATAGTGTCGGAGACCGGCATGCAGGAGAAAGGAGCCGCCGGGTATGCCCTGCGTGGTTCTAAAGTCTTCGAAGGACAACAAGTGCCCCTCCGCAAACAGGTCACCCACATGTGTCACACCCGCGTCATGCCAGGGCTCCAGTAGAGTCGTTGTAAGTGTGCCCGGGCCCAGTGGTATTCCCAAGAGTGGTATTGTGGGGGCATAAGATGATCCAGTGCACGTATATTTCATTGCCCTTCGCCAATATGTGATCGCCAATTTGAGGAGTGGCGTAGTGTTTCTAGGTAGATCCGATCCAGGCAGGAGCAATATGTGTATTTTCCCCTTAGCATGGTCATCCTGGGTCAGATTAATCTCATGAAGATTGCGGCCCGCCACCCAGTAAGCCAACCATTGTAGCTGACATGCATAATGATAAGCCCTAAAGTCCGGTAAGCCCATGCCTCCGGAGTTGGAGGGAAGCTGCAACTTAGCCAGCCCTATTCGCCTGCGGCCATGTCCCCACACAAGTTCTGTGAGCAGAGAGTCGAGGGTCTTGAATGTTACCGCCGGGATCTGGAACGGCAGGTTGGTGAAGTAGTAGATAAGACGGGGCAACATCACCATCTTGGAAATTGCCACTCTGCCGGGTACGGAGAGCGGCAATGTAAGCCAAAATTGAACTTGTGACTTCAGTGCTCTAATGGCCCTCCCCAGGTTGCCGTCTATCATCAGGCTCGCCTCTCTATATATCTGTATTCCCAGGTAACGGAAGGTGGTTTCCGCCATCTGGAATACGTGTGGGACAAAAGACAGGGGGGTCGAATCACCCGTATCTACAAAGGCGAATCCGTAGGACTTAGACTCGCTGATGGTGAGGCCAGATATTTCTCGAAAATCCGCAAAAACCTGGGAGACTGGGCCCAGCTCACCCCTCAAATCTCGGAGATATAATATGATATCATCCGCGTACGCAGAGACAATGTGGTCCGTACCATGCCGCCGTATACCGTAACGGGGGGCTAGTAGCCTAAGTCTGCAGAGCAATGGCTCGAGGGCAAGAACGAAGAGGAGAGGGGAAAGTGGGCAGCCCTGTCTGGTGCCCCTGGCAATGGCCATGGGGCCCGAGATTTGGTTGGAAGTGCGTACCCTCGCCGTGGGGATTGTGTATAACAATCTGACCCAAGCGAGGAATTCCGGCGGGATCCCATATTTTGATAATGTGGCAAACATATAGTCCCATCTCAGGGAATCAAAAGCCTGTTTTAAGTCCAGAGAGATGCACCCCTCGGAACCCACGCCCGCATCGCTCCCAAGCATGAGCTGGGCCAATCGCCGAAGGTTCATGGCCGTATTACGGCCTGTGACAAAGCCGCATTGATCCTGGTGGACCAAATGTGGCACGTATTGTACGAGCCTTGATGCCAGTATCCTGCTCAAAATTTTTGAGTCCGTATTAAGAAGGGACAGGGGTCTGTAGTCGGCCAACTGCAAACCTTCTTTGGCCGGTTTCAAGAGGGAAGTAATCATAGCTTGCATGGTTGATTGTGGTAGAGAGGCTGTGCGTAGAGCTTCCAGGTAAACAATGTGTAGTCGCGGGGCCAGGAGGTCCATGTAAGTGGCGTAGAAGTCGGTTGGCAGGCCATCCGTTCCAGGGGCCTTACCCTTAGGGAGGGTTCTGATTGCCTGTCTGATTTCAGCCAATGTTATTGCACGCTTTAAGTCTTCATTCTGACCTGCAGTAAGCTGCGGGAGAACCAGGTCCGCCATGAAGGCCACTAACGCGGGTTCGGACAGGGGTAGTGGGGGGCCATAGAGCACGGTATAGTAGTCCTTGAATGCTGTATTAATCCCTACTTGGGTGGTAGCCAGTTGGCCAGAGCGGTCCAAAATTCGCAGTATGGGTTGGCTGATCGGGGAGTCCCGCAGGATGCGGGCAAGTAGGGGGCCGGCCCGATCGGCCTGTGTGTGCTGCCTATTCGTGAACTCCCTATGGTCAATTACTCGCAGCTCTTCCAGCAACTCTGCATGTCTAATACGTGCCTCCTGCAGAGGCGGAAAGGGAGCGTTGGTACCCGCTGCCTCGTTCTCTAAGGATGCAAGTGAGCCCTCCACCTCCTGAAGCCGGCTAATTACCTCCCGTTTCCTTCCCACCCTAGTAGCCATAGCAGTCCCTCTCAAACATACTTTGAAAGTATCCCATTCTACCTGCCGGGAGCTAGCCGTGCCCGCATTCGTGGAGAAGTAGGTATCGATAGTGTCAGAGAGGGAGGACCGGAAAACCGAGTCCTCAAGTAGTTCAGGGTTTAGCCGCCAGGTCGGTATGGGGGCTAGCCTCCTACCCCACTGCCATGTAATTTCCACAGGGCTATGGTCCGAGAACGTTTTCCCCATGTGTTGTGTTTGGACAATCAATGCAGTAAGGGACCTTGAGCAGAAAATATGATCTATTCTGGTGTGAAGCTGGTGGGGAGGGGAGAAAAAGGTGTATTCCCTGTCCATGGGGTGAATGCTACGCCACACATCTGCCAAGTCCCAACCCTCAGCCCAGCTCGCAAGCGCAGCAGCCTGTTTCCTGCTCTCAGTAGCCAGTAAGGGGGGGTGCGACCTATCCAGCAAAACATCAAGTACAGCATTAAAATCTCCCCCTATTATCCAGCGAAGGTCAGCCCAGTCTGCAAGCACCCCGTTGACACTGGACAGAAATTCCAACTGGTTCGTATTAGGCGAGTACATGCATCCCACAACAACTTCCTCCCCATCCAACAGACCCCTCACAAACACATAGCGACCCTCCTTATCAACCCGTTGCTCCAACAACTGGAAAGGAAGAGACCCACGCATCCAAATTGCCGCCCCCCTTGAGAACGCGGAATATGAGGTGGCATAGAGCTGTCCTCCACTTCTTGCGCAATTTCACCGCTTCAGCAGCGTTCAAATGAGTCTCTTGTAAGCAGGCAATTTGTGTCCCCCTCCGGTTGAGTTGTGCAAGGATTCTATGACGTTTATGCACTGATCCCAAGCCACGAACATTCCAGGTGCATAAGTGGTAATTGTTAAGAGGTCCCATTCCCATCTGTGCGGTGTGGCAAGGTGTAACAACTGGGCGACCCCACATGTCCTGCTGTGCTAAAATAGAAGAGTGTCTCGCAATCAACAAACCCCCAAACAAAAAGGTCCCTGAGCCAACGTACCCAGGAGCCAAACCATGGTGTCCAACGTGGGCACAACACAGTCAAGTACGTGTGCATACCGGGGGGTGGTGGACCTCCGACGGTTGGCACTGAACTTTTTGCGTGGGCGTGAGAGCCCACAATATGATAGACCCCTGCACACTCAACCCACCATATGTGAGGGAGGGGATTTGACATACGTTACCACTTGGAGAGAAGTAATCGTGTCGTGGCTCAGAACTCCGCTGCCATCTGTGCCGTGACTTTCGGGAAAAGTTGCAGGCTGTCCACTGAACCAGACACCTCAGTATGAGTGTCAGTGGTAACGGTGAGTCTGTCTCCGGTTGCTTCCGCGTCGTGGGCAGCCAGGGCCTCCTCAGTGAGACGCTGATGTTTGGATGATGGCGTGTGGTCCGTCGCCCGGTGTCCGAGAGTATGCGCCGCCCCAGATGTTCCATGAGTTGAGTGATGTTCAGGGCTGTGAGCGTCGTTCCGTCGGTCTGGCGAGCCCCTGCGGCCGCTGCTGTGGTGGTCTGTGAACTGGTCCTGCGACGTCGGCGGGGTCAGGGCGACCTCCATCCATTCAGATGCTTCCTCAGGCGAGTCAAAAAAGTGGGATTTGTTGTTATGCAGGATCTTTAGTCGAGCAGGGAACAAAAGGGCATATTTCATGTTCCTGTCACGCAATCTGCGCTTCACCCCCATGAAGGTGGACCTGGCTCGCTGTACAGTGGGCGTGAAATCAGGGTAGACCGAGATGGTCTTGTCCTCGAAGCGTATCGGCGCTTCCTCCCTGGCCGCCCGGAGGACAGTGTCACGATCTTTGAAATGGAGGAGACGAGCGATCAGTGGGCGCGGGGGAGCCCCAGATAGTGGGGGCCGTGATGGCATCCTATGCGCCCTCTCTACACTGTAGAGAGCGGTGAGAGCTCTCTGGCCCACCAGCTTCCTAAGCCAATCCTCTACAAACTGTGTGGGGTCTCTCCCCTCGCTTCTCTCCGGAATGCCCAGGATGCGGACATTGTTGCGGCGGGCCCGTCCTTCCGCCTCGTCCACCCTCCCCCACAGCTGCTTCAGTTGCTTCTCCACATTTTCCAGTTTCGCGGAGTGTACCGTTTGCTGCGGGATAATGTCATCCAGCGCTATTTTCTGCTCCGCCACTCGATCCGCCAATTTGTTGTGGTCCGCTTTAAGTAAGGATAGGCCGGTCGCCATATTGTCTATGCGCAGTTCCAGCGCTTCGCGCGTCGCGCGTATTTCATTCAGGATCAGATCTAGCTTGGCGTCTTGTGACCCCTTACCGGTCGGCGGGATGATGTCCATATTGGAGGAGGCCAGTGGGTCCTCCGAACTTGTGGATTGCATGTCCGTTCGGGCGCTCTGGTCCTGCCGTCTGCCCTTCGTCCTGCCCATAGACCTTGTCTGCAGTGTGGCGCTGTAGTAAAGGCAGCAGCTCGCTGCGTTCCCACTGAATGTACGGCAGTTGGTATGGTCTGTCCGCTCTGTACTGCAAAGAGGTAGATGCAGCGTATATCCCAGTGCTGGTAATGGTGGTGTAGGATCCCCAGTTGAGGCGTCAATCAAGGATGAGTCGATGCGCCGCCTGCGCCTCGGTGAGGGTCGCGGAGGTAGCAAGGGTGACGTGAACCAGTGCACTTCTAAGTGAACGTAGCGTGGCTTACTAGAGCGCAAAGATGTCCGGGCCGCAGTGCTGCATGAAGGCGCCCATGCGCGTGGCACACCACCTCTCTACAGTCCCCCACCACCGTGTGCTGCCGGATTCCAGTGTTCGCCACCCTGTGTCACGTAGCCTGAGTGATCAGGGGTTCAAGAGTCACCACTGTAGCCCCAACGTGGTAACAAGATGGCGCCAAAATGTTGTTGACGTCAGCCCGGACTGCTCATTGACTCCGGTATCCCGTGCGGGACAATGCAGGGATGCGGCGCAGGCTATGCCTTGTGTGTCGTCCTTCCCAAGTGCACGGACCCAGTGGTGGTAGCGCCGGAGCTCCTCCGATCACTTTGGCGAGTCATGGGGGACAATACGGAGACGGGTCTCGATGGGGCTGCGCAGTAGCGCAGACAGCCCGTGTCTCATCAGCCGAGGGGGGGGGGGCAACAGAGCCTCGGTAGGGGGTGTAGGCACCTTGTCGCACCCCGCGTCCCTTGTCGGCAAAGCGGCCACGGCCCGAATCTGGGTCCCGATTGGACCGCGAAGAAGTATGAGGGTAGGCCGGCCAGGCCAATCACGCAAGTCCGGGGCTTCACTTTGCGCAGCAGGCCTCAGCAGGGTCCGTCGGTCGAACTTCCCACCGGAGCGGTTCCAGAAGGGCAACGCGGCACCGTTACACGCCGCTTGTCCCCGGAGACAATCTGGATGTGAATCTGGTGGGTTGCAGGCAGGGGATCACAGGATAATTTAGCTGGTGTTCAGGGCACAAAAAAAATCACCTTTACGTCCACTGACACCTGCCATTCACATCTACAAAACACAAGCTAGGGGGGGAATTATTATGGAGGTGAGTTATGGGGTCATATTCCTCTACATACGGTTCAGGTTGCAGAAAACAACTTTATTAGACAACTGGCTGCACTCCCATCGAGCACCCCATTACTCCCCCTAAGAATGGATCTGGCTTTACGACCTATTTCGGAGGAATTGGGCTTAAAACCTCTGGCCTATTGGAGGCGCTTGTGGAGCAGTGAGGACCTGGCACATTATAGAAATGAATTACAGGGACTCCTCAGATCAACCCATGCCACCAAAATTCCGTGGTTAAAGTACATCAGGGACATGTGTTTCCATCTCGGAGTCTCGGAACTCTGGTCCAACCCGGAAGCAGCGTCTGTAAGGGTTTCCAGAAAAGATCTTTCAAATCTATTTTACAGCGCCATGCTCCAGAAAACTCTAACTTCACTCCGGGAAGGATCACTATCTGACTCATTCATCAAAATAAAAGACTCTTACAGCCCTGAATATGTACTGGACAGTATGTCACCTGTGCATGTCCGGAAAATCTATATGCAATGGAGGTATGGTTGTCTCCCACTTAGAGCCCTTACAAAATCTTGGGAAGGGAATTTGCAATCAGGCGCATGCCCTGCGTGCAATTACAAACTGGAAAGTGACCTGCATGTGACCCTGTTTTGCAGAGCCTACAATCGGTCTAGGAGGTACTGGTTGGTCCCCTACCTAAGGAATTTGGGCTTTAGAACTTTTTCCCCCGCTTATAGAGTCCTTAAAACAGATCTAGCACCCCCTACTGTGTTTGTAATGGCTAAATTCTTGACTGCAATGTGGCGAACCCGAGCATTGATTATTAGGAACACTAAGGCTGTATGAAATACTTTTATTATTCGCCTCCTACTCCTCTTGTATTACAAATGTTTTAGCAATTAGTTTTAATCTTGAGTGTTTTTGTATAATTCTAGAGTTTTATGATGCAATCACTTGTATATCTTTTATGGTCTTCTCATGACCGAAATAAAGATTTTTGTATTGTATTGTATTTATCTATGCAGCCTATTGAGGCTAATTGCCTTTTATTACCTGTTCTTTGATGAAAATAAAAGGTTGTTTTCTGTGGAATGCATTTAAGGCTCAGGTCCTTTTCTTGCATAATAATGTTATGAGTTATTTTCATTCTGCAGAGGGCATGTAATTATGGCTTTATTAGCCTGTTTGTGTATGGCTAGGGCTGCATATTATTAGTTATACATGTATATGTGTATACTTTTTTAGTACTATGTACTCTTTTTATATATTTTACACATATATATGTATTAGTCTATATATTCCTGGTTGCCGCTTATGGGCGGAGATAATTCAGTGCTTATGACTTTGATGAGTATACCCCTGGAAGAGAACTAGGATTACAGGTAAGTAACTAATCCTTCTTGCTTAATAGTACAGTTCATATATTCACCTTGTACAACCTCTTTGCTTGTGACACAACATGGCACTAGAATATACTCAACATGCTCGTAGTTTAGACAAAGGGCCTAATTTAGATCCGTCCTGATGGAGATACCGTCCGCCTAATTTAGAAGTCAAAACTGAACTGACGTTTCCAAAGCATATGCAGGAGCCATCGTCAGCAGTTCCTGTCAGTGCTGTTTACAGTTTGGTGCAGGGCTCCGTCAACATGACCGAGCCCTGCACCAAACCGTTTTATTTTTAATTTTCAAAAAGAAAATCCTAAAAGGGTTTAAAAAAATGTCTCCCTCACCATGGGACTCTTCTGCCATTGCGAGGGAAGCATTTAGCAGTTTTCACTGCTTCCTACCGTCACGATTTTTGTGCTGGTGACAGGCAGTGAAAACCCATCTCCAATTCCACCCATCTTAATTAGGCAGGCAGAATTAAAGGTCTGCGTCAGACAGCCCTTACTACATAAGGTAGTCAGACTCAGAGAGGTTTACTCACAGCAGAGATAGAGTAGTCGCTACCGTGATTAAACCTAAGGTCTGCCTGCTTTTACATTTGGCAATGTGTGTTTATCTTGGCAGTATGTATACACCGTCCTTGTGATGGACTATACATACCGCCAAGATATAAATGGGGCCCATAGTCTAAGATGTCCTCTGCGGATGAGGCCAGAGCAATCCACTAAATAACTAGTACTAAAGATAATGTCAGTGGGTTCCTGTTTTAAAATTATTTGTAAAACTGCTATTGTAAATTACAAGGATTCCTAAGTCAACTATTCAAACCATCTTATTCTAGGAAATTTACAAACACTGGAGAATTGTAGTAACAGGTAAGTAGCATTTTCGTTACCTGCTTTGTCCCATGTATGCCGCAAATCCTGCTCTCGTAGGATATTTTTGATATTTTGTTCCAAGTGTGCTGGATAGCCCCCTCCTCTGTTGGGATGTTTCTTTCATCTATCTTTTAGGGGTGGCGAATTCTCAGTTCTGGTAGTATAGTTCCACAGTCATGCTTTGCCACGCTTTTACCCTGCTCTGTTAAGACATCCTAATGATACTCGGGCATGCTGCATACCCTTTTCTTTTAGGTTATTTTCTCTGCCGAACTGTCTCCATTCTCACATGTGCCTTAAACTTTGCTCTGTTACACCATTTTCACTTGTAGTGCTGAAACATGCTTGTAACCCCGCCACAGTGATATTTTGGCACTTTGGAGGCTCAGAAGTGTAACGTACCATGCTCCATAAGAATATTCTCACTATATGTCAAGGTGACTTGGTGCATACTTCATTATTTCAGGATATTCTCATCATTCGTATTCTGGCATTTTGCATACCCTACTCAGTTTTAGTCTACTCCATCTGTTTGGGCCTGTGGGTGCTGCATTTACTTGTTATGAACTACTTTTACACTATTTGAGCTGAGGTGTGCGGTATACCGTGTTTTGTTAAGGTCCTCATGACATGCACTGCTCTATTAGAATAGCCTCACTGATGGCCCTGAGCATCCTGCAAACCCTACTCCATTAAGATTTTGCACATTTCTAGGTTGGTGCATGCGGCAATCTCTGCTCTGTTAATCCCACTTCCCTTCCTCAGATGTGCTGCATACCCTACTTTGTTAATATATTGCCTTTCTAAGAGCCTGGAGTGTGGCCAGTGCGGCTGCTCTTATAGGATATTCCAATGACACTGCCTGATTCCTTTGTTTTAATTTTTTTTTCTCCCTTGTTTATATGTTCCCATGATTTATGGCTCCTCCCTTCCTCCCCCACACCTCAGGAGGTACGTAAACCTGCTCTCTGCTGCCCCTGCTCTCTTGTACTTGGCTGCCTGCCTAACATGTTCCTATGGGTGCTTTGCGGTTCCATGCCTCACTCCCACTATGTATGCTGATTTGTGCTGTTTTTTGCTGGTGCTTAAAATCAATGCACAGTCCCTGGGGAAGTGTACATGGGAGCATCTTTTGAAGTCATGTGTGATTGTCGGATGGTGTTTGGGATGGGGAAGTGGTTATGTGTGTCAAGCACACTTGGGAGACCTGATGCGGAAACAGTGGGAGATAGTAATAATGAGGGGTTTTAGAGGCCTTATCTAATGTGCCAGGAGTCAGCGGCAGTCCAGAATAATATTATATACCCACTAGTGGTTGGACACAACTAAGCATTAAAGACACTGTCCCATGGTATTACATCGAGCACCTCAATTATGTCCCCTCTCTCCCTTCGTCCTCATCCTTCAAATATGGTTGTTTCTGGAAATCCTGGGCAGCTCCTTACTGTTTTAAGACAAACCATTCACCTGGAGGAAAGGTCAGCCTGCGAAATTATCCCTCAGCTGTTGTGGAATCTGAGCTAGGCAATATGCTATATCTTACGAAGGTGCAGATCAAGTTCAAGAACAAGAGCTATAGAGAGGAACTATGTGGCTGTTGACACCAGTCCATGAGTCATAGAACAGAGAGAGGAAATTTAGGGACTGGAATCCCAGGATACAGCAAGAAAATCTCTTGCCTGGTTCCCAATGACTAAGAGGCAGATATAATTTTACCTTTGCAAATAAAATAACTCTTTGTATTATTTTTAGGTAGAAGGGTTAAAACTATGTTAAGCCAGCAAAACAATTCCGGCAAAAGTTTAGGAAGCCTTTTTACATTTTAAGCAGATTAGGGTATTCTTTAGTGACTGCTAACCATGGTGCATCCAATACAAAGGAAAAAAACGAAAGACATTTAATTATTTAGTGCATACAGTACTATGCACTACATTTGGTCAAACAGCAGAGACAAAGTAAGAGCAAGTTTTATACTATATTTCATTTTTTTGTTGGAATTTCATCTATAATTTTATCAAATCATAGATTACAAAACAATGCTCAACAGAAGTGGCCTTTTCAAAGGAGAATGAGGATGCAAGGCCATTGCTAGAGAGGCAAATTTGATTCTATCCAGTTGGTCCGCATTCTTGACCACAAATTCAGAAGAGGGTGTTGCAAGACGGAGATAAATTGGTAAATTTTCAGTTCCCCTAAAAGTAGTGCTGGAGTTTGTTTTATAAAAGCCATAATACTTTTCATTTCAAACTTTGGTGTACATTCTGAGGCTTTCCTATTGCAAAGGGATTGCTGTTTTGAATTTTTATTTACAACAAGGGGTGGTGAGGGACAGAGTCTCTGAATTAAGCAGAATACTCTCACCCAGTCAAGAGATCAGGGCTAGATCCAACACCGTTTTTTAGCTCACTGCACCATCCCAGTTTCAGAACCTGGCTGTATGCAAATTAGTCTGTTCCTGTCCCAGTGCATGATGGGAACAGGGCAAACCAAACTACAAAAGCCAATTCTTACACTGGGAAGGAAACAAGCTTCCGGGGACCGGTTTCTGGCATTTCAGCCGTCTTCGGCCCGGCTTGCTTGAATCCTGATGGTGCAATGAGCAAGGGACTCATGTCTGAGTATACCCTTCCACGCTTAGGGTGGACAAAAATATTTACAACAAGGGGTGGTGAGGGAGTTTTGAATTTTTAGGCTGCTGGTATTTCACCAGCAGAGTACTTGACCCTCTGCAGTGGGTCTATTTGTGCAGGCATGCCCAACTGGCAGGTTGTTATAATTAAACCTGATGTTCAGTCACAACCCAAATATGCTAGTGCCCAAGTTTTGCTGGATGAACGGTAGAATACACTTAATTGCTTTTATTGTCGTGTGGAAGGAGATGACCTGGCTCAACAAAGCTGTTAGCACCGAGATTTATCTGCTTTGGTACTGTGTATGTGAGTGCATATACCTGACCAAGCCACACTTTCTAGGCAGATGTGCACTTTGTTAGCTGATGTGTGTGGACTGGAACTTGCTTTGCTTGTGCTCTGCAGATTTGTGACATAGCACCACTGCTATATCTATGGTTTGGGTTTTATCTGCTTTCTCCTTTTTCTTCTTTTTCTTTGGCTGATAAAGACTATTTCACATTATTCAGGATTACAGATGAAGTACCACAAGCAGGTCGCATCAGTTGGTCTATTATTTTATGTATAGGTATCTGGATTAGGTCTGACAAAGTGTCTGGCGCGTAGGATGGGTGTGGTTTAGAAGAGTGGTAGGCACAGTAATGAGAACATCTTGGAAACCAGGCATGGTACCAAGCACTCCATCAGTCTGTGAAAAAAGCAGGACACACTATACCGCATGAAAGTCGCCTACATTGGGTAAAAAAAACTGCACCTCCAAAAAGTCTTAAGAAGTTGAGAAGTCACAGACAACAATCCTTCTGATACCTGGTAAGTTGTTCTGGCTGAATTTTATTTTTAAGGTCCATGGAATGGTCTTCTGGGACTGCACCTTCCTTTGCTCCAAGATCCAGTTACATCATTGAGTTGGGATAATTTTTTTGTGTTGGTGTGGTCTCAGGAAAGGTTTCAGCTCACTGTTGCACTGTGGGTTCAGATCTGTTTCAACTGGGCGCATTAGTATGGAAAGTTGTTCCAAGAGCTGGGAAACTTCTCCATCCATTGTACCTTTTTTGGAGGTCAGGTCTTCACTGCTCTCTTGACATTGAGAGAATCATCATGGAGTATCAAGTCCTCCTGCTGCTGGCGCCCATCAAGTCAGCCACAGTCTGACGAAACTTGCTACTGACTCGTCAAGTTTCAGCCCTGATACTGGATAGCACAGTATTACATAGGCTTGCTATAGGTTTACTAACTGCAAGTTTGCGCGTGCCATTGGAAGAAACCCAGGAGTTGCAAATGTATGGCACCTATCTCTTTCCTTCTTCACCAAATGAGTATACAACACTTCCTTCCTCTTTTGACCCTTTTTACCAGATCTTGACGTTTCTCTTCATCACGCCTCCCCTGCCATATATCGCTTTAGCCTAGCTTGGACTCTTCCGCAGCTTTCTTTGTCTGCCTCAGGCAAACCGTTTCGATACAAGTCATCTTTGACTGTAACCTTCTTTGGAAAGTTTGGATCGCTGGAGGATGTAGCAGCATATTCGCCATCTACAGATTTGGACTACAGTGACTATGAGAATGAGTTCCAATTTATCATCGCTTCTGATATGGTATTCCTTCTTTGATGGATAATGTATCAAGCAGAGTTCCAGAGATGTAGCAATTACCACATGTGCACCTCAGATATCGACTGTTTCTTTGCTCTGTCATTCTAGTAAAGATAACACATTATTCCCTGTGCTCCCAACTTTAGTGTAGACAATTCCTGCTCTTGTACTAGTACACTGGGCACAAAATGTCATATCTGCCACTCTTATTTTGGAGATACAGATAAAATGGACAACACTCCTAATGTAAGGTACTTTTTGTTCCACACAAAAACCCTGCAGGCACTGTCATTTATAATAAGAATGGCGAACAGGAAAGCAAATTACTGAGATAACCCTCATACTCAATAAATAAAACACAAAATCTCCCTTGTTACGACAGATAGATTTGCAACAGGATAATCCTCACTCATCACTGTCTAGATACCAAATATTGTGCTTGGTCTCCCATTTGTTAAATTGTCAAGTAGAAGCAAAGCCAATGACTAATGTTTAACTGTAAAAGTTAACAGGAACCATAGTAAGCTATGAGATAAGCTAATGTGACATATGTCCATCCTCCTCGCAGCATAGCTGTCCTAATGTTGTCCCCTGCTTAGATAAGTTGATTGTTGAGAAAAATACTTATTCTCCCAACCATTTTTTTTGTCATACAGATGTGTGGCCCTGATCTGCTCATTTTACTGAACATGCTGATCAACAGTGTGTTGCTAGTGCCAGGCTCCTGCACTCACTAGATGGAACAAGGAAAACCTATGCATTGGGCAAGAAAGATTGAAAGGACACTGACAATTGGGCAAGGAGCTCAACAGTCTCATTAACTGATGCTGGCATGTCCATACATTTCAGATCAGTTTTCAACATGTTTCAGTGTAAATTGGATGAAGCAAATCATCGCTTTCTTCAGGATATGAACACCTGAATCGCTACTTGCGGAACATAGAATGGTGTCATGGTCTCCACTGAAGCTTAAGAAAAGCTTTTCTTGAAAAGAGGCTTACTCACTTTCTTGCTATTTAATATTAACTCTGCTGAGGTTGGGACTGTATATTCGCTGGTCAATTTGTTGTAATTTATAAGGTATTCTTCACAGGTTAGTGCTCATCCAAATCGGCCACAGAGGTGTCCTTACTTCAGCTGCTGTATTATAGCCAGAACAGAAACTGAGGACTCCACAATAGTAGATATTTATAAGACCTACTAAGCAAATATGGAAAGCCCCATGAATTGACTCGGTGAATCATGTCCTGCCTCGGCGAGACTACTACATGTCATCAGACTGGCCTGTTAAATTTGTTTACATGGTAAGACCTACTAACATGTAGCACTTGAGCCTTTTTCCATCATTTCTCATGCGCAGCCATTTCATGGCTGTTTGACATTTAGAATTAATTTCGTGCAAAATAATGTTCTCATGTGCCGTTCCAAGATCAAAGTATTTCAGCAAGCTACAAGACATCTGTGGCTCCGAATAATATACCAATTTCCACTGTGACAAGGTGACACTCTAGGCACATCACTCATTCATTGGAAAGGTTTTAGCTGAATTTCACTTAAAGGAGATTTAACTTGCATTCCATTAATTCACGCCTTCACTCTTGTTTGCTCATGAGGTGTTAAATAACATCATTGTCCGGCGTACAGTTCAATTCTATCTGTACTCAATCAGAGACACCTCTGTTTGTAACCAGCTTGTCATAACATACAGTGAACCTGACTTAGAAAAGGCTACTTCACAGACAAGTATTGCCAGATTGGTTCCATCCTGTGCATTTCAAAACTACTCCGTATAAGGGCAATCGCCGAGCTTATATGTCCCTACACATTCCACCAGTCAGGCCAGAGCTGTGGCCAAGGAAAATGGAATGTAGGTACATTGCCCACCACACTTGAATTCTGCATTCCTTCTGCTCTTGATGCTTCATCCAGTGGTTCTGTGGTGATGCAGATCATATCTATGCCTGTTTGCTTAGTTTGTTGATTGTCCTATCCAGTGTTTACCCTCCACTGCCTCTTTGTTCTTCCCGTGGAATGCACTCCAGTTACTGAATTTCTGCCTTTGTATCCTTGCTGACATGTGTATTACCAACCACAAAGCTCTTTATTGATAGCTTTGAGATATGGTTTCAAGGCCATTATGTGGTCGTCTTTCCTTTGTCTACCTGTCACCTTTGTAAAGTCAGCTGAAAATGTTGTGGTTATCCTTGACGGAGACCAGAGTATCAGCTACCAAACCTGTGCAGTTACAAAAGCAACTTTTCTTCTCCTTTAAAAAGCACGAAGTTGTATTTTAGCTACGAAATTAATACTAGTCTTTCTGTTCTCTCCCATTCTCAATCCTTGGGTATCCTGCCACACACAGGCAGAAACTATTAACTATATGGGTGCTGTTTTTTCTGTCCTCTTCAAAAGGATCCACCTCTGTTATTGTTCTTACTGATTGTCGAAAGATAAGCAAGGGGGTGCTGGGAATTAAAGAGCCAAAGCCTAATAGTAATGAATGACAAAAAAGATAACTTTATCCGACTAGTATGCCAAGTTTCTTTCCTCTTCTGTGTATGGAGTACATGGACAAACAGAATCTGAAGTTTTTGGAATAGATGTTGCATTATAACCAGTTTGTGGTATTTATCCATCGCTCTCTGTCCTCCTTTCCTATTACCAGAGAGCATGGCAAGTTTTTCTTTATGAGTCAACTTATCAAAATCTGCCAAAGGACAAACCTTGTGGACTTTGTAGTTCTAGGACACAGCCTTTGGGTTGATGTGAAATCCTCTTGGGGTGGTAATGGAAAAGCAGACTGCATAGATCAAAAGGCCACTTTTAGTATCATGACACGGGACAAGCTTTCATTGGAGAAATCTGTGAGGTGTGTAATACAAAGACAATTAACACGTGTCTGAGAAGAAAACATGAAGGACTGTAAAATAAGAGCAGACACATTAGACTGTCAAAAGGAGACGTGGCTATTGTAATAACAATGCATACAAGTGAAATCACAGAAACTATTGGACTGTAATGGCAGGGCAGATGGTTGGAACTAAGTGGACATCCTCTATAGAATGTACATGCAGAACCCATTAGAGCTGAAAGAAAAACCTTGTGAAGGCTGCAATTCCAGATCCCAGACAGAGACTAAGAGAGGATAACATTGGCACTCCAATATCGGGCCACAGGTATAGGAATGGTTTTGGGACGTAATAAGTACTGGATACCTGGGTATAGGAATGGAACTTTGAGAGGAACATACTTGTAAAATAACTAAGCACATGAGTGGGTCTGATAGCTGGAAACTTGAATAACAATATAACAAATGTATATTAAGGTTACCAGCTTCCATTCATAGACTTCCTTACCTCTTGTTTCCTCCCTTTCTTATTCTTTCGCTCCACACCTCAGTCTATCTCTCTGTGCTCCCTGGTGGATGGATTGATAATGAGTTCCACCTTTGTGATCTGCGCAAGGCATTTGAAATGGGATGAATCTAGGGTTACTTCTTTTAGCTCACTGTGAACTAGTTGAAAAACAAAAGAGATGCACCAGGGATTTCTCCACTCAAATTATGTGGGCCTTAGCCTGCAGCGATTGTGTTACTTCTTGGAGCAGTACAATGATGTAAGCCTGAAATGGGGTAGTACTCTGAGTCTGCCGTGAACATAGAAGATGCTTCTAAGTGAAATATGATTGTTCCAGGATTTACCACCATGAGCATATTACATTGTGCTTAATCTGCAGTCTTTTGCGACTGTATGTGGTGCTTGGTTTAAATTGGGATAGAGAGGGGCTACTTCCTTGAGGACAATACAAGGATGTTAGATACTATAGGATGGATTGGGTTTACATCTTTGGGGATGGTGTAACATGTTGGCTTACAATGGAATTTGGCAGGGACTTCTCAGAGAATATAAAACGTATCTATCCTTGTTTCTTAATTACAGATACTTCCTTGGGGACTGTACACATGCTCCCAGCTTCTCAAACCCATGTGCTTCTTCCTTATTTTTTGGTTGTTTGTTCTCTTATTACGGGCACCACCCAGGGTATCCGAATTCCATTTGCCTCCATTATGCCAGCTGCATTTGTCTTTTTGCTTTATTGGGGTGTTTGTGATGCTTCTTCTGTTAATGCATCCATGCCCACATTCGACATGTCTGACAAAAGCTGTGCTGAATAAAACCTTTCACTATCTACTAAACGTTTGTCTCCCACATGGACACAGTGATATAGCTAAGCATGGTTGCATGCACCTTGGCTTTTATATTTTCAGTTCTCTTTTGTGGATGCTGACTGGGCTGTACATCTTCTGTGTGTTGGGAATGCTTGCCTTGCTGCTGTCAGTGTTGTTTTTACTCTGTGCGTGAGGGATGTGTCCACTGCTGTTTGTGCTGTTTTTATTTTTTAAGGGCACTTGCATTGCTCCTGCCTAGTCTGTATATGTTCTGTGCATTTGTGAAATTGCTGTGCTGTTGTATGTGATCTACCTGTACTAAATGTGGAGGAATTTGACACGTGCTGCCTCTGTGTTGTGTGTTTTGTGGGAAAGGAAAGTTTACACTTCTTTTACTAATGTTGTTCTGTTTAAATATGAGTGAGGAAAACGTGCGGCCTTTTGGGGTGAGAAGGGGTTGATATGCCGGTGTATGAGGCATGCACTGCTGCATTGTAAAGTGTAAATTAGGGCATTCTGTTTCAGTGCATTACCCTTTAGCTGTGCATTGAGTGCATCCCAGGCCCTCAGAAGGCCCCTAATTGTTGAGACTGCATTGCATGCCTGAGAGGGGTAATGCTGGTGCCAGAAAGGGATATCTTGACTACCAAAAAAAGACACTTGAAATATCCGTAAATACTACTCATTATTTAACATTGTCCTCCTTTCCAAAATAAATAGGCTTTATGCCAGCCCCACATATCCTTGTAATTTGTCTACAGTGTTGGAGATAAGCACAGTGACTGTACAGGGTGGAATCTGTTTCCCTCTAGCTCCTAAAACTGGACTTAAGTCTTTTTTCACTGGTATCATCTGTTGCCGAATGTAACATCATATATGAAGTTCCCTATGGTAAAATTGTAAAGGTGTTGAAAGATGCCCCTGAGTGCCTAAGAATCTCTTTCCACCAACCATTAGACGCTTCTTGCTCTCCATAATCCCCAATGTTTTCTCAGTATATTCTTTCACGCTTTCCCTTGAATTTGATCCATGGCAGCTGTTTTTCTAACTCAGAACAATTCTATTCCTCCTTCCCCACGTTTTGCCACTCTGTCGCCAGCTCAGTCATTCTCCCCCTTCTGTTTCCTCTCCTACTTCCACCCTGGTTTCAGGGGATGCCTGGCTTTTGGACAGTCCGACCTGCTTGTTCGACACTGGTTCTTGCATTGTGTAGATGCTTTGAGCATTAAGCTTTGTATGTTTTTCATGTTTTTCAATCTGACTTTTATCTGTACAATAATTGTAAACTTGTAGTTTTCCCGTGCCATGCTTTTAATCCTTGATGCCTCCTCTTTTTCTGGACTCTCCTCTAGTAATTAACACTTCCTGCTTTGTGTCTGTGCTTTGCTTTGTTGCCTTTTTGTCGAACGTCCGTCTCTTCACTTTACAGGTGGACGCGTCAAGACTTGGAAGAGACGCTGGTTTATTCTGACCGACAACTGTCTTTACTACTTTGAATACACCACGGTAAGTACACAGTAATTGTGATATGGGGAAGGGAGGCACTGCTGGGACTGCCCAATGGCCATTACAGATGTCCCAGAATAGGTCTCACTGTGGTCCAAAAATCTTCTGGTCTTCTACAAAGTGTAATAGTGCACATTTATATGAGGAATTGAGGTTTGAGTATAGCCTGTTGACCTTTTTGGGCTAACAATGCAGCAACATGTGGCACTCCGAAAAATAGTACTGTTTACCTCAATTCACATTCAGAAATTTAAATGTGACCACGCAAGAGCTGGGTATAACTGACATTACCAATTTGAGGCACTTTAATGTAGCTGATGGCAGGAGTATCTATGCATCAGTATTCATTTGAATTACTGTTGTGGATGTCCTCCTGGGTTTGTCCTGAACAAAATGCATGCTATTTCCTATAATTACTTTGGAACCACTAATCCATAAGTCCTACCACCTTCATACTGGTGTGATGTCACAACTGAGGGCAAAGGTGCCCTTCACATATGTGGACGACAAAAGTTACATTTTAGAGACCCATGTGCATGCTCACTGCAGACTCTGCTCTTCTATATTTTCTGGGCATCAGCTTGTGAAGTGATGTTCATCATGCAATGTTTACTGAACATGGATCTTGAAAGAAACGTGATGCTAAAAAACAACAGAGGGTGCCTTTGCTCTCATTAAACACACCAGATACTCCTAAAGAAAGGAGACAAATTCTAGAGATGCAATAGACTAATCAGTGAACAATGAAGTTATTTGAGGCCTATTCCATTGACCAGGCACTACAAGTAATAAAATGTTTGTCAGAAGGCTCTCCAGGATCTCCCAAGTATATTTTGAACATTTTCCAACATTCAGAGTGTACAGGTTTACTCAACATCAGAGTAAAGTTTCAGCAGAAATTGAAGAACCACAATCTCCTGTTTACTTTTCAAGGCAGTTCTTTATTAAGATTATCACACATGCAATGACTGTGTGAGCACAAACCTAAACATTGCTTTACAAATTACAGAAATTTCCATGACAGAATATATTACCAGCAAAAGATCTTTGCACCTGTCCAAGAAAACCTCTTCACAATATAAAATTGATTCACTAAATACAATAAGAACGGGAGGGAGGGAGGAGGCGGGGTTAAAATGACTTGGGGAAAGGGGTGGTCAGAGAGTGCTGAAGCCAGAGTCTGGAAAGCAGACATAATCTTACAGTGACCTATAAAGCAATCATCAGTGTTTAGGCATTGCTCTTGGAGGATGTATTGTCAGCACTGTAATCAATATCAATGAAACTTAAAGGTCAGTGAAAAGAGAACAGCAGGGCAAAAGTCACATCCCCTGAGGTATACATTCTTCATCACAATCCACCCTTCATCCTCCCTGAAAGTCTCTATAGATTGTAGATCTCATCTAATATTAACCAGTTGACAATGCACAATACACCTCGTGCACCATGCTATACTCGCTCAACGCTCCAGTTACATTCCCACCTCCTGTGCCAAAAACAATCTTAAGAAGAGTCAAAGCCTACGTGCATTGCCCACTAAGGGAGAAGTTACAGCACATCTTGTAACCCGAAAGTCTTCTTAAAAGAAAAACAATTTACAAACCTCAAATTCCAGCTCTAGATGTCTGTAGTATGCAGAACATGTGAATCTACAACACTGCATGCTACAAACAGATACATATCGATTTAAATTTTGTATTTGTTTTTCCTTGTAGGACAAGGAGCCCCGCGGAATTATACCCTTGGAAAACCTGAGTATCCGAGAGGTGGAAGATGCAAAAAAGCCAGTGAGTCAATGTCTATGGGGGGAGAGTGCGAGAAAACTAGGCAACTTTGATAAGTTTCAAAAATTAATGGAACACTGATTTGTGAATTTCTGGTACTAAGGTATATCTTCAGGGGGGGTGGGGGGGTGGAAGGAGCGTTGGGTGTCACTTCCTCACCTTGAAGAGGCACTTTTTCAGATTTCTAGCCTTAAAGTTGTCTTTCACCTATGATTAGCCTCACCTTGCTATACATGATGGAGCAGTGATCCTTAACAATCCGGTGCAGAGAAACCTTTAACATTTAAAACTTTACTTCTCCCCCTTTATGCCATAAGAGCATAGTTTTTTACTTGACTGTTCCGAATTAGGTACTTTGGTGTTCACAGACATCCAATAACGAATCCCTTTCCAGTGACCGGGAAGAAGGAGAGGAAGGGAAATACTGATGGTCCGTGTTTAGCAGAGCTTCTGTGTTTTATGATAGTGAGGAGGGATATGGAGAGGAAGAGATGGACAAAAGTACACAACATCACTCCTGGTATTTGTGGGGGAAAGTTGTAGTTAAAGCCTCCACAATGTGTGTACTGGATTCAGTCGGGAGCTGCATGCGGTGGGTAATTTGTGCACCCGGGAGGTGGATGGCTTAGTCTTTCCTGGTGCCAGACAGTAGGGACGTGGGAGGTGACTGCCTCTGCGATCGGGCAGGCGCCTGCTGGCCAAACACGTAGGTCACGTAACAGCCTACTTTTTGAGAAGTCATTAGTTAGTTGGTTGGCCCTAGTTGGCCGAATGATAGTTACCACACATCTGTTCTAGTATCTCCATGTTTGGGGGTAATATGGAAAAGCACCAGTTCAACTTTATATTGGATGTTTACACAGGTGAAAAAATGGGGTGGGTAGGGAATGAATGCACACCATGAGGTACCCACCTTAGGGCGCAAAGGGGATCACTGACACCGGCCAACTGGAACCCCACACAATTCCTTACAGAGGCAGGTAGAGACAGGTGGAGCACCGGTTACCACCAGACAATGGCTAATGACAGAGCAGAAGTGCTACGCAAGGTGACCTGGAATGTTAAGAGCCTCAATGCATACACCAAACGCTATAGGTCACAGACTTTTTTCCACAGACATGTTATACATGTTGCCATGCTGTAGGAGAGACACCTCACTGAGGAGGAGACATGCAAACTAAAGAAAAATACGGGCAGAGACATACTCGTGGACTTAATTCTCCTATGCATGGATGCACCTGTGGCTGGTCCCTGGTGTAAACCTTTAAAGCATTGCTTTATACATTGGAAGGTGGAGGACAACTATGTGCTCCTCTGCGATCTGCTGTACAGCAAAGATGTATGTTTCCTGAACTCCTGTGCGCCCAACACAGACGACAGGTCGTTATATGGGTTCTGCTGGATCTATTACTCCTGTACATGGATGTCCCACTTATTTGGGGGGAGGGGGGGTGTTGATAAATGCGTACTGGACAGCTGTTTGGACAGGAGTCCCTCTAGACAGGGCACTAAACCAGGGATGACATTGGCATTGACTGACGTAATGGCCATACTGGGTTGTATTAACATATGGTGCACTCCATATCCCACCCTTGCGCAAAACTCTTGTCACTCACCCACCCGCAACACATATAGCAGGTTGAACCATACATTAGTGACTCACACCCTGGGCCCCCCAGTGTAAGCTGCACAGTAGCTTATAGATTCCTCTTGGATCATGCACCTCTACTGGTAAAATGTGTGGGACGTGGGACGTGGAGGGCCACAGTGCTGCCCTTGTGGCAACTGCCCTCAAGGGCACTGATGGTCCAGCCCTTTTGAACGGCTGTTAGACAGATAGTGGAGGACTATCTGAGGCATAATTTTGGATTGACACGGGTGAATGAGTGGGAGGCGCTGAAGGCAGTGATGAGGGGGGAATGTATGTTAACAACCTATGGTATTAAGAAAGATCTGGCATCTGAACTGAAAAAGAAAGACAACTCAGGCTGAACTACAGTCTCAAAGTGGAGCTGAAGGGCCCATATCAAAATTTCTCCTGGTTTTATGCCGAGAGATTGCCGATTTGTGGGACGCCCTCAGTAATTATACTATATGTGACTATAGACCGAGGCTGCATGCAAAGGGAGACCGGTCTCGCCAAATGCTGGAGTGGCTTCTAAAACAGCAAGCCCCACACATTGATTCTATCCCTTTAAAAAGCATGCAGGAATTAATAGTGAACTTTCTGCTTACCTGGCAACTCTCTACACAAGACTGCTGAACACTGAGCATGGGGGGAACGAGGGCTTTCTGGTAGACCTTCATCTATGACAATCACCACGGCAGGCAAGGAGGGATTGGAAGCTGTGCCCACACAATAAGTGCTGGTTACAATTAAAGGCCTAGCCATGGAGAAGATGCCAGGAAGTGATGGCTTTCCCCCTGAAGTCTACCAGGCATATGCAGACATCCTTTCGGACTGCCTCCTAGAAATGTACTTTGAGGCGATGCGTGGTGGCAGTCTCCCTGTCACTATGTAGGAAGCTATCATCGTGATGGTATCTAAGTCAGATAAGGACCGGATGACAGTGGTCTCATACAGACCTCTTTCCATGTTAAATGGAGGCACAGAGTTTCTGACTAGGGTTCTTGCGAACCGTCTTCTCCAAGATGAGGACATTAGTACATGAGGACCAATGTGGGTTTATCCCAGGGAGGCACACCATGATGAATCTGTGGCGCCGGCCACGTCCTCAGTACTGTGAGGCATGCCCCAGGGGGCGGGGGCTGGTGGAATTAGACTTTGAGAAGGCATTTGACTGCCTGAGCTGGGACTACATGTTTGAGGTCCTAGCCAGGTTGGTATTTGGGCCCCAAATTCTGAAATGGATACAACTGCTGTATACCGAGCTGATGGGGAGGCTCCACACAGGTGGATGGCTCTTGCCGCTCTGGTCTATAGTTGCTTTTGGCTCTAGTTTATGGATCCACTGATCCACTGGCCATGAGACTGCACAGGGTGCTGCAGCCCTGGGGATTGAGGATCCTCCCTGTTTTACTACTGCAGTCCAGGAAGCCAGGAAGGTGTTTAGTGACATCAAGAAGCAACACTGTGGCACAATAACACTTAATAATGACAAGGTTTCTCATGGGCTCTATATAAGTGATAGCCAGAGCAGTTTTGTATTCGAGATGTTCAGTTATTAAAAGGGCAGATTGGAACAGAGTAAAGAGAGGAACAGAAAGTATTGCTCATAGCTAAAGAAGAATAGGTAGATGTCAGTTTACACTGAGTGTTCTACTGGTTCACTAAGGTCTGAGCCTAGTACTACACTTGTTTAACAGAGGAATTTGATGTGCCTTGATACTGTAATGGGGGGTTAGGTAATTGCAGCAAAAAGGCCATTTTAATCCATAATCTATTTCCCGTTTATATGTATTTAAGGTGTTCTATGCACTACACAAATCGGACCTATGCTCACCACATGTGTACCAATAGTTATTTAAAGTTGTTCCATTCCGAGAGAATGGATTTCATCCCATAAAATGTCACGTTTTCAGATACAACCCAATAAGTCCAAAACATGTCATGGCAAACATGGCTGTAATAGGTATCAGTAATGAGTCAGAAGACCTATTTAGCAGTATGTGATTGATAGTAGGTCATATTAGCATTAAGAGGACGCATTAGGGACAAGACATCAGCACAGAAATAAACAATATTTACATAGCTTGACCATCAGAAAAATCAAACTTGAAATACCACACTGTGAATTAAAATGATTAGCATTTCACATCTCCAAATGTTCTTGAATTGCACCCCAAATTAATATTCCCAATTGGCGTTTCCTGGCCCCCTTCAAGGCATGCAGACTCCATTCCAATTCAAAAAGATTATACAACTTCGATCGCCAAAATTCAAAAGCGGGGGGTTCTTCTTGTAGCCAATCAGATGCAATACAAAGACGGGCAGCGGTCATAGCAACAAATAACAAATATCTAAATTTAAATAAAGCAGTGCCCTTCTTCACATTTTCACCCATGCCTAGGAGCATCAAAGCTGAAGAAATCTTGACAGTGGTATGTGTAACCATAGAAAGAAAATTTTCCATATGAATCAAGAATTGGCGTAATTTGCTGCGGCTAAAAAAAATATGAATACTGTCTGCATTGTCAGATTTGCATCGGAAGCATTTCCCGTCATATTGTGAACCCCACTTCATCATACGCTCTGGTGTATAATATAAACAGAAAACAGTCTTAAAAAGTTGAGCCTTCAAATTAGCCGAGAGGAAAGCTTCCTTAGACATAATTAAAACATCTTCTATTAATAGAGAAGGTTCCCCTAATTGATTCTGCCAATACAGGTTAAACTTCTGCAAAAAGTCAAGTCTGTGTTCCATTAATAAATTATACAGCAGTCCTATTTTCTCCCCTTTACGAATTGCCTCTACTACGGGGCTCATTCCGACACCCATAGGTCTTCTATTGATGAAGTCTCTTAATTGAAGAAATTTAAAAAAAGATGATTTAGTCAAATAATATTTAAGAGTCAAACTCTCGTAAGTGGCAAGTGTCCCATCTAATTCAAGCAAATCCCCAATTTGCGATATCCCACGATGTGTCCACTCTAGAGCAACCCGATCCTGGAACACAAAGGGTAATATTTTCTCTGCATTAAAGGGCGTATAATATGACACTTTCCCTATATCAATCAATCTAGCCACCTTTCGCCATACTGTGAAAGCTGATTCCATCACTTTGTACTGTGCTCTCTTTTAGTAATTCCCCTCTAGCTCTTTGAATAAGCTACGTTTGGCATGAATTCCTAGCAATAAATAATATATTGAGGGCGCTTCTGCCACCTCCCCTACCGGCTCCCCTGTTAATAACAATCGCAATCTCTGTAAAAAACAAGGATAAAAATATAACAAAAAATCAGGAATCGCCCGACCACCTCTCGCAACCGGGAGAGTCATCAGTTTCATCGCTCTCCAAGGTTTCCCAGGTGACCATAAAAATCTTGCGCAGATGGACTGTAGCTGTTGTATATAGAGGGAATCTCCAATGGGATAGCTCTAAAAATATAAAGAGCTTTCGGCAAGATACTCATCTTGATAATAGTCCCTCTTCCTATGAGTGTTAATTGCAATCGTCCCCACCTTTCTAACGACTGCTGGATGTGCCGAAATGTACTATTCCAATTGGCTTCCACTCTGTCAGTCATAGAGGCTTTAATTATAATGCCTAGATATATTACTTCAGATACAACTCTGGGGTCATTAAAGCGCATATTTTCTGTACATAGCACTTGAGTCTTACCAGAATTTAATTTATAACCTGATGATGAACCAAATTTTAGGGCCAACCGCTCAATTTCTATTAGTGTTTCAAGCGGATTAACCGTCATAACCTCCACGTCGTCCGCATATGCGAATACCGTGTGTGGGATATTTCGCACTATAAAAGGCTTAATTAAAGGGCTATAAGATGGCACTATTAAACTGCAGGTCCCTACCTAAACACGCAGTTGAGATTAGTCTACTAATCGAAGACAACAAACTGGATTTACTCTTCCTCACTGAGACATGGTTGCACTCGAACTCAGATTATGATATCAACACCGCCCTACCAAATGGTTTTTTCATTCAGTGTCAGCATAGGGCACAAGGGAAAGGCGGGGGCCTAGCAATAATTTATAACAACACACCTATTTCTGTAGAATCGAGGATGGTGGTGTCTTAGATTCTGAAAGTGTCCAATTCCATATTCAAACTTCCCCCACCAAGTCAGTGGTAGGACTCTTTATTTATCGCCCACCAGGTCAGCTAAAACAGTTTACAGGATCCCTACTAGAAACTATATTGGGGACAGCAGCACAGTCGCCCAATTTTTTAGTCTTGGGAGACCTGAACCTACACTTTGATGATCCCACTGACAAGGCAGCCTCTGACCTCAGTGCGGACTTCAAAGCACTGGGTATAACACTCCTAAACACAGAGAGCACACACACTAAGGGACATTTGTTGGACCCCATTTTTTCTAATAATAGCCTCATCATGGTTAAGCCCCTACTACCACTTCCATGGTCGGACCACTTTATGGTCCCCTTCTCCTGGAGTAGTCCACTAGAAGAAAAAAACGCTCCCCGCCCGCGAACTCTACAGAGAGCATGGGCAAAACTATCAGTGGAAGAATGGACCCAGGCCCTAGAACAAACAGCCCCTATGGCAGAATCGGACCCTCTGTTAGCAGACCTAAATTTTCAGAATTGGCTTACCAATTCCCCTAACGTAGTACTGCCCCTGAAAAAGGTCACAAAGAAAAGTAGCACCTTCAAATCACCATGGTACACCACTGAATTGAGGGATCTCAAGAAAAACTGTAAAAAGCTGGAACGCACCTGGAGGAAGGACTGGGCAGCCAACAGTAAGCTCTCCTATCAGGCGGCTTCAAGACTGTATAAAGCTGCACGGCAGAAAACCCAGGCTGCTTTCTTTGAGGAAAAAATTAACTCTTCCGCCAATTCCTCTAAGGAGACCTTTAAAATTGTAAAGCAACTGCTCAAATCCCCCACTCCAATCACCAACCAGGAGTGTACAGAAGCCAGATGTGACCTGCTTGCAGAGTATTTCAACACCAAAGTCCAACGAATACTTGACTCCCTCCCACAGGCTGTCCCCGCTGCTGGCGATGAAGCCCTTCCTGCCCCGATTCACTCCCCCCGGCTGGACAGTCTTAGAACCATCACTATGGATGACTTCCGCAATACGCTCTCCGCAGTGAAGAGCGGGTCTCCATCTGACCCTACACCCATGTATATCCTCAAACAAGTGGCTGACACCATTACCCCCCTTGCAACAGATCTACTTAATGCTTCATTCATTAAAGGGGTGGTTCCACCCAGTTGGAAGCAAGCAAGAATCAGGACTCTTTTGAAAAAACCAGGCCTAGATATGGCCGACTTGGCCAACTATCGTCCCATCTCGCTGCTGCCTGGTCTGGGAAAAATTGCTGAAAGAATTGTAAATAAACAGCTCTCTGGGTTTTTAGAAAACAATGACCTGTTGAGTGGCTCGCAAACAGGCTTCCGCCCAGGCCAGGGCACTGATACAGCCCTCATAGTGGTTACTGAAGAAGCAAGATGCATCTTGGATTCAGGGGGATCCGGAGTCCTGATCCTCCTGGATCTAAGCGCCGCATTTGATACGGTGGACCATAAAATACTAGTCCACCGTCTGGCAAGACTCGGGATCACAGGAATGGCCCTGAAATGGTTGGAATCCTTTTTGGATGAACGAGCATTTAAGATCTGGGATAATGGCATCATGTCCAAATCTACTCCCCTCCAGTGTGGAGTCCCCCAGGGCTCATCCTTGAGCCCTACCTTATTCAATGTTTATATGGCCCCACTGGAGGAGGTAGTAGCCCCGTTCGGGATTAAATGCATCACCTACGCTGATGACACCCAACTAGTCGTCTCGCTGACGCAAAATTCGGGATGCTCAGACAACCTCTCGGCCTGCCTCTCGGAAATTTTCTCCTGGATGTCTAACTCCAAGCTTAAATTAAACGGAGCAAAAACCGAGATTCTAATTCTGGGTCACCAACTCTCCTCTCTACCCAACACATCTTGGCCCCCCTGCATGGGAGAGGTGCCCTCACCAAAAGACAAAATCAAGAGCCTGGGGGTATGGTTCGAGCCTGAACTAACCTTCAGGGCACATGCCCAGAAAGTGGCAGGCACATGTTTCAGCTTGCTCCGAACTGTGCGGAAGGTCCTCCCACTGCTTCCCTTCCAATCTAGAAAATTATTAATTCAGGGACTGATCCTGTCCAGATTGGATTTTAGTAATGCTCTACTCCTGGCAGCCCCGGAAGCGACTGTCAACACCCTGCAACGAGTACAAAACGCTGCTGCCAGGATGCTCCTGGGCGCCCCAAGAAGAGCATCAGCAAAACCATTGTTGAGAACCTTGCACTGGCTCCCAGTGCGCGAGCGCATCTCCTTTAAATCATCATGCATTGTTCACAAAGCTCTTCAAGGCAAAGGACCCCAGGCCCTAAGTGGCCTGATACGCCCGTACAGACCCCCACGGGCCTTGAGATCGGACCTTGAAAACCTGGTTATAGTCCCCAGAATTAGGAAAGCCCGCTCGGGAGGCCGTCGCTTCTCGGTAAATGCAGCAAAGACCTGGAACGCCCTCCCCAGACACATTCGCACTGAACCATCCCTTAGCAAATTTCGCAAATGTCTCAAATTCTTTCTTTTTCCCAAAGCCTCTTAAACTCCCTTGCCCCCCTTAGAGCTTCTTATTTTCGCATGGTAGCGCTGGGACGCTCACGGGCAGCCATGCGCTTTATAAATCCAATTTCATTTCATTCATTTCATTTCATACTATTTAATAACGGATTGATAAATAAGGCAAATAGTAATGGGGAGCAAGGGCAACCTTGCCTTGTACTTCTTGTGATATTAATTACTGCTGATTTCCTCCCCATAACAGCAATTCTTGCATTAGGAGCTATATATAGCGCCTGCACTGCTGTCATGAACTTCTCCCCAAAGCCTGATTTTCTCATTACCTCCCATAAATAATGCCATTCAACACGGTCAAACGCTTTCTCAGCGTCTAGTAATATCAAAGATAGTGGGCGTTTTTCAGCCTGAGCCACATCCATGAGAGTAATGACTTTATTTATGTGTGTCACTGTGCTGCGTTTAGGGATGAATCCATGTTGATCTGGAGAGACCAGTGGAGTTATGACTTTTGAAATTCGATTAACTAGCATTTTGGAATATAACTTACTATCGCAGTTAAGTAATGAAATTGGACGGTATGATCCCGGGAGTTCTGGAGACTTGCCCTTTTTACTAAACACAACAATCAGAGCATCATTCCATGACTTTGTCCCCACGGTGGAATAAATAAATAAATAAAAAGAGGACGCATTAGATTGAGTATTGGTCCTAAAAGGACCCAACAACAATACTTCAACAACTTAGTAATCATGGTTTAGTTGCAAACACGATATAATGAGTTAAGATCACATCTTTAGTAATAAGGTCTGCTGTGAACAAGCATATTGAGATTTCAGACGTATTTAGTACTAAATGGTAAGCCTTAGATTACCTCATTAGCACTGCAAGGATTCATTAAATTGAGGAGAAACCTTAATAGGGGATATCAAGCCAAGGATAATAGTACATATCGTAGTCTGCGCTAGAAGAAATCGTCATAACAGACTCAACATATGTATATTCAAAAGGATACATATTAAAAGAAGGCCTTTAGAAACAAAGCAGCACGGGTTGAGGGTTACCAGCAGGTCATACTATGTAATCATTTCTGACTCCATGAGGTTCGAAATATAGGAAGGACTCCAAGAGATCTGGGTCCTCACAAAGAAGGGTTTCCCTTTGTGCATTATTTTGAACCGTTCTGGGATGGAGGAGGGTTTTCCTCTTTGCTAGAAAAGCTTTTCGTTGTTTGATAGTGTACTTGGGATAGCCCTGAGTTACACTAATTTTGTTTCCATTCCCAGTAACAAGTTGGTTTTTCCTCATACGTGCGATAGATACAGTTATATCTCAGGCCTATGAAGATGCCAGCTTTTGGTGTTAAAATATTTGTTACAGATTTACAAATCCATGATCTTTTTTTCCATTGAGGTAATTTTATTAGAAAATGTGTCCATGCATTTGTTTTTAGCTTTTCGCCTTCTGAGCAACTAATTTTCATCTCGGTCTCAGCAGCTCTGTACCCTAGTCTGCAAAGGTCTTTCCTCATCCTGATAATTTAATTTTGCAAGATATGTGTTTATTTTGGTAGAATGTTCTAGATTGAGAAGTGTTGTGAGCCTTGGAAGAATCACCTCCATAAAGGCACCAGTATCTCCTTTGCTTTTATTAGGTGATTTTGGTGCAAGAGACTCCGAAGTCATTGAGCACATAATATACATGTACATGGGCCACCTGCAACCAGGCAAAGAGTCCCAACATTCCAAATGGTTGGTCAACATATCAACTAGCTGAGTAGTGCGCTCAACAGCCGGACACTGCAGATCCGTGCATTCAGAATGGAGAGATATTAATAGTCAAGCGGCAACTGGTGCAACTAAGTTGATGAGTTCACAGACATAAAATACACTGACGAAGAACGAATAAATGTCGCCAAATGAGGCAGCCCCTGTTTGTTGTACTTTCGTCAACAGCGGTGACCTGTGGAGAGATCAGATAGTACACACAGCACACTCTTCAGTCTGGATTGCGCTCACCGCCCTCTATACTACGGCTCTCCAGCCACCTGGGAGGAACTGGCTGCCATCATCTGTCTAGACTGGTCAGTTTAGCTAGGTCTGAACTGGAAAGATGCTGTTTAACAGGTAAAGCACCATATTAGTATTGGAGTGGTGCAGAACTCTACTATCAAGTAGCCATTTTCTCAGGCATTAGCCATGCATCCATATATTAAAAAGTAATGAATGACCAGTCGAAGATCAAGGGATGTGGTGATCACGGATAACTGAATTTGCAATGGAGTTACAAGAACATCAATTAGGCATATTGGTGAAATTGCCTTCGTTCCCAGCAGTTCATAGGCAATGAATTCATTAGAGCTACTGAAATGTTTCTTTTGTAAATATAAATATATATATATATATATATATATATATATATATATATATATATATATATATATATATATAAGCACATCATAGATCTATGCTATCCTTCTACCGTCTGGTAAATAACCATGTGGTTTAGGTGGAACATTATGATAAGGGAGAGTTTACTCCTCCGCATACTGAGCTATGTTTCTATGCTGCACAGGCTGAGTTAAAAATGTATTGGACCCAAGCTTACACGGTTAGTAGATCATTTTAGTTGACAAAGCTACTCTACAAGAATTGCTTAGCTGCACACTCTTACACACAATTCACAGTGATTGATATTGCCTTAATTACCAACTGGCCATGACACAGTCTGAGAAAGATGTCTGCCCTGACGCAGATATATTTACTAGTGTTAGCCCTTGTAAAAATAAAATCTGTGGCATCCTCCCAAAGGTTAGCAAATGGTGACACTGTGCTGGCTAAGCTTGGAATTACTCTCAGAGAGCAGCTACATAGAGAGGGCAATATGTATAACGTTGCAGCAGTTTCAAGAGCACGGACCAACCACTTTGTTGGATTTATATATATGTGTTCGAGGCATGTGAGCTGTAGATTACACACTGTGCATTAGATCGCCACCTAGTGTTGGGCCCGGGCGTTTGCAGTTATTTTTGTCCTGAAAAGTCTTTGGAAGTCACGGTATAGGTGACGCCTCCTTTGGACAATAGTGCACCTGGGCATCGGCTCCATCCTTAGATTGTTTTTTTCCGCCATCAGGCTCGGATGTATTTCCTGCGCTCCGGACTGGAACCGATTTTCCTTCGGCGCGCAATCCTAACCCAGTTCGATGGTATTGTCTCGAATGCGCTTCCAATTGACGCGACTCTTCACGACTTCGAAGTCTTCGATTCCGGTCGTCGACGAAGGCCTTCGGGCCTATCTGGGCCTTACTCTCTGGCTCATGGAAAGGACGCCATGTAAGAAGTGTCCTCAATCCTGTTAGAAGTTTCCCCACACCGATCTATATGAGGTGTGCAACCGTTGCCTCTCAACGGAGCACGAGGCCAGAGACTTGTGCCTCCTTCCGCTCCAAGAAGGCGATTCGGGACCGACGAGCTCGAAGGACCATGGCTCGCTCGTCTTCTTCGATCCCAGATGACATTTTCCAAGAGGGCTTCGGCGTGCCAGAGCAACAGCAAGAACATGGCGTCGACAGCGACTCCGAGGCCGACAACTCAGACGCCGAGGACATCACTCCAGCACAGAGGGTCGTAAGTACACACGTCTACCCCGACCCTTCCTCAACACCCTCTAAAAAAGCTTCGGTCACACCCTCAACTTCGGGCCCGGGTGCACACCGAGAGACTGCTTCACATGCCCCACTTTCGGGCTCGGCAAAGAAGCCTAATAAGCCTGTAGGCAACTCAGACTCGAGTTCGCCTATCCCCAATGCCGGTACACTACCGGCACCGAAAAAGAAACCATCTTCTTCCACCTCCACTCCACTTCCACATCTAAGCACTTGGTGCCGAAGACTGGCACTGGCGCCTCAGCACCAAACCACACTTGGAGCCGGGCAAGAAATTGCCACAGAAAGCACGCTTCGGATGCTTCCCATGCTTCGGAGCCAAAAAAAACGTCGGCCCACCGGAAAAAGACACTACAAAGCCAAAAGATTCGATCAGTTCGGTCCTGAAAAAACCTACGGAACCAAAAACCTCGGCACCGAAGAATATACCTCACACAGAGGAACTGTTCCATCCAGATCCTACACAAAAGACTCTTGTTTAAGATCCCAAAACTGGTCGATTGACTCTCAGTTCTAAAAAACAACCATTGGAGAAGCCTGCACCAGCTCCTCAGCCTAAGAAGAAGGACATTGCAACCTCTCCTCTAAGGATACCTTCCCCGCCGCCTCCTCCTCCTCCTCCTCCTCCTCCACCTCCTCCCCCATACCACATCACTCCCCTACACCATCCCCATCTCCAGTAGAAGATGATGCTGATGAGGATAACACCTCTGATGACACAGGGGGTGGTGCAGATAATGAGCCACTAGATAATCCTAGTCCTCCTGGCTCACCTGACCCTTGGGATGATTATAGTACCCCAGACGTCCCTAATGTCTTACAAGATGACATATACCCCTCCAGGCCCTCCCCACCAGAGGACACTATGGGATTTAACCAACTTGTCCATAGAGCCACCCAGTATCATGGGGTTGACTTACATACTGACCCAGTAGAGGAGGATTTCCTTATGGATACCTTTGATAGCACACAAAGGTCCACCTCAATATTACCCATGCTTAAAGGAGCTATTAAGCATGTGCCAGAGGTCTTCAAAGATCCAGTCAGGGCTCGGATCATGAACCCCCAAAATGAAAAGAAGTACAAGGCTGCCCCCTCAGACCCAGCCTACATTAAAGGGCCTGCCCCACTAGACTCTCTGGTAGTCTCCAATGCACACAAGAGTCAATTCCCAAACATCAGGCGAGGCTCCCCCACCAGATAAACTTCTAGACGCCTCAGGCAAAAGAACAGTGTCACAGGCAGCAAACATTTGGAGTATTGCGAATACTCAGGCACTATTAGCAAGGTACGACAGGGCACATTATGACGAGTTAGAATCTATAATGCAACACTTTCCTGATAAGTACAACAATAGGGCCAATGAGCTTATACAAGAGGGTAAAACCAACACCTCTATTCGTTGTGCCCTAGATGGAGCAGATACTGCTTCAAGGGCAATTAATACCAGTGTCCTTTTGCGTAGACATGCCTAGCTACACATTTCAGGTTTCAAACCTGAAGTACAAAGTGCCATACTCCATCAACCCTTTAATGAGTGTGAGAAAGTGGCTCTATATATACTGGACTAGAATGGAGTACAGTGTGTATAGAGTCCACCAACCCCAGAGGTATAACAGAGGTTAAAGTCAGAACTGACCTTACTCTCCAAAGTGGTAGCTTGGTCGACCAGTAAGGCAGTACCAGAGGATAGTGTAAAGCATTTGTTGTACACACTCAGTCAGCAAAAGTTTTCACACACTCAAGGACTCAACTCCAGACCAATTGTTTTTATATCCACAGATATAGTTGTTTTATTTTTAGAACCAACCGTTATAAAAGTATACTTTTCTGGATAGGAGTACTCTGATTTAAATACTTTGCCAAGGAGCAATAAAGTTTGTGCACACAATGATTACAGTATTGGTAGTAAGCAACACAATCCTAAAACACACTCGAGCATTGAGCTCAAGTGGGTGTTCTACATATAAGTACAGTTGATTACCATGTGGATTACTTTGGTAGTTCCAGGACCAGATCTTAGATTCAGTCCTGGGGTCTAAGCTGAAACCAGATTAGCAAAAACGTTTTAGTTACTGTAGTGAATTTTCATGAATATAAAGCCGTTTTAAAAGTTCACACTTAGAAACTTTTCAATGTAAATCTGACAATGTTATTCAATGGGAGAAAATTCAGATTGCAGGTAAATTACGATTGCGTTACTTTTGTAACCCAGCACTGGTTTCCTAGGGCCAGCACTGGGGGCTTAACTCAAAACAGGTAGGTAATTGCGTTTCAGTATTTCGTTTGATTTTTAGAGAATATTTCCAGTTTTCAAAAGTAGACAGAAGAAATTTCATAGAAAAGCAGACAATGGGTTCCTATGGAGAAAATACAGATTACTAGTAAACCCGCTAGGGGGTACTTTTGCGGTTCATTACTGGGCTGAGAGGTACAGTACTGGCTTCTCCCCTGGTCACAGGTGAGTACTTCGGAATTCGGACTTTGGCTGATTTTATGTGAATATTTCCAGTTTTCAAAACTTCGAACTTAGAAAATTTTCGAGTCAAAATGGGTCAATGTTATCCAATGGCAGGTAAGCGAATTACCGGTCTCCAGGTGAGTACTTGGTTGGTGAAGTTAAGGTTCTGGGTATAGATTCAGGGGTTCCCCAGGGTCAGGTAAGTACAGTACAATCCCAGCGGCACAGGGGCGGCCGGGTGCAGAGGTAGGTAGGCCCAATGATATCCAATGAGGGAAAGGGGGCCTTCGGTTGGTGGCTGCTGGCTAGCAGGCCACGCGGCTCTGGGAGCTGGGCTCCTGGTCACTTGCTCAGGGCAAGAGGGGGAAGTAGGATAGCACAAGGCGGTCACAGCCATCTGCACTCGGGCGGCTGGGTGCAGGGTGCTTTTGAGCCGTCGGGCGCTCAATGTTATCCAATGAGGATCTTGAAAAGGGAATATAGGCTGCAGGTTTGGGGACGGAGACTCTCCAGGGGCAACCAGCACTTCGAGAGGTAAGTTGGGATCTTGGAGCACAGGTAGGTACCCCAAAGGGAGGCACAGGGGGCTGTAGGGCGCCGGGTGTCTTTGGGTGTCGGAAAAGCTTAATCTCTGCTGGTCGCGGTTGGGGTGGCCCCTGGTTCTGAGTCTGCAGGCGTCGGTTGGTTCGTCGAGGAGGGTCTTTGGGCACTGGACTTCGGGTCCCTCGTGGTCTTGGTTCGGGTTGGCCCGGCCCGGGCTTCGCTGGTGCAGAGTGGGCTGGTCCGGAGCTTCCTGGTGGGCACCAGGCGGGTTGTTGCGGCAGAGCCTCTGCTGATGGGAGTCCCAATCTTCAAGAGGGTCAAGGCAGGCAGGTCCTCTGGGTGTCCCAAGGTTGCTGTCCACGGGGGTCGCCGGGTTTAGGCAGGAGCAGGTTCCAGGATCAACAGGCCGGTAGGGCTGGGGCCAAGTCAGTTGTTGTTGTCCTGTTGTTAGCAGCTGCACGGCAGGTCTTCTTCTTCTTGATCTTCTTTCTTCTTTTTGGTATCGGGATCTGAGGAAGGAAGGTTCAGGGGGCCCCTAAATACTAAATTTAGGGGCATTACAGGTAGGGCAAGGACAGGGACCAATGGGTCCCTGTCCTGGGGTGAGTACACCCCCTAGCCTGTTCCTCTCCTGTGGGAGGGGGGCAGGAGCCCAGCTGGGATTGGGCAGGGCTCCCCATCTACAAGATGGCCGGAGCTCAGGGTCGTGCTTCACCTTGCCTCCTCCACCTGAGGGGTGGAGTTGGAAAAGGTTGGCACACCCTCCTTCCTGACTTAGTTTTTCCCGCCAGACTGGGGACAGAACTGGTGGGGGCCAGTTGCTGGGTACAGCAAATGGTCTGGAGAAGCTCTCAGAGGTGGCATGCCTTTGAAGCTTCCCCCTGTCCATCCTGGGAGAGGAGACATAGCACCTCGCCCAGGATGTGCTTTGTTGTAGGCCCATGAGAGCGGGGGGCTCTCCACCCAGGGGTCCAGCAACATGTCTGCTGTGTGGCCCAGACGTGGATTGTAGGTTCGGGTTTTGCAGGGCATCTCTAAGATGCCCTCTAGTGCATTTTACATTAAATCCCACACTGGCATCAGTGCGAGTTTAATGTGCTGAGAAGTTTGGTACCAAACTTGTCAGTCTTCAGTGTAGCCATTATGGTGCTGTGGAGTTCGTAATGACAACCTCCCAGCACCATATACTCTTAATGGCATCACTGCACTTACAGTGCCCAGGAATGGCCCTGTGTACTGTAGGGGTGCAGGGATCATGCACCTGTGCCCTCACCTCTGGCATAGGGCACCCAGCTAGAGGGGTGACTGAAGTATGCCAGAGCAGTGGGTTCTGTGGGCATGGCACACAGGGATGGGTGCCATGTCGAACCTTGTTTTAGTTCTGTACTTAGGCACTCAGCCTGCAAAGGCAGTGTGTGGGTGCCAGGGTACAGGGCCCCCGAGGGTGGCACAATAAGTGCTGTAGTCCTCAGCGGTCTTCTCTGGTCAATAAGAGACATTGCAACCTCTCCCTTAAGGATCCCTTCTCCTCCACCTCCACCTCCCCCCACCATGTCACTCTCCTACACCATCCCCTACTCCTTTAGACGATGATGATGACGGGGATAACTCTTCTGATGATACAGGGGGAGGTGCTGACAAACCACTAGGGAACCCTAGTCCTCCTGACTCCCCTAACCCCTGGGATGATTATAACATCCCAGATGTCCCTAATGTTCCTCATGATGATATATAGACACCCCTCCAGGCCTTCCCCCCAGAAGACACTATGGGCTTTAACCAACTTGTCCATAGGGCTGCCCAATACCATGGGGTTGACCTACATACAGACCCAGTGGAGGAAGATTTTCTCATGGACACTTTCGATACCACACATACGTCCACTTCAATTCTACTCATGCTTAAGGGGGTCATTAAGCATGCACCAGAAGTATTTAAAGATCCAGTCAGGACTCGAGTCCTCAACCCCTGATCGAGAAATAATATACGGCTGCCCCTACAGATCCTGTCTACATTAGAGGCCCCGCACCACTAGACACCCTTGAAGTCTCCAATGCGCAAAAAAGTGCCAATTCCCAAACATCAGGTTATGCCCATCCACCAGATAAAGAGTCTAAACGTCTTGACGCCTCAGGCAATAGAACGGCGTCACAGGCAGCAAACATATGGCGCCTCACCAATACTCAAGCGCTGTTAGCAAGGTATGACAGGGCACATTATGGTGAGCTAGAATCCATAATGCAACATCTCCTTGAAAAATATAAAAATAGGGCCAATGAACTCCTACAGGAAGGTAAGACTATCACCAATACCTCTATCCGTTGTGCCCTAGGTGCGGCAAGATACTGCTTCAAGGACAATTGACACCAGTGTCCTTTTGCGAAGGCATGCCTGGCTATGTATTTCAGGTTTTAAACCTGTAGTTCAGAATTCCATCCTCAATCATCCATTTGATGAGCAACACCCATTTGGCCCTAATCTTGACGTATCCCTTGAGAAAATTAAAAAGGATACTGACACAGTTAAATCTATGGGAGCCTTGCAGTCGCAAGCTCCCAGACGCTTCTTTCGTCGCTCATCCTACAGAGGCACCACCAGAGGTTACTCCTCAGATAGCCCCTCCACTTCTTACAAAACCCCTAGTCAATCCACTTTTACTAGGGGCAATCAAAGCGGTGGTTACAGGGGGAACAATAACAAAGTCAGAGGTAAAACTAACAACTCCCGATCTGCCTCCACCCCTACCCAATGACTTCCCTCCACTTCCCCCACACCATTCCACTCCAGTTGGGGGAAGACTACAACAATTCCTTCCTGTCTGACCCAACATCACATCAGACAAGAGGGTGCGACAAATAATTCAAACAGGTTACTGTCTCGAACTAACATCTACCCCCCCCCCCAAACATACCACCCAAACAGCATCCAAAGTCACAGGAGCATCTGTTACTGCTAAAGCAGGAGGTACTATCCATACTCTTACAAAAAAATGCAATAGAACCAGTTCCCCTGCATCAACAAAATAAGTGAGTGTTCGAGGCATGTGGGGTGCTGAATTCATATCTGTGCATAGATCGCCGCCTAGTGTTGGGTCCGGATGATTGCACATTGTTGTCCTTGAAGTGTCTTCGAAGTATCACGAGATAGGTGGCTCCTCCCCTGAGCTACAGTGCGCATGGGCATCCTCTCCATCCTCAGATTGTTTTTTTCCGCCATTGGGTTTGGATGTACTTTCTTTACTCAAGTTCGGAAACTTTTTCTAAAGGCCAAAAGGCCTTCGGGGTCGTCGGTATTGTTATTTCGATCGGTGCCGAGTACTTGTTCCAGTTCTTCTCGAGCAGGACGTCGAAGAGAGCCGCGTGGCTTTTTCGACACCAGAGGGCCGATAGTCGATGGAACGGAGCCCGTTCAAACGATGCCCCCTTTGCAATTCTAAATACCCACACATCAATGTACACCTGGTGTGTAACAAGTGCCTATCTCCGGAGCACAATGAGGCCAACTGCCTAGCTTGTGCTCGATTCAGATCAAAGAAGACGCTTAGACTTCGACGCGAAGCGCGGCAGACGATGACGAGGCCAGCGCCCGACCCGGTGAATATCAATGATGAAGAAGACGACGAGGTCGTCGAGACTGAGGATCCAGAACAGTGGTCAGATCCCGGTTCGGAGCATGACTCCAACTATTATGAGGACAAGGAAGGAAGCGTCGAGAATGAAAACGTCGTCGAGGTAAGGGACGACGCATCGGCCATCGGCGCCGTCGATGACGACTAGAGCGATGAACCAGGCCCAACAGTGATTACGGGGCCCTGTACGGACACGGAAAGACTTCCAAGGGCTCAGGTCGAGGCATCGCCAACAGGCCTTAGCCAAGATCATACCGAACATTCTATAGCCCTGCGTCTCGGCCAGGCTAAGAATTTATCACGCGAGCCATCGGTTGAACGTTCCCAGTCACTGGGTAAATCGAAACCGAAAGCCGTGGAGTCGAAAACGAAACCGAAACTGCTGGAGACAGTCTTCGGATCGAAGAGTTCGGGTCCATCGGGTTCGACGAAGAAAAAGGGTGTCGACAACCCTGCGGGGTTACAAATAAAGAGTGTCGACCCGAAGATCGGTACGCTGAAGTCCGTATCCAAAGTCAAGCACGTCGAGCCCACGAGGTTGACGTCGACGGACGGACAGCGACACAAACAAGGGACTCTAGTCTCGGACGGGTCTCGATCTGAAGCAGCGAGTCGACAGGCCACAGTTCGTTAAAGGCCTCGATCAGAAGTCCAAGACCGGCTCGAAGGACCAGGTCGAGTCGAGGCAAAAGGCGGCGCCTACAACACAACAGGCGCCTAAGTCAACGCAAGGCCCACCACGTATTGGCGAAAAGACTAAGTCGGTCGGACCGATGCCGACGCCAGCCCTGAAGAAGGTCAGTCAGTCGACAAATACAACGCCACCGATAAAATTCGGACTCCCCCGACGGCACGGCCTAAGGCGCTCGATCCGAAGACAGGGATCAAAACGTCCAAAAAGGTGTTATTGGGGAAAAGGAGTCATTCTCTGGAAGAGGACGTTGTGTACCAAGAGCCTTCCTATGACGAACAGGCTAAACTGCATATCGACTCCGACACAGGCAGACTCACAATTTATCAGAGGAAGATCAGGTCGGAAAATCCTCTTGAGACATATAAAATTCCACTCAAAAAGAAAAGGGATTCTTCCACATCACCTGTCCTTTTTGAGACTATAAGTTACCATGGCCAAGACACCTCTGCATACTCACCCACACACAATGATGAGGATATGGAGTATGACTACAATGAAGAATTTAATTACCCTGTGGACACGGATCAGGATGACCAAACTCCAGCCTGGACAGACCCTGTTGACCCAGGGGAGTCACAAACTAGTCCTGACACTCCTTCTTATCCTGTCAAGACTTCGCCAACAGAGGATACGGCTGCGTTTAATGCATTAATAGAAAGGGCAGCACACAATCATGATGTAGAAATGCATGCTGACCCAATTGAAGAAGACTTTCTCTTTGACACTTTTTCCACTTCAGAGAAATCAGTCAAAACATTGCCAATTTTAAAAGGTGTCCTTAAACACGCAGGAGACATTTTCAAAGAAACCACAAGAGCAAGGGTTCTTAACCCCAGAATCGAAAGGGAATACAGGCCGGCACCTGTGGACCCTACATATATTAAGGGACAGCTGCCATTAGACTCTTTGGTGGTATCAAATGCTGGTAAGCGTGCCAACTCACAAACAACTGGTACTGCTCCTCCTCCAGACAAGGAGTCCAAGATATTAGAAGCTTCTGGAAAAAGGGTGGCTGCTCAAGTAGCTAATATATGGAGAATTTCTAATACACAAGCGCTATTAGCCAGATATGATAGGGTCATTATGACACACTAGAGCAACTGCTACAACATTTGCCTGATGCCTAAAAGGAGGGAGCAGAGACACTGATACAAGAGGGTAAACTCATATCTAACGCATCTATTAAATGTGTGCTAGACGCAGCGGACACCACAGCCAGGGCCATCAATACAAGTGTCATGCTCAGGAGACATGCTTGGTTACGCATCTCGGGGTTCAAACCTGAGATTCAAACTACATTATTAAATCAGCCTGTGAACCCTGATTATTTATTTGGTCCAGATGTGGACACAATATTAGAGAAAATTAAAAAGGACACAGAGACAGCCAAGTCTATGGGTGCCTTGCAGTCACAACAGTTCAGAGGAAGCTCCTTTCGTCGCTCCGGTAACCGAGGAACTGCACGAGGCCAGGCGTCCCAGCAGACTCCATACAATAAAGGGAACACACAAACCACCTATACTAAAAACACTAGAGGTGGATACAACAAAGGCAGAGGACGAGGGAATAACATCTCTAGATCCTCCGCCAATACTAAACAGTGACGCCTTCTCACTGCCCCCAGACCATGTAACACCGGTCGGGGGACGATTACAACAGTTCCTGCCAGTCTGGGAAAGCATTACCACAGACAGGTGGGTGAGACAACTTATCCAGTTCGGCTATTGTCTAGAGCTAACCTCCACTCCACCCAGCATACCCCCAAGACACCGTCCTATGTCCGCAGAGCACATACACTTATTGCAGCAAGAGGTCATCAGCATGCTGCAAAAAGGGGCCATAGAACTCGTACCTGTACAACAACAGGGTACCGGGGTATACTCGCTGTACTTCTTAATCCCCAAAAAGGACGGGTCTCTCAGGCCAATACTGGACCTCAGGTCCCTAAACCAATAAATTTTGTCAGAACATTTTTACATGCTCACTCTACAGCAGGTTCTACCATTGCTCCGTCGGGGAGATTTCCTCGCAACACTAGACCTAAAAGACGCATATTTCCACATACCTATCCACCCAGCACACAGGAAATATCTCAGGTTTACCATACAAGATCAGCACTACCAGTTCAAGGTCCTGCCTTTCGGGGTGACAACAGCCCCCAGGGTGTTTACCAAGTGCCTAGCGACAGTAGCTGCGCACCTACGGAGGAACAATGTTCACGTCTATCCCTATCTGGACGACTGGCTTATCCAAGCACGGTCAGCCCAGCAGTGTGCCAGCCACATGTCCCGCACTATTCACCTCCTACACAGCCTCGGGTTCTCATTAAACTACCCAAAGTCTCATCTTCAGCCCGCCCACGTACAACAGTACCTGGGAGCAACAATAGACACTCTGGCAGCAAAAGCGCAGCCAAACTCAGCAAGAATCAACAGCATTCGATTACTCATTCAGACATTCAGACCCCGACACTCGCTCACGGCAAGGGTGTTTATGCAGTTGATAGGCATGATGACCACCTGCATCTTCATAGTCCCTCACGCGAGACTACACATGCGTCCTCTTCAGGAATGCTTAGCACGGCAGTGGAACCAGGCTCAAGGAAAATTAACAGACCTAGTGTTGGTGACCGGTCACACATACAACTCTCTTCATTGGTGGAACCCACAAAACCTTTGCAAGGGACGACCGTTCCAAGAGCCTGTACCACAAATAGTGCTGACTACGGACGCATCTCTCCTGGGGAGTGCATGTCCTCCATTACACAGTGCAGGGACTATGGACGACACAGCAAAAAAAGATGCACATCAACCTGCTGGAACTGATGGCGATCTTTATGGCAATGAAGGCATTCAAAGTACATTTGTGCCACAAAGTCGTGTTGATCTGCACGGACAACATGACTGCCATGTACTACATACAGAAGCAGGGAGGGACACACTCTCCACAGTTGTCACATTTAGCGCAAAGCATGTGGAAGTGGGCCATTCAGAGGAACATATTCCTCATGGCAGAACACCTCCCAGGCAGGGACAACCAGATGGCGGATCTGCTCAGCAAACACAGCCACCAGATGCACGAGTGGGAGATACACCCCTCAGTGCTGCACCCGTACTTCCGGCAGTGGGGTCGCCCAGAGATAGACCTGTTCGCCACAAAGGAAAACGCAAAATGCCAAAGCTTCGCCACCAGGTTTCCACACCCGCAGTCTCAGGGCAATGCGATATGGATGAACTGGTCAAGCAGATTTGCGTATGCTTTTCCACCAGCCCCGCTCATACCATTAGTGGCACGCAAACTACGACAACACTCAATGACCCTCATCTTAGTTGCTCCAACGTGGGCGAGGCAACCATGGTACACCACGTTCCTAGAACTTTCCGTGGTGCCTGATCAAAGGCTGCGATTAACACCCAGTCTTTTAACTCAGAGCCATGGAGACATTCAGCACCCAGATCCGCAGCAGTTAAACCTTGCGATCTGGCTCCTGAAGTCATGGAGTTTGGTTACCTAAACTTGCCTCCTGACTGCATGAATATTATCAAGGAGGCAAGGAAACCTACAACCAGAGCATGCTATGTGGCAAAGTGGAAACGGTTTGTCATTTATTGTAACAATAATGACGTAAATCCGCTAGATGCATCAACTCAAAACATCATATGCTGTCTGTTACATTTACGTAGATGCAATTTAGCCTACAGTTCCATACGTATACATTTGGCTGCGGTAGCAGCTTATCTTCAAAACAGGCAACACCTTTCACTCTTCAGAGTACCTGCTATTAAAGCTTTCATGGAGGGACTCAAACGAGTGATTCCTCCAAGACACCCACCTTCACCTGTCTGGAACCTGAACGTGGTTCTAACCAGACTGATGGACCACCTTTTGAACCTCTACACTCGTGTGAGATACAATTCCTTACGTGGAAAGTGGCTTTTTTAGTAGCCATTACATCACTTAGAAGAGTTAGTGAACTGCAAGCCCTATTCAGGAGCCATTCATCCAAATTCACGCAAATAGGGTAGTGCTACGTACAAACCCTAAATTTATGCCGAAGGTGGTATCCCAGTTTCACAACAATCAAACAATAGAACTGCCAGTGTTCTTCCCAAATCCGGATTCAGTGGCAGAAAGAGCTCTACATACCCTAGACGTTAAGAGAGCTCTCCTGTACTTTATAGACAGGACAAGACATTTCAGGAAAACGAAGCAACTGTTTGTTGCCTTTTCACCACAACATAAAGGCAACCCCATTTCAAAATCATTTATAGCCAGATGGATTGTTAAGTGCATACAAATTTGTTATCAGAAAGCTAAACGCACATTAACAGTTCCCCCAAGAGCGCATTCAACACGCAAGTTAGGTGCATCCATGGCTTTCCTAGGAAACATTCCTCTAGAAGAAATATGTAGAGCAGCCACATGGTCTACCATACATACATTTACCAAACACTACTGTGTAGATGTACACTCCAAGCAGCTAGCAGCTGTAGGACAGGCTGTTCTCAAGACTCTTTTTCAGACTGCTGCAGCTGGCACAGGTGGCCACCGTTAAGGGCTGAGACTGCTATACATTCTATGCCCAGATATGAATTCAGCAGCCCACATGCCTCGAACGGAATATGCTACTTACCAGTATGCATCTGTTCTTGGCATGTAGGGCTGCTGATATTCATATCGCCCGCCCTCCTCCCCGGTGCCTGTCGCAGCTGTATCATACCCCATCTCTGCCACAATGGCGAAAAACAATCTGAGGATGGAGAGAATGCCCATGCGCACTGTAGTCCAGGGTAGGAGCCACCTATCTCGTGATACTTCGAAGACTCTTCCAGGACAACAATGTGCAATCATCCGGACCCAACACTAGGCGGCGATCTATGCACAGATATGAATATCAGCAGCCCTACATGCCAGGAACAGATGCATACTGGTAAGTAGCATATTCCTTACTCCCTGTACTTTTCTTAACCCAGACCCCTGAACCTATACATCCAGTCGGACCATTTCCACATGGTCACACTTCAACAAGTCCTTCCTTTCCTTTCACAAAACAACTTCCTTGCTACCATAGATCTCAAGGATGCATACTTCCACATTCCCATTCACACCGCTCACAGGAAGTATCTAAGGTTTGTAATAGACGGTCAGCACTATAAATTCAAAGTACTCCCATTCGGATTCACAATACCAACAGTGTTTGCCAAGTGCCTAGCAGTAGTGGAAGCACACTTGAGAAGACAGCACATTCACGTCTTTCCATATCTCGACATCTGAAAGAAACAGGTTAGTATTAGATTCCTTACCTTAGAATATCCCCAGGCGTCAGACTGGATCTGGAAATTTTTGCGTAGCAGTACCCTTGCGTGCCGGTAGGCGTCGTCTGCGGCTCCACGTCCGTCGTCGGCGTCGTTGGCGCCGGGATGACGTCGCCGGAGTACTTAGACGCCACCCTCGCGCGCAGACGTCAGTTCTTCTTTTTTCCATGCCAGCAGCGCCGATCCGGAAAAAGTGGTACCCGTAGTAAATTTTTGACTAAACTTTTTTGATCCTTTTCGAAGTCTACTCGACTCCGACGGTGCCGGTAGGGATGCCCGGGTTTAAACCCTGCAAAGACTGTGACCGACTGATGTCGGTTACCGACCCCCATCGCCGGTGCCTTCACTGTCTGGGCTTCGACCACAAGGCCTGTCCCGACTGCCGAGCCCTGACGACCAAAGCTAGGCGGGAGCGGTCCCGCAAGCGGCTCGAGCTCCGGTGGTCGGCCCGCGCCGCTCGAGGTCCCGGTCCGGACGGAGGTCGAGGGACCGGTCGCGGGGTCAGAGCCACCATAGCTCCGGGAGTCGTCTTCGGGCTCAAAGTCCTCAGGTAAGCACAAGAAGTAGAAGAGGCTTCATCGCTCTTCCGACTCCCCCCCCCGACACTCGCGCGATGTGGCCGGGGGTCCGGGTGACACCGCCCACGCGGCTCTGTCGGAGTCGCAGGCGTCGCGGCCTGCTTCATACCCACCGGTCCCTGGGCGGGACGCGACGCCGGGGGAGATCGAGCGATTCCTCATGGCCATGAGGTCGCTCTCTCCTCTGTCGGGTTCCACGGCGCCTTTGGGCCCTGCGGCCCCGTCTGGGGGGGTCCTAGCGGGTCGGGGGCTTCGGCCTCGACGTCGCCGGGTGCTTCGGACCCGACGCCGCCGGCGACTTTGGTCCCGGCATCGCAGGGCCACACTGGATCCGGTTCCGAATCCGGGACGTCGCCAGTCGACCTGACGACCTCACCGGTGCTGACCCCCAGGGTGTCACCTCCGGGCGGCGCCGTCCCCGATGCCTCCCTCGATTCGGTTCCGGTGCCGTTCTCGACGTCGCTTGGAGATTTCTACTTCAATGAACCGGCCCCATCCTTTGACAACCCTGACTATCAGGAGATGGGTGACGAGGAGTATTGGGAGGGGTCTGAGGACCCTCTGACACGAGTGTGTCAGTCTCAGCAGGACTGGGCTGGTGAGCTTGGGGATGCCAGTGGTCTGGACACTTCGCCAGACACTGGTTTTGTCTCCCCTCCTATCGTGGCTTCGGAGGAGGGGGCTACCTACAGTGTGGTGCTGATGAGGGCAGCTAAGGCCTTGGCCCTTGAGCTCTCCGTCGCGGCCGTGAGGACTAACCTCCTCACGGAGGTCCTTAAACCGCAGTCAAGCTCGGCCGAGCCTCTGCTGCCGTTTAATGAGGCCTTGACGGACTTTCTTTTGGGCACTTGGTCCAGGCCTGCTACAGGTCAGCCTGTAGATAGGAACGTGGCCAGACACCACCGCCCGGCTCCGGGTGACCCTTGCTTCCTTTCCTCCCACCCTACCCCGAGAGTCTGGTCATCCAGGCCTCTAAGTCCCAGACGGCATTCCGATCGGGAATCCATGAGGTATGAGCAATACGGTAAACCGGTATTCTCCTCCCTGAGTTTGGGACTGCGGTCAGCCAACACCGCATGCCTCTTGGGCCGCTACTCCCACTCTCTGTGGGACACGGTTGCGGACATACTGCCACAATGTCCGGCGGAGGTCCAGACTAAACTTGCCCAAGCCCTTGAGGAGGGTTGAGATGCGACACGGTTTTCTATCCGGTGTGGGCTGGATACCACGGACTCACTGGGCAGAGCGATGGCAACGACGGTGGCGATTTGTCGCCACGCCTGGTTGAGGTCCGCCAACTTTTCGGCTGATGTCCAAAACACTCTTATGGACATGCTGTTTGATGGCCGTCGCCTCTTTGGCGACAAGGCAGACCATGCGCTTGAGCGCTTTAAGGACTCCAGGACTACGGCCAAGTCCTTGAGCCTCTCGGCCCGCGCCAGCAAACGGGTGCCTTTCGCTCCTTTCTTGGCCAAGGAAGGGGTGCTCCCACACGCGCTGCCAGCCACGCACCGCAGCCTAACATCCAGCGCGGTGGCGGCCATGGAAACCGCCGTGGCGGCGGTCGGGGACAACGGCGAGACCAGTCCACACCTTCCCCTGCAGCATTCGCCTCTAAGCCCTCCTAGTCCGTGCTTTCAGGCCCATGTGACCCCAGTGGGGGGCAGGGTTCGCCATCACCACTTCCATTGGCGCACTGTCACTTCGGACAGGTGGGTGCTGCAAATCGTCCGAAGGGGCTACTCCCTCCCCTTCGAGACGATCCCTCCAGCCATGCCACCGCAATACCACCGCGTGTCGGGGGATCACTTGAAACTTCTACGAAAGGAAGTTACGGCCCTCTTGGCCAAGGGGGCCATCGAGCGCATTCCTGGGCCAGAAGTAGGGTGTGGTTGTTACTCCCACTACTTTCTGGTACCCAAGAAGGGCAAAGGGGGCCTACGCCCTATCTTGGACCTACGGAACATCAACGGCTTCCTCCGGAAACAGAAGTTCAAGAGGCTGACACTGGCTCAGGTCTTAGCTGCTCTGGACCCAGGAGACTGGATGGTAGCGTTGGACTTGCAGGACGCTTATTTTCACATCCCTGTCCTGCTGGCCCACCGGCGCTACCTGCGTTTCACGGTAGGCCACGAGCACTTTCAGTTTACCGTGCTCCCCTTCGGCCTTACCAGCGCGCCACGGGTGTTCACGAAGGTGATGGCGGTGGTCGTAGCTCATCTGCGCAGGTTAGGGGTTTCAGTCTTCCCCTACCTCGACGACTGGTTGTTGAAGGCGGGCTCGCCCCAGACAGTCGACAGCCACCTCCAGACGACGGCTGACCTCCAGCACCAGCTGGGGTTTTCCATCAATGTGCCGAAGTCACACCTGTGATCCTCTCAGAAGCTCCTCTTCATCGGAGCGGTTCTCGACTCGGCAGAGTTTCGCGTTTATCCTCCCGAGCAGCGGGTTCGGGATATTCAGGCTCTGATCCCAATCTTTCAGCCTTTGTCCCGGGTCTCGGTCAGGTTGACGGTGCAGCTTCTAGGGCTGATGGCCTCCGGCATCCTTCTGGTGCATCATGCCAGGTGGCGGATGCGGGCTCTGCAGTGGGACCTGAAGTTTCAGTGGGCCCAGCATCAGGGCAACCTGTCCGACCAAGTCCTGATCTCCGAGGGCACTGCGAGACAGCTGCAGTGGTGGACCGCGATTGGGTCAGGGACAGATCCCTCTCCCTACCTCAACCGGAGCACGTAGTTGTGACGGATGCGTCCCTCCTCGGTTGGGGAGGCCACATTGGAGAGGCGGAGATCAGAGGCCTCTGGTCTCCGTCGGAGTCCCGGCTCCATATCAACCTCTGGAGCTGAGGGTGATTCCTCTAGCACTGAAGGCATTCCTCCCCTCTGTCTGGGGGAGTGTAGCGCAGGTGTTCACGGACAACACCACTGTCATGTGGTACTGCAACAAACAGGGCGGGGTGGGGTCGTGGACCCTCTGCCAGGAGGCTCTGCGCCTCTGGCAGTGGCTGGAACATCAGGGCATTACCCTGGTGGTTCCACACCTGGCGGGTTCTATGAACGCCAGGGCGGACGAACTCAGCTGAAGGTGCATGATGGATCACGAATGGCGTCCGAACTCGGACGTGGCACAAGGCCTCTTACTGCAGTGGGGAGAGCCTTGGTTAGATCTATTCGCCACCGAAGAGAACGCACAATGTCATCAGTTCTGCGCGTAAGAATTTCCAAGGCGGCACTCGCTCGGAGACGCTTTTCGACGCGAGTGGAGTTGTGGTCTGTTGTACGCCTTTCCGCCTATTCCACTTCTGCCCAGAGTGCTGAAGAAGATCAAGCGCGACCGGGCCCGAGTCATCCTTGTGGCTCTGGACTGGGCGCGAAGGTACTGGTTTCCCGAGCTACTCAGTATGTCTGTCGATCCCTCGAATAGTCTGCCTCTTCAGGAGGACCTTCTGTCGCAGCAGCAGGTGATAGTCCTCCACCCGAACCTGTCCAGTCTCCACCTCCATGCTTTGAGATTGAGCGGCGACAGTTGAGGCCATTTGACTTGCCTCCAGAAGTTTGTACTGTGATTCTGGCAGCCAGGCGTCACGCCACAAAGTCGGTATACGCTTGCAGGTGGAACAGATTTGTGGCATGGTGCACAGCAAAGGCTGTGGATCCTCTCTCTGCCCCTCTTTCTGAGGTTCTCCTCTTCCTTCTTTCTCTTCCCAGCAGGACTCTGCTCTGGGCACTATCAAGGGCTACCTTTCTGCCCTTTCAGCCTTTTTAAGGTTACCTGATCAGCCATCTTTGTTCAAGTCCCCAATTGTAAATAGGTTTTTGAAGGGCATCACACACATGTTCCCTCCTGTTCCATTCGTGATGCCTCAGTGGGACTTGAACCTTGTACTTAGTAACTGATGTGCGCTCCCTTTGAGCCACTTCATAACTGTCCTCTCCGCCTTCTTACTCTGAAGACTGCTTTCCTGGTTGCCATCACCTCTGCCAGGAGAGTGAGTGAGCTCCAGGTTCTTTCTTCCAAACCTCCTTTCCTTTCTGTCCATCTGGACAAGGTTGTGTTGCGGACAAGACCCTCTTTTCTGCCCAAGGTAGTCACAGCCTTCCACATCGGGCAGTCCATCACCTTGCCCACATTCTTTCCGCCTCCGCATCCCTCAAAGGAGGAAGAGCGGCTCCACCGTCTGGACCCAAAACGTGCGCTCTCGTTTTATCTGGATCGCACACGCCAGTTCCGGGTGGATGACCAACTCTTTGTTGGTTACGTGGGCACTAAGAAGGGACGGGCGGTGCACAAGCGGACCATCTCTCGTGGGTCGTGTTGTGTATCAAGGCATGCTACTCCTTGGCTAAGATGGAACCTCCTGTTGGGCTGAGGGCCCATTCCACTCCGGCCACGGCGGCTTCCACTGCCCTGGGCCGGGGAGTCCCCTTGCAGGGCATCTGTCAGGCAGCTACGTGGGCCTCGCTGCACACGTTCGCAAGACACTACTGCCTGGACAGCCAAGTCCGGAGGGATGGATTCTTTGGCCGTTCCGTCCTCCAGGACTTTCTGGTGTGATTATTGGTTCAAAGACCCACCATCAGGGTTGGTATTGCTGGGGTATCTATTCTAAGGTAAGGAATCTAATACTAACCTGTTTCTTTCAGATGCACAAGTTACTTACCTTCGGTAACGATATATCTGTAAGAAACAGTAGTTAGTATTAGATTCCTTACCGCCCCACCCATCCTCCCCGTTCTGCGAACCGATATCTAGGGTTAAGGTCATCCTCTTTCAGGGCCCTAGTTTCAATGGCACCAGTGTTGGTTTTTAACATGGCTCTGCGTTTCTGGTGCAGAAAAGCTGTGTATAAGAACTGACGTCAAATCGCGAGGGCGGCTTCTAAGTACTCCGGCGACGTCATCCCGACGACGGACGCGGAGCCGCAGACGACGCCTACCGACGCGCAAGTGTACTGCTACGCAAAAATTTCCGGATCCAGTCTGACACCTGGGGATATTTTAAGGTAAGGAATCTAATACTAACTACTGTTTCTTACAGATATATCGTTACCGAAGGTAAGTAACTTGTTCGACTGGCTCATAAAAGCCAGCTCATACAGCCAGTGTGTACAACACACTCATGCCACTATCAAACTTCTACATGACCTGGGGTTCACAGTAAACCACACCAAGTCCCCATCTGCAACTGTTCAACATACAACAATACCTCGGTGCCACAATAAACTCTTCAAAAGCCCTAGCTTATCCCTCTCCTGTCAGAATAGCCAACATGCAAGCTTTTCTCACAAAATTACAACCAGAGCACTCCCTTCCAGCTCGAGTGTTCATGCAACTCATAGGCATGATGGCCTCTTGCGTATTCATAGTGCCTCATGCAAGACTCCAGATGCGTCCCCTTCAAGAGTGCTTAGCACAACAATGGAACCAGGCTCAAGGTCAGTAAACAGATCTAGTGTTGGTAGACGGTTGTACTCACCACTCTCTGCAGTGGTGGAACACCAAAAACCTTTCCAAAGGGCGACCATTCCTAGAGTTAGTTCCTCAGATAGTCTTGACAGCGGATGCATCGCTCTCCGGCTGGGGAGCTCACCTGCTGCAACACACCATGCAGGCCAGGTGGACACCACAACAAAAGTTACTCCACATCAACCACCTGGAGTTACTTGCCATATTCCTAGCCTTCAAAGCATTCCAAAAGCAAATATAAGGCAAGACTATATTAGTTTGATTGGACAACATGACAGCCATGTACTACATACAGAAACAAGGCAGGAAACACTCTCTGCAACTCTCTCAGCTAGCACAGAGCTTATGGCGGTGGGCGATACCTCAGAACATTTTCCTCTTAGCTCAACATGTTCCAGGGGTACAAAATACCATGGCAGATCTGTTAAGCCGCCAGACGCAACAGATCCACGTGTGGGAACTTCATCCACAAGTTCTTCAACTGTTCTTTCAGATGTGGGGACAACCTCAGATAGACCTCTTTGCCACCCACGAAAACGCCAAATGCCCAACTTCGCCGCCAGATATCCACACCCACTGTCCAAAGGCAATGCGATATGGATGAACTTGCCAGGCAGATTTGGGTACGCTTTCCGCCTCTCGCACTCATTCCACTAGTAGTGTGCCAACTACAGCAACCTTCCCTAACCCTCATTCTAGTTGCTCCAACGTGGGCCAGACAACCGTGGTACACCACAATGCTGTAACTTTCCGTAGTACCGCACCAAAAGCTATACCTGTCTCCACGCCTTCTTAACCCAGAACCATGGAGAGATCAGACACCCGGACCCAGCTCAGCTCAACCTTGCGATCTGGCTCCTGAGGTCCTAGCATTCGGTTACCTTAACCTTCCTCCTGACTGCATGAACGTCATTAAAGAAGCTAGGCGTCCAACCGCTAGAGCATGCTTTGCAGCCAAGTGGAAGCGTTTTGTAATATATTGTCACAACAACAACATCAATTCCCTAGATGTGTCCATTCAACACATCATAGACTACTTATTACACTGCCAAAGATGTAACTTAGCTTACACGTCTATTAGACTGCATCTTGCTGCCATGGCAGCATATATACAAAATAGACAACATCTATCACTCTTCAGAGTACCTGCTATAAAAGCCTTTTTGGAAAGCCTTAAAAGAATAATTCCTTCCAGAGTACCACCTTCACCTGTGTGGAATTTAAACATTGTTCTCACACAGCTAATGGGACCTCCCTTTAAACATTTACATAAATGTGAGCTACAATTCTTAACATGGAAAGTTGCTTTCCTAGTAGCTATTACTTCTCTAAGAAGAGTTAGCGAACTACAAGCACTAACCATTCAGGAATCTTTTCTGCAAATGCATCATAATAAGGTTGTTCTCCAAACTAATCCTAAATTCCTTCCTAAGGTCATTTCGACCTTCCACCTCAATCAATCTGTGGAGCTGCCCGTATTTTTCTCGCAGCCACAAACAGTTGCAGAAAGAGCTGTTCACACGTTAGATGTCAGAGCATTGCTATACTACATTGAGAGAATACAACCTTTTCGTAAGACTAAACAACTTTTTGTGTCTTTCTCACCACCACACAAAGGCAATCCTATATCAAAATCTGGGATAGCTAGGTGGATTGTCAAATGTATACAAATGTGCTACCACAAAGCTAAACATAAGTTATCTGTTCCTCCTAAAGCCCACTCTACAAGAAAGATGGGGGCTTCAATAGCATTTTTAGGGAACATTCCCTTAGATGATATCTGTAAAGCAGCTACATGGTCTACACCGCACACATTCACAAAATACTATTGTGTAGATGTGCAAACCAACAACAAGCTACTGTGGGCCAGGCTGTACTCAAAACACTATTTCAAACTACTGCAACAGATACTGGTGGTCGCCGCTAAGAGGGGGTACTGCTATATAATTATGCAACAGTGTGTAATCTGCAGCTCATATGCCTCAAACGGAAAATGGTACTTACCAGTATGCATCTGTTCTTGGCATGTAGAGCTGCAGAGTTACACACGCGCACCCCCCTCCCCGGCTACCTTTATCTGTTCCAGTATTATCTTCATTCGATATAGCTTACATGGACATCCTTCCTTAATTCTTACAAAGCTCCATCGTTTCCCTAATGGCGAAAAACAATCTGAGGATGGAGCCGATGCCCATGCGTAATTTGCAAACATCCGGGCCCAACACTAGATGGCGATCTATGCAACAGTGTGTAACTCTGCAGCTCTACATGCCAAGAACAGATGCATACTGGTAAGTAGTTGTAGGTAGGTAGGTAGGTAGGTAGGTAGGTAGGTAGGTGCGTGTGTGTGTTCGAATCAATTCCATCACATTGATGAACGTTACTAGGGACATTTGCCTGAAGTACATAATTAACCATCCAACATTAACTCTACCTGTTTAATGACCAGACAATTGGAGAGATGCTGAGAAGACTCTATGTTAACTATATATAAGATTCCATGCTGTACCTGATGGTATATTGCATTATGTTAACTTTCATAAAAGTAAATGATACAACTTCTCTCGACTTTTCTGTATTTTGTTCCTTTTTTCAATGCTCAGAACTGCTTTGAGCTGTACATACCAGACAATAAAGACCAGGTAATTAAAGCCTGCAAGACGGAGGCTGATGGCCGAGTGGTGGAAGGCAATCACACTGTGTATCGGATCTCTGCACCCACGACTGAAGAGAAAGAAGAGTGGATAAAATGCATCAAGTGAGTGATACTCTTATAACATTGACTGCAGAGAGACGCTGATACTCTTATCACATTGCCTATAGATAGACGTCCTGTGCCTCTACAATCCCTAAAATTAAACATGGAACATTAGGAACATTGTGTAGTAAAAGGATTATCATCATGGGAAACTCTGTTATTCATAAAATACATTAATCTCCTCTGCCCTTATATGATTCTACAACATATTTTTAAATATACAAAATACACGTTTTTCAAAATTATTGTTCTCTCGTAGGAGATTTCCATGTATAGTTATAAGTACTTGAGTAGTCCCGCCCACGTGCGGGACCCCGGAGCACTTCTTTTAGATATGTCTTCTTAAATGGATATTGTTCGCCTTTCTACAGGAAGGCCGGTAAAGACACTTAAGAGATAGATAGGCAATAATGCAGCCAAAATTCATAAGCTACATTGGCCACATCTTCATCTTGAAGTGAAAAAAGTGTGCCAGTACACTATATTTTGCGCAGTTTTGCAGTGTATAACACAAAGAAGAATTCCCTCAAACCCCATCCGTAGCCGACTGCCCCTGCCAAAAAGAAAGGCAAATGCATGGATTCTCAGGGTATCCTAATGGGGAGTGATTCGGTTACGGACTGCGGAGGCTGGAATCAATATTAAGTTGCCACATATCTTGTCGCTCCCTACCCATGAAATAAGCCCAATCTATGATCTGGGAGGCACTGTTTCGTGGCAACTGTATTCTCAGGGTAAGCACTTTTGGCAGCTGTTTCCCACCCTATTAAAAGATGCTTCCTCTTCAGTTTTGTTGGTTTGCTGCAACTATACCTTGTGGAACTCCTGGAATGTTTTACTGAACATCTTTCAAGTGGTATGAGTCTTCAATGAAGGCATGCTCACTTCTGACAGTCTGTTGACCTTGATACGCTATATTATGGCCATGGCCTGTTAATGTGGTATGCCTCTTATTTGTACCTCATAACATTACAAGGTATTTCGTAGTATAGAATATGCATAGAGTATGACATTTAGAGTCCGGTAGGTACAGATGTCATGATTATAAGCTGGTAAATTAGTTATGGCGATGGTGGATCATCCTGATTCAGGGTGGTCGGGGGGGCACATATATTACCTCGAAATACATTCCAGTCATTCCATATTTGTGACCACTTCCTGGGGCATCCCCTTGCTACATACACTGTCTTTTCTCGGAACATGCACCAATCCATGTCCCTCTTCCATGCTGCAAGGGTCGGTGATAACCACTGTTCCCTTTAAGGTGCGCGCGCACCTCTCTTCCTGCGAGCGCGCACCCTCCGTGTGGAGCGTGCACACACACCGGACATTCAGAGAGAGTTTGCACCTCCGCTTTAAAAAAAACGAGCGGCGCGAAGAACTTCCTGGATGTGGCGTTTGGACTCCGGAGTGCAGGTAAGGCTGGCGTGGGGCTTGAGGTTGTTAGGAAAGCGCGGTGCAGGGCATATTGTGGGCTTTTTTTTTTAAACCTTTATTTAACTTATAAAAGCATGTACATGACAAAAGAATATTGAGAATGGGCAAAAAGCATAAGAGATAAACAATCCATAATAAAGCAATACAATCATGGATTAATGGTAGTGGTGCATAACAGAATCGGACATTGACAGTAATCATACTGGAGCAATATGAGGTCGAGAAAAATAAAAACAGAAACATCATATGATAACAGAATGGTAAGTCAAGGGAGCACCCAGCTATCGTAAGCTTGAACTAACTTCCAGGTGATACCTCGAACAGCAGTGTGTACAACGCTACTATGACCCATAGCAATCGAGTTTCGCTACAAATGTAATTCAAGTTGGATCTGTGAGCAGAAGTCTCTATCGCGTTGCTCTGATACAGAATTCGGGCATGGTCAACCCACTCCAGTCGGTGTGATGTTAGCACGAGACACCCAACACAATCTATCAGCTGCCGGGAAATGTAGGCTCGGTAGGGCTCCCATATATCAACCGGTCTGGAGGTGCGGGGAAGAAGGGTGCTGTATTCCACACTGTTAATATTGCAGAATGCCAAGCTCTGTAGCCACGCTCGCAGCGAGGGGACCCTCGCACTGCCCCAGTGCACAGCTATCTCTCTCTTCGCCAGCTTGAAGGAAAGTGCTGCCAGTTTACGAATGCCTTTGGGAAAGTTTGCGACATACCCCAACAGCGCAATCTCAGGTGTGGGTACAAGGGGAATAGAGAGTATATCTCCCAGGACGGTGTGTACTTCTAGCCAATATTGCTGTATTTTGGGGCAAGTCCATGTCAGGTGTGCAAAGTCAGCGAAGGGGCTATGGAATTTCTGGCAGTGATGGGGCTGGGAGTAGTCTATCCTGTGGGCACGTGCTGGAGTAAAGTACAGCCTCCGGAGAAATTTGAACTGGAGTAACTTGTGTTGGCTATTCAAGGAGACTTCGGTTGTGGCTCTACAGCAGTATGCCCATTGCTCATCTGTTATGGGACCGCCTAAATCAGCCTCCCAAGCGGCTCTAATTTTAGAGTCATCATTAGGCTTAAGTGATGCGCATTGTCGATACAACTTTGATATCAAGTGTGCATTAGTTGTGTTCTGTATTATTACTGTAAGAGGGGGGACTTCGTCAGGGGCAAGTGGAAAGGAGGGAAAACATGCCCTCAATGCTGATCGAATCCGTGTGAGGACAAATGCGTCCATGAAGGAGCGATCAGAGAATCTGGAGTCCTCCGTCACGGAGAACACGTGGCCTTCAGGGAAGAGGTCGCCGAAAGTGGCAATGCCAAATTTCCTTAACGTGCGCCTCACTAAGTCCTCTCCTGTGATGGGGAGAAGGGAGGCGTTAGGAAGGGGAAGCGCAGGCGAATAGAGCATCGGAAACCCCAGCAATTTGCGTAGTTTGACCCAGGCCCAGCTTGTGGTGGATACCGTCTGTATGTCACTCGGGTCTCGGGGGAAGCCCGTGGGGAGGATTGTGAGTAGTTGCCTAGGGAGAACTAAGTCCGCCTCCGGGCGTAAATATGGAATTTGTGCATCCGGGTGGAACCACGCATGGGAGTAGGAGCATTGGGCCAATAAATAATACAAATAGAAATCTGGGACACCCAGCCCGCCCCCATCAGCCGGCATGGTCAAGACCCGCCAGCCGACGCGGGGAGTGCGGCCGCCCCACACCAGACGCAGCAGAAGGGAGCAGAGTTGTTTGAAAAAGGTGTTGGTTAGGGGAACTGGTATATTATAAAAAGAATATAAAAATCATGGGAGTACCACCATTTTGATGATTGCAACTCTCCCAGCCATGGAGAGCGGCAAGTTTATCCAGTGATTGATCTGTGTCTCCAGCTTGGAGATTGCGGCGCCATAGTTTAGCCTTATCAGCAGTGTAGTGTCTAGATGAACATGTATTCCCAGGTATTTAACGGAATCCTGGCACCATTCCAGTGGAAACTCTAGCGGACAGAGAGTGGTGCTGGAGGTGAGTGGAAAAATGACCGATTTGTGCCAATTAATATTTAGTCCTGAGAATGTACAGAATCTGATAATTTCCCTTATTAACGGGGATAGATTACTAGGGGGGTTTCTGACGTATAGTATCGTGTCATCGGCATACATAGACATTAACAATGGGCCAGTTCGGAATTGTAGCCCGCGTTGGAGGTGATTTTCTTGGAACTGCCTTGCCAGGGGATCGAATGCAAGAATAAACAAGAGAGGGGAGAGGGGGCAGCCCTGTCTTGTACCCCGCGACAACGAAAAGGGATCTGATAATGTGCCATTAAGCCGCAGTCATGCTATGGGCCTGGTGTACAGAAGAGTTAGTCGCAAAAAAGCACTCCGGTATGCCCATGCGGCGCATGACCGATAGAAAGAAAGGCCATTCCAGTGAATCAAATGCTTTCTCTGCATCTAGTAAAATTGCGGCGGCTGGAGTGGCAGGATCAATACGGTGTAAGGTGGTAAATAAAGTGCGGAGATTGAGGGAAGTAGATCTATGCGGGACAAACCCTGACTGTACGGGAGAAATGAGGAATTCCATCAGGAGTGATAGTCTGATAGCCATTACCTTGGCTAGGATTTTGTAATCTGTGTTCAGCAGCGACAGCGGCCTATATGAGCCACAAAGAAGAGGGTCTTTCCCGGGTTTGGGCAGTAGTATTATCACCGCTTCCCTAAATGTCGGAGGGAGTGTACCAACTTCCAGAGCTTCCGCGTAGACTTCAGCAAAACGGGGCACAAGAGGGTCCTTGTACATTTTGTAAAAGTCAGCGGTGAAGCCGTCCAATCCGGGGGCAGAAGAGGCATCTATTGCCTCAATGATACTGTCCGCGGTAATAGGGACTAAAAGGAACTCTTGCATGTAGCGTTCCAGATACACAAGGGCCACCTCCGACAGATGGGCCTCCTGTTCAGCAGTACTCCCGGAAAGGCGCGAGGTGTAAAGGGACTTATAATATGCAAGGAAGATCTCGTGAACTGCCGGTGTGGACTGTATTAGGGAGCCATCTGGCCCCAACATGGAAATGATACAGGTTGGGCTTCTAGGGGGCCGCAGCGTGTTAGCTAACAGGCGACCAGGGCGTTCGCCCTCTCCATAGCGTCGCGCTACGCAGTGTTTGTTTAGGCAGGAGAGTTCCCTATCCGCTGCATCACGGAACTTAAGATTGAGTGCTAGGCGGTTATCTGACAGTGTTTCCGATGGAGCATTAAGGATTTCACTATCAATGGCGGAAATGTCGTCCTCGAGTCTATCTAAGGTGGAACGTAGATCTCGGAGGATCCCCGCGTGTTTGGAGATGCACACCCCTCTGATGTATGCTTTAAATCCCTCCCACAGGACCGCCCATGTGTCCACCGAGCCTGTGTTTAGGTCAAAGTAGTCTTCTATAGCTTGGCGTACCTCTTCTGTAAAGACGGGGTCTAGCAATGCCCTACAGGGGAAGCGCCAACATCTCTCGTAACCCCCCTCTCTTGGTACCGACAGCTGAAGGACAACCGGGCAGTGATCGGAGAGAGTGCGAGGGAGAGTGTGGATTGTACCCAACCAACCCGCTACCGTAGGGGATATCAGCCAGTAGTCCATCTGGTCCAAGTGTTATGGAATCCGAAGTAGTGAGTAAAGGCGGCGGAAGTAGGATGTGATTGCGCCTCAATATCTACTAGGTAGTAATGTGCACAGATATCCTGAAGGGCTTGGCGAGAATGGGGTTTGGAGTCAGGGGTAGAGGCGGTGGTGTCCCTATCCTGATCCAGGAGCAGATTGAAGTCGCCTCCAATAATCAGGAGGCCTGTGTCTGTAGCTAGGAGTCTGGAGGATAGGGATTGAAAAAAGGAGGGGATGTCCGTGTTTGGGCCATAGACACAGACCAATGACAACCTATGACCTAGTAGTTGACCCGTGACGATTAAAAAACGACGTCAGGGTCGCAATGGGTGGTGAAATGGGTAAATTGGAGGCGCCTATGTATTAGGATAGCCACTCCACGTGAATACGAGCTATATCCAGAGAAGTACCTATGCGGGCCCCATCCAGATGCGAGGCCACAGGCCGATGTGGTAGTTAAATATGTTTCTTGCAAAAAGAGGATGTCCACCCAACATAACTCAGTACTTTTCTTTGCTTCCGGTTATCGTTCAGACCCCGAACATTCCAAGTCAACAAGGTTAGTCCGGATGGACCGGGTACATTTCCTAATACAACCATCTTGGTAATAATGCACAATAATGAATAAAGCTTCGGTGACCCACAAGACTCAATAACATCCTCATGTTCTGTAAACCACAATACTTCAGTTAGTCAGTCAAATATCTTTATTTCGGTTAATAAAAACCATAAAAGCAGTGCAAAATTCATTATTACACAAGTTAAGATTATACAAATGTACACATGATTGTAGTTCGAAATACAGTCTAAAACAATTAAAATCTTTGATACAAAGAGAAAATAAGATAAAATCAATTTCATAGGAATAGACCCACCACAGTTTCATACAATCCTCAGTACATTATTAGTTAAAATTTTGGGAAATATCATGCTACTAATAAATTCGTCTGGTTAAGTCTTGTTTTATTTATGCGCGCTGGCGCTACCAGAAAACTGGCTACACTGTAGGTGACCTGAACGGAGTCCAGCATTTGTAGATGTAGGAGGGCAGGCCTCACCTGGACAAATTTCAATTCCTTCAGGATTGGAATTTTAAAAAAATTACGGGCCGCCAAGTAATGCTCACAAAACATCACTAAGTGGAGCATGTCCTGTGTGGAAAAACTATCACAGGTGCAAGGTGGGGTATCATCTGGGGTCCCCCACTTCGGATAAGTGCCCAGCGTAAGGTGAATGAGGTTGAACCTAAACCTGACCAGAAGGAAGCGATGGTAAGGTTTAGTCACGTACTTCAGGTACGGTTTAATAGCTGGGGAGGTTACCCGCTGATAGATAGATCTCACTATGGGTTTTCTAAGTTCAACCTCCTCCCTTTCTAGCTCCAACAAGTTGAGGAAATTACGCTTGATCCACCATACGTCCTCGTACCTGAGGCCCTGTGGAAATAATTACATTTCCGGACGCCCTAGCCTAACGCATGCCGCTCTAACATACGAAAGCCAGTGTATTCTATTAGCTCTGTCCAGTGCCACACAGTCCTTGAGTATCAGGTGGTTCAGCGTGATTTCCTTATTCAGCCAGGTTTTAACCCATCGTAGCAAGGGGGCCATTTTCAGGTAGTCAGAGATATACCCCAAACCCACTTCACAATGAATTGAAAATGTGGGGGATGATTGTGGGAGAGACAAAAGGGATCGAATAAACTTATTTTCTATGATTTGAATCCCAAATGTTGGGACGTAGCCCCAGATATCAGCCCCATATGAGGCGATTGCCATACACTTTGATTTATAAATGCGGATCATAGCCTCCATTGGTCTTGCTCCCAATCTCTTTGAGAAGTTCAAAAGGGCTGTGGTAGATCTTACAACCACGTTACTCCTGAGCTTCAGCTGGGGACCCCAATTCCCCCTTTCATCAAATACAACTCCTAGATAACAGAAATAAGGCACCCCTGAAATTGGTGTTCCGTTGCATGTGAAGGTTTTAACCTTCACAGTTTTCCTGCGTAGTCCGGTCACCATTACATGGGATTTCGAGGTATTGATATTTAGGTCCAGGGCTTCCATAAAAGTGCCAAAGTGATCTAACAGTTTTTGTAGTCCCATGCCTGTACGTGCAAGAAGGTCGGCATCGTCCGCGTACAGGAGGAACGGAATAGCAGACCCTCCCATACGCGGAACGTCCAGGGTGGCCAGGTCCAGGGATTTACCCAAGGAGTTAATTTAGAGCGTAAATAGAAGAGGGGCCAGGATGCAGCCTTGTCTGACCCCTCTACCTGAATTGAATTGCTCCGTACACCTGCCATCCCTTGTTACCCTAACAGATGCCGACAAATTCTGATGTAGATCACTTAAAAAATTAACCAAAGTAGTGTCTAGACCCATATCCCGCAAAATAAACCATAACTTTGAACGATTAACTAAATCAAATGCAGAAGATAGATCCATAAAACCCAAATATAGAAGCCCCTCCTTCACCACTGTGTATTTGCTAACAATAAAGTGTAGGTTCAAGCATTGGTCCATAGTCCCCCTGTGAGCTCTAAAGCCATACTGGAGATCAGAGAGAATCCCACTCCCCTCAAGCCAATCCCCCAGTCTCTGTAAAATGACTCTGCCTAAGATTTTAACGGCAGAGTCCAACAGGGAGATTGGCCTGTAGCAAGCGGGGTCCCCTCTGTTCCCCTTCTTAAAGATTGGGACAATAATGGAAGATGACTAGGACGATGGGAAACCTGCGGTGGGTATTGCATTAAAAACATTTGTTAAAATTTTAGACCAAAATTGTGGATACAAAATATAAAGGTCTGCGGGGACCCCATCAGGACCAGGGGCCTTATGTTTACTTGTATCTTTTATTGCCTTTTCTACCTCAGAGGTATTAAACTTAATGGGCGTAATGTATCGGGGTACTACGGTATCAGTGGAGATTAAAACCCCTAACTCTGTGTTATAAATATTTTTAAAGTGCTCTAGCCAGCTCTCATCAGCGATTACACAGTCCATGTCTGATTTCCCACCCTCTGTGAAAAACGACTGGTTGATAATGGCCCAGAATTTTTTGCTGTCCCTCAGCACATCTGCAGATTGCAGATTGTCCCAGGCTTCTTCCTTAATTTGGTGCTTGCGTAATGCGAGTGCCAGTTTATATTCCTTGCGGAGTTTCGCCACTAGAACTTTATCCCTGGGTCTGTGTTTTAGTGCTTTAAGTAGAGCACCATGGGTGAGTGAACACTTTTTGTCAAACCATTTGTGCACCCTCCCACAGTGTGAGCCATTACTAGATTCCAGGTTCTTAGAAATCTGTGAGCATATCTCGACATAAGCAGCCACAACATCAGCCCCTGATGAAGTGGGGTCTAAGCAGATGGCCATATTAGCCTCAGTTTCCTGTGCAAGTGACTCAAAAAAGGTTTCTGGAATTACCTTCTCCCACTTAATCCGCCTACCCCGCTCCCTGGTTGACAGATGTCTTGGAGCCGCTACTCCTAGGTTCCTCCCATGCATGACACTCTCAAGGTCCACAGCCAATAGAACCGGGTTGTGATCACTAAAAATTGTGGTCACTACCCTATAGTCCAGGGTTTTGACTAACACCCCAGGGGATACAAAGATCTAATCAATGATGGTATTTGCGCCCCTCCCAATAAATGTGGGTGCTCTAACCTTATCTTTGCCTAGACCTGATTCAAATAAATTTAAATTGGAGAGGAGGCTCTCAAGGGCATCACCCTCCTTGCTATGTTCAAAATGGGGGATCCCCTCCACCGGTGATCCTCCATATCCATCACTGTAACAATCCCCCACACAGGGGTGAATATTAAAATCTCCTAGGATAACCATCTCTGAAGCAGAAGTACAATCGTGTTTATAGACTGACAAAAAATCTCCCAGGGTAATCAGGTGTTCGAGGCATGTGGGCTGCTGAATTCATATCTATAGCATAGATCGCCGCCTAGTGTTGGGTCCGGATGATTGCACATTGTTGTCCTGGAAGAGTCTTCGAAGTATCACGAGATAGGTGTCTCCTCCCCTGGACTACAGTGCGCATGGGCATCGACTCCATCCCCAGATTGTTTTTTCCGCCATTGGGTTCGGATGTATATTCGTTATCTCCAGTTCGGAATCGATATAGACTTTTCTTAAGGCCTGAAGGCCTTTTCCTATACCGTCGGTATTGTTTTTGCGCTCAGTGCACAACTCTGTTCCGGCTCAGTTCCCGAGTCGGACATCCCGAGGAGTCGCGTGACTCTTTGGTGCTCGAGGCCCAGTCGACGCAACAAGGCTTTCAACGACACATCATGGAATGGAGCCCGTTCAAGAAATGTCCCGTGTGTGGATCGAAGTATCCCCACATCGACGTCCACCCAGTGTGCAACAAGTGTCTGTCGCCAGACCACGATAAAGCCAACTGTATGGCTTGTTCCCGGTTTCGATCGAAGAAGACGATTCGACTTCGGCGCGTGGCGCGCCTGGAGGCCCAGCAGTCGGCCCCGGCACCAGTGGACATCTTCGAGCGAGAAGAAGCAGACGACCAAGAAGTTCATCTGCAGATTTCACCTCCTGCGGAGGAGATCGACTACGACTACGACGCGGACGTCGAGGCGCTCGATGCAGAAGAAGTCGTCGACGAGGTAGGAGACGACAATGAGGCCTATGGGGCCATGGAAGATAGCTCAGGCGAAGAGCTATGCCCCGTTCCAACAAATCACTAAGGCTCAGGTCGCGGGATCGCCACACGGCCTTACCCAAGACCTTGCACCCAGATCCACGGCCTCGCCTACGGGCCCGGCTACGGACACTTCTGCGGAGCCGCCGGTGGTCAAAACGAAACCGAAAGTGAAACCCTCGGTGTCGACGAAACCGAAAGTGATGGAAACTCCAACGAAACAGAAGACGTCTGTCCCTCTGGCCGCCTCCTCGTCTTCCGCTATGTCGGGGCAGCCGAAGAAGGCTGTCGACCCGGTGAAATCGACCAAAGGCGTCAAGCCAAAGTCGGTCAAGGGCGTCGATCCAAAATCGAACAAGGGCGTCGAGCCGAAGACTGGGGCCCCAACCCCAGGAGTCAAGGCCACCGACCCGAAGTCGTCGGTGCAGAAGGCCGTCGGCGCGGACGGAGGACACGGCGCACCTAAAAAAGCTGCTCCTGTATCTCAGCCGGAGAAGACCAAGACATCGACGCTGGAGTCTTCACACGCTGGTGGACCGAGGACGTCTGTCGGGTCGACTAAACCGTCCGCTTCCTTTACGAAGCAGGTGTCGGACTCACTGCAACGCATCAGGAACAAGGCTTCCGCGGTCGATCCGAAGGATGCTTCCACCCCAAAGCAGGCTGCCAAGACGCCAACGTCTTCGACGCCACTCCTGTTTACGTTACCGCCTAAGGTGGCACCGAAGGCCTTCGCACCAAGGTCGGTCACCAACGCGCCCGTGCAAGGGTCTGCTGGGTCGAAGCCTTCTCCGCAGCTTTTGAGCTTGAAGCCTCGACAACCCTTGGTGGAGGAACAGTCGGAACACTTTATCGACGCCAACACCGGTAAACTTACCCTCTACAAGACAAAGATCACGGTGACGCAGCCTTTGGAGTCCTACACGATTCCTTTGAAGCGCAAGAAGCCTTCTACGGATTCCCCGGTTCTGGTTGAACCACTTGCTCCACAGACTCCAAGAGTTGCTACACCCTCACCCACTTACTCAGATGTGGAGGCTGGGGAAGGTGATGACGAAGAGTATAACTTTCCTGCCAACACTGATCCTGAGGATCACCAGGACTCTTGGGCAGATGCAGGGGACCCAGGGGATCCGCAAACTGCCCCGGACACTCAGGTGTACAATGTCAAAACCTCTCCTACTGAGGATTCTGCGGCATTTAATGCTCTCATTGAGAGGGCGGCTACAAACCACGACGTCCAGCTGCACGCTGACCCTGTTGACGTGGACTTCCTTTTTGATACCTTTTCCACAGCAGAAAAAACTGTCAAAACTCTCCCAATGTTGAAAGGGGTTCTCAAACATGCCGCGGACATCTTTAAAGAACCCACACGTGCCAGAGTGGTCAACCCTAGAATTGAAAAAAAATATAAGCCGGCACCTGACAACCCGACCTACATCAAGGGCCAGTTGCCATTGGACTCTCTGGTCGTTTCTAATGCCCGGAAGAGGGCGAATTCGCAAACAACTGGTGATGCTCCTCCCCCAGACAAGGAATCTAAAGTGCTGGAAGCATCAGGGAAGAGGGTGGCGGCTCAAGCAGCCAATATCTGGCGTATCTCAAACACTCAGGCACTCTTGGCCAGATATGACAGGGCGCACTATGACACACTAGAGACCCTGCTACAACATCTACCCGATCAGTATAAAGAGGCGGCGGAAATGCTCATTCAGGAGGGGAAGCTCATCTCCAACGCTTCAATTAAATGTGCACTGGACGTGGCGGACACCGCGGCCAGGGCCATTAACACCAGTGTGATGTTGAGACGTCAGGCATGGCTCAGAATCTCCGGTTTCAAGCCGGAGATACAAACCACCATCCTCAATCAGCCGGTCAACCCTGATAGGTTGTTTGGTCTCGAGGTGGATGCCACACTGGAAAAAATAAAGAAGGATACAGAGACTGCAAAGTCCATGGGAGCTCTCCAGTCCCAACAGTTTAGGGGCAGTACTTTTCGTCCCTCAGGCAATAGAGGTGTTTCCAGAGGCCAGATGTCCCAGCAAGCGCAATACACTAAAAGTGGGGCGCAGTCCTCTTACACCAAGCAGAGTAGAGGCGGCTATCGGGGCAACAGTGCCAAAGGCAGAGGCCGTGGAAATAACTCCCGTTCCTCTGCCACCACCAAACAGTGACCCCCTGCCCCCGACCACACAACACCTGTCGGGGGGGAGACTCCAGCAGTTCCTGCCAGTCTCTAAATCCATCACCACAGACAGGTGGGTCAGGAAACGTATCCAGTTCGGTTATTGTCTAGAGTTAACATCCACTCCACCCAACATGCCACCAAAACACCGTCCTATGTCCACAGAGCATTTGCACTTATTGCAGCAGGAGGTACTTGTCATGCTGCAAAAAGGGGCAATCGAGCTCGTGCCGGTGGAGGAAGAAGGCACAGGAGTGTATTCCCTGTACTTCTTAATCCCGAAGAAGGACGGGTCCCTCAGACCCATTCTGGGCCTCAGACCCCTAAACCAGTATATTCTCTCAGAACACTTTCACATGCTGACGCTGCGGCAAGTTCTTCCGTTGCTCAACCAGGGAGACTTCCTCGCAACCTTAGATCTCAAGGATGCATACTTTCACATTCCACTACATCCATCACACAGAAAAGACCTCAGATTCACCATTCAGGGTCGGCATTATCAGTTCAAGGTCCTTCCTTTCGGAGTGACCACGGCACCCAGGGTGTTCACAAAATGCCTGGCGACAGTGGCTGCGCACCTCAGGAGACAGAACGTTCACCCTTATCTGGACGACTGGCTTGTCCAAGCGAAGTCTGCCCAGCTGTGCGCCGCCAACATGTCCCACACCATTCACCTTCTTCACAGTCTAGGATTCGCACTGAATTATCCCAAATCGCACCTTCAGCCAGCCCATGTGCGGCAGTATCTGGGCGCGACGATAAATACTCTGGCGGCCACGGCTCAGCCGAATTCTGTGAGGATCAACAGCATTCAGTCGCTCATCCAGAAGTTCAGACCGCAACACTCGCTTCCAGGAGTGTTCATGCAGTTGATAGGCATGATGGCCTCCTGCATCTTCATAGTCCCGCACGCGAGGCTACATATGCGTCCGCTTCAAGAGTGCTTGGCTCGTCAGTGGAATCAGGCTCACGGACAGTTAAAGGACCTAGTGTTGGTGACCGGTCGGGCATACAACTCTCTGCATTGGTGGAATCCACACAACCTTTGCAAGGGCCGACCGTTCCAGGAGCCTGTGCCACAACTTATCCTGACAACGGACGCATCTCTCCAGGGTTGGGGAGCTCATGTACTCCACTACACAGTGCAGGGACTATGGACTACGCAGCACAAGAAGATGCACATCAACCACCTAGAGCTGATGGCAATGAAGGCATTCAAAGTGCATCTGTGCAACAAGGTCGTGTTGATCCGGACGGACAACATGACAGCCATGTACTACATTCAGAAGCAGGGAGGTACACACTCTCCACAGTTGTCTCTTCTGGCTCAGAGCATGTGGAAGTGGGCCATTCAGAGAAACATCTTCCTCATGGCGGAACACCTCCCGGGCAAGGACAATCAGATGGCGGATCTGCTCAGCAGGTACAGCCACCAAATGCACGAGTGGGACATACATCCATCAGTACTCCACCCGTACTTCCAGCAGTGGGGTCATCCAGAGATAGACCTGTTTGCCACAAGGGAAAACGCAAAATGCCAACACTTTGCCGCCAGGTTCCCTCACCCACAGTCGCAGGGCAATGCGATATGGATGAACTGGTCAGGCAGATTTGCATACGCTTTTCCCCCAGCACCTCTCATACCGCTGGTGGCTCGAAAGCTAAAGCAACACTCAATTACACTCATCCTGGTTGCTCCAACGTGGGCACGCCAACCATGGTACACCACGTTTCTAGAACTCTCCGTGGTACCGCATCAGAGCCTGCACCTCACGCCCAGACTCTTGACGCAGAGCCATGGCGACATTCAGCACCCAGACCCGCAACAGCTCAACCTGGCGATCTGGCTCCTGAAGTCTTAGAATTTGGCTACCTTAACTTGCCTCCCGACTGCATGGATATCATACGGGAGGCAAGAAAGCCCACCACCAGAGCTTGCTATGCAGCAAAATGGAAGCGGTTTGTCATTTACTGTACAGAACACAACATCAACCCGCTAGATGCATCCACTCACAACATCATCTGTTATTTGTTACATCTTTACAAATGCAAGCTGGCATATGCTTCCATTCGGATACACTTATCCGCCATAGCAGCTTACCTCCAGAACAGGCAGCATCTCTCCGTTTTCAGAGTGCCTGCCATTAAAGCCTTCCTAGAAGGACTGAAACGGATCATCCCTCCCAGGACCCCGCCAGCTCCTATATGGAACCTTAATGTGGTCCTCACCAGGCTCATGGGCCCACCTTTTGAGCCTCTGCATTCATGCGAGGTTCAGTTTTTAACATGGAAAGTGGCTTTTCTGATAGCCATTACGTCTCTGCGCCGTGTTAGTGAGCTCCAGGCGCTCACTGTCCAAGAGCCATTCATACAAATTTACTCGAACAGGGTGGTGCTGCACACTAACCCTAAATTTCTTCCTAAGGTGGTTTCGCAGTTCCATGTCAATCAGACCATTGAACTGCCCGCGTTCTTTCAAAACCCAGAGACTGTAGCCGAAAGAATGCTCCACACTCTTGACGTCAAACGAGCTTTGATGTACTACATCGATAGGACCAAAGATTTTAGGAAGACACAACAACTCTTTGTTGCCTTTTCAGCCCAGCACAAAGGCAACCCCATTTCCAAACAGGTATAGCCAGGTGGATCGTTAAGTGTATTCAAATTTGCTATCACAAGGCTAAGCGCACTTTAACGGTCCCCCCCCAGAGCCCACTCCACCCGCAAGTTGGGGGCCTCCATGGCTTTCCTTGGTAATATCCATTTGGAAGACATTTGTAGAGCAGCCACATGGTCTACACCACACACATTTACTAAACACTACTGTGTAGATGTGCACTCCAAGCAGCAGGCAGCTGTGGGGCAGGCTGTTCTTAAGACACTTTTTCAAACGTCTGCAGCTGGCACAGGCGGCCGCCGTTAATGGAGGGACTGCTACATATTCTATGCTATAGATATGAATTCAGCAGCCCACATGCCTCGAACTGAATATGCTACTTACCAGTATACATCTGTTCTTGGCATGTAGTGCTGCTGACATTCATATCGCCCGCCCTCCTCCCCGGCGCCTGTAGCGGCTGCAGAATTCAAACTTACTCTTAGCATGGTCATCGCTCACACTGTTACACTCCATCTTCGCCACAATGGCTAAAAACAATCTGGGGATGGAGTTGATGCCCATGCGCACTGTAGTCCAGGGGAGGAGCCACCTATCTCGTGATACTTCGAAGACTCTTCCAGGACAACAATGTGCAATCATCCGGACCCAACACTAGGCGGCGATCTATGCTATAGATATGAATGTCAGCAGCCCTACATGCCAAGAACAGATGCATACTGGTAAGTAGCATATTCAGCTCATTCCCAGATGAGCCCTCCTTGGAATTATAAAAATTTGTAAATAAAAATTTCAGATGGTCCGAAATGGTCCATTCAACTATAAGTGAGTTCGTAGGGGCGGGTTCTACTTTTTTGAAAGCCCCAGCCAAATTAAGTGAAAACAAAGTGAGCAGTCCCCCTTTAGCTCTTCCCATTGCTCCCGATACTGCTGGGGTAGAGAAGCTGAGAAAACCGTCCAATGAAAAAGTGGACAATGTGTCCCAGGTCTCTTGGAAGGCCAGTATATCATACTGGTTAATAAACTCAAGCCAAATAGGGTCAGAGATTTTCGAACTAAGTCCTGCCACATTCCAGGTAAGAATTTTACAGCAAGGTCTCTGTAAGCTAGGCACCCCTTCGTCCTCAGCTAACACATCAGGCAGTCAATCGTTAGTCTCCATTGATGTCAAGGGGGAGAAACGATTGGCAAGGCTAATTGCAGCTGGACCCACACTGTCCTGTGACACATAATCAACTACACTAGAAGGGTCTCTTCCCACCCCGCCTGATAACTCTCGGCCAGGTCTTTGTTGTACCTTGTTGAAGCGCTCCTGGTAAGATAGATGTGAAGTAACACGGGCAGGCCCCTCCTGACGAATCACAGGTGTTTTGCCCAGAGATCTTGTTATCCTACCTGGGGGTTAAAAGAAACCCAGAGGGAGGGTTCTAATACCATCATTTGACAACTCTGAGGCATCCCAGAACAGCCTGTGTGCGCTGTCATAGTTGTTAAAATTTACAACCAAGCAGTCCACTGGGATAGTTTTAGGAAGATTCCCCACCCAACTCACTCTTCTTGCCGCAATAACAGTGCTTATAATGTCTGTGCCTCCAGTACTGAACTCTGCGCAATATTCCCCAGCCAGGCCCATCAAGTCTTTACTTGTCTCCCCTTTACCGGCCCTTAGTGGAGGAATCCCTGTGAAAACAGCCACCAGGGGGGACCGCCTCAGGAGGGAGATGCAAACATTTTGTTCTATAGAAAGCCCCACTATGTACCTGATTAGTAGTATGTACATCAAATTTAGTGTGTTTGGGCTCCTCCACAATACCTCTATTAGCCTGGATGTTCTCGCTAGAAGTTTCCCTACGATAGGTTGTGATGTTACTACCCATGTTGCTGGAAATACCAGGTGGGGGATTAGTCACCTTCTCGTTCTGACTTACAAATTGTTTGAGAAGGGTGTCAATTTTCTTACACTTAGCCAATAGGCCCGCTACACATTCATTTAGTGTGTCCACTATGTCCTTTGCTACTGCTTCCAAAGCTGGTTCAAGTCTTTTTATAAACAGTTCTTCCACGATATCACATACATTGTCCCTTAAAGTGGCAGCTTGGTGAATAGATTTCCCATGAGTAGCTTTCCTTTTGACACCCTTTGCGTGAGATCTTCGTCTTCGCGTAGTTGTGAGCGAGGGGGCTAGCAGGGTTTCAGTCATTTGGGTGGGGTGTAATGGAGGTGGAGGATTTGGGGGAGCAGTCAGCGGGGCTGTCGGACAGGGGTTATTAATGGTGATAATTGTGGGTTCTAATGGTATGCGCTGTACAAGTTCGGGGGTAAATCCATGATCTGTGGCAGAGGTGTTGTTAATAGATTCCAGACCAAGTTCCTTTTCAGCGTGAGCAATTTCCTTAGTTAAAACCCCAACAGCAGAAGTTAGGTATGAAGTTATAAATTCTGATTTACGTGGGATCTTGGCAACCTTACCTTCTTGGTCGCATCGACATATCTGTTTTCTTTTTCCCATGGCAAATGGAAGAGGGGTGGCCCGACCTGACCACTGCTGGCCCCTGATGGCCACAGATGGCCCGCCCTCTGCCCTGCGCCGCCGCGCGCGTCCCGCGATCGGTGGCTCTAGCTGGACTTAAGAGCACCTCCGGGGGCGGGACAGGGCGTGCGCGACTAACGGTCGCGTGGGCCGCTGGGCAATGTGGTCCGCCGTGCCGTGATGTCCTGGTGGTGCGGCGGCAGGCGGTAGCAATGCTGGGAAGCAGCGCGGAAAGGCTGCGGCGCTCCAAGAACCCTCCGCCACTCCCACGTCAGTTGCGTTGTGTCCCCTTAATCAGAAGCACCACAAAAGGAAAAAAGGAAAAAACTACAACTAAGCACCCCCACCCGCCACCCACCTTCTCCCTGACTAGAAAGAAGAATACCCAGAAATCGTTCCCACAAAAATAAAGGGCATATTGTGAGCTTTAGTTTAAGTATTCATGTTAATCACAGCCCCTCACGAGCTGTGATTAACATGAATACTTAGGCAGAGGCACAAAATGTGCCCCACAACGCACTTTACTCACAAGAGTACAGCAAGTTTAAAAACACAGCGCGTACTTTCTGAAAGTACATGCTGTGTTTTTAAACTTGCGGTACCCTTGTAAGTAAAGCGCGGTGCGGGGCACATTGTGTACCTTTGTCTAAGCATTCATGTTAATCACAGCTCGTGAGGGGCTGTGATTAACATGAATATTTCAACTAAAGCTCACAATATGCCCTGCACCGCTCTTTTCTGTCTGTGGTAAAAAGAGGCTTCATGTGGATGACCAGCACAAAGATTGTCTCTACTGCCTTTACCCGGATCACTCTTCAAAGGACTGCTAGGTATGTTGTACCTTTTCTTCAAAGACCCTCTAAGATCGGGAGGGGCGCCTCTTGATTTGGCAGCAGAGGCTTAAAGACAAAGACCAACAAGTGTCTTCTGGGGAAAGTAAGGGCTCTTCTGTATCCTCGAAGTCCTTTCAGAAAAGACCATGGGTGGTTTCTCCAGGCACTTCGTCGCAGCCCCCTCAGAAGAAGACACAAAGAAAGTCCTCAGAGGGACATTCCAAGGCTCTACCACAAAAGGTTTCTAATCAGGAGATTGTTCACACCTTTAAGAAGCCTTCTTCCACTCCATCGACGACCGCCTCGTCAACGGTGGCTTCAACAACGAGAAAGTCTACGTCTACAGCCTTGTGTGTGACCTCGTCGATGGCGACTGTTTCCACTTCTGTCGCCCTCTTCTTCACTATCTACGTCGATGAAGACGTCTCCATCGTCAACGGCCGGTATACCTAGGCCTTCACACCAGCAAAATTGCTTCCTATACGATTTTAAGGAGCCTTTTAAGAAATCGGTCAGATCTATGCCCATTATAGAATACATATGGGATCAAGGTGTGAAAATAATGCATAACCCTTCCTGGGTGCCCCCAGTATTGCCTCATCTGGATAAGAAATACAGAGCTCCAGATACTGCTCCAGCTTGCCTCACAGGACATCCCAAACCAGACTCTTTCATCACTCAGGCTCCTCAACTAAATCAAAAAATCCTTCTGCCCCCACTAGCCGCCCCTCCGGACAAGTAAGGTCGAAAGCTTGATAACATTGGGAAGCGTTTCTCATCAATGTCGGCTTTAACAGTGCGTGCATCCAATTCCTTGGCACTGTTAGGGCGTTATAACAGACAGTTGTGGGCAGACATCGCTCCTTATCTTGCGGCCTTGCCAGATGAGTCAAAAGAAGAAGCAAAAAAGAACTTGCTTGTAGGCGAACGCTCCGCATCCGAGATAATAGATTGCACGATGGATATCGCTTCTCCTGGATTTCGCCAACTGGCCGGCGCAGCTGTATTGCGACGCCAGGGTTGGTTGAAGGCAACTTCAGTCCGACCGGAAGTGCAAACAAAAATCTTGGACATGCCCTATGATGGCCAGCTTCTTTTCGTATCACACATTGACGAAGCTCTCCAAGGTATAAAAAAGGATACCGACACGGCCAGAGCTTTGGGTACTCTACAATTCAAGAATCTGCCTTTTCGTGGCTCAAGAGGAAGAGGGCAATCTTCTACAAGAGGTGATAACCAAAACCGATCTTCCTACTCTTCTGGTCAACAGTATCGACCATAATACCAGCAGCATCAGCAGCAACAGTCATCCTATACTAAGTCCTCCTTTCGTGGCAAAGGTGATCAGCAGAAGGGCGACAATGACCTTTCACTACCGCCAGTCTCCAGTTTATCTCCGCCCTCAACAGTTGGAGGAAAAATTTCCCATTTCCTAAAATATTGGAAACAGATCACAACGGACCGTTGGGTTCTGCAATTAGTTCAATTCGGTCATTCACTGGAGCTCCACAAAAATCTAAGTATTCTACTTCGGGAGATTTCAATTATGCTCGAGAAGGGAACTATAGAAAGGGTTCCTCTTTGTCAACAGGGGAAAGGATTTTACTCCCGTTTCTTCCTAATACGCAAAAAGGAGAAAAAATGTAGACCGATCTTAGACCTGAAAAGCCTAAAAAAATTCTTTAAAAAAGTCGTTTCGTATGGTTACCATCCAGGAAGTACTACAACTTCTCAATGCAAAGGACTACATGGTGTCTCTGGATCTTCAGGATGCCTATTTTCACATCCCTACCCACCGGAATCACTAGAAGTTTTTGAGGTTTGCAGTAGCTGGCAGACACTTCCAATTCAGTGTCCTACCGTTCAGACTCAAATCGGCACCACACATTTTTACAAAATGCCTATCTCCAGTAGCCACATATCTCAGGCAACAACACCATCCGGTCTTTCCATATCTGGACGACTGGCTGGTCAAAGCACCATCTCTAGAAGGCGCATCCAAGTCTTCTGACACCTGTCTACAGCTTTTCGATCACTTGAGGCTCACTCTCAATCAGGACAAGTCCGTCCTCCAGCCTTCCCAGCGTATAACTTTCGTGGGTGCTACTCTTGACACAACCCAGAAGAAGGCGTTTCCGTCACAAGAGTGCAAAGACATGCTTCTTTCATTGGCAATTCGCATAAGTTCCAAAAAGTCTTTAACAGTGCCTAAAATGAAAGTAACTGGAAACGTAAAATGTAACGTAACTGGAAAAATATGTAAAGCGCTCTGATACCTGATTCGGTTCGGGTCTAGTTCGCGCTATATAAAACTCTGCAAAAAAAAAAAACAGTGCTCCTTTTCAAATCCCTGCTCAGGATGATGTTTTCATGCATTCTGCTAGTTCCACATTGTCGTCTTCACATGCGCCCTCTTCAGGAGGCGCTCTCGGCTCAATGGGTCCAAAGTACAGGTTGATTTGACTGTATCATCCGAGTGACACCTCCAATGGTCAAGGCTCTACGGTGGTGGATTTGCCTTCAGAACCTTTCTCAGGGCTCGCCTTTCTTGCTTTCAGCTTCGTCGCATATCATCACAACAGATGCGTCACTGGAAGGTTGGGGAGCTTTCCCCCAAGAACTACAGATCAGTGGAAAATGGTCCCAGTCCGAAACACAGCTCCACATCAATCTCCTCGAACTGCGAGCTGTCTATCTCGCTCTTCTGGCATTCCTACCAAGAATCAGGAACTCTCTAGTGCTCGTGCGTACGGACAATACCACGACGGTGCACTGTCTAAACAAGCAAGGGGGTACTCGCTCTCTAACACTTTGGTTGCTCCTTCACCACATTTCCCTTCAGGCAGAGTACGTCCCAGGATCGCACAATGTTCTGGCCGATTTCCTGAGCCGACAACAGGAGAGGTGTCACGAATGGGAATTGAATCAGTGGACTCCTAACCGCATATTCTTTCAATGGGGCACTCTTCTCCTGGATCTGTTAGCTACAAGGCAGAACACCAAATGCCAACACTTCGCAAGCTGGTGTCCCCAGAAGGAATCTCTAGGGAATGCCTTTTCGATTGCATGGTGCAACGTCTTTGCATACGCTTTTCCACCTTTTCCCCTGATTCCCAGAGTTCTCAGGCAATTGAAAGCGGAGCCTTGCACACTCATTCTCATAGCCTCAGCTTGGCCACGTCAGCATTGGTTCACGGAGCTTCACCTTCTCTCCCTGGAACCGCCCATCCAGTTGAAACCGTTTCCTTCTCTTCTCACAATGAACCACCAGCAAGTCCAGCATCCGGATCCGGCATCTCTCAAATTATCCGCTTCAATCAATCAATCAAAGCATTTGTATAGCGCACTACTCACCCGGAGGGTCTCAAGGCGCTGGGGGAGGGGGGGTCCGCTACTGCTCGAACAGCCAGGTCTTGAGCTGCTTCCTGAAGGCGAGGTGGTCCTGGGTCAGGCGGAGGTGGGTCGGGAGGGAGTTCCAAGTCTTGGCGGCGAGGTAGGAGAAGGACCTTCCCCCTGTGGTGGCTCTTCGGATGCGGGGGACGGCGGCGAGGGCGTGGCTGGTCGATCGAAGCTGGCGTTTGGGAGCGTAGAAGTTGAGGCGGCTGTTGAGGTATCCTGGGCCTTGGTTGTGCAGGGCTTTGTGTGCGTGGGTGAGGAGACGGAAGGTGATTCGCTTGTTGACCGGGAGCCAGTGCAGGTCTCTCAGGTGTCCGGAGATGTGGCTGCGGCGGGGGATGTCCAGGATGAGTCGTGCCGAGGCGTTCTGGATCCGCTGGAGCCTCTTCTGGAGTTTGGCGGTGGTTCCGGCGTAGAGGGAGTTGCCGTAGTCCAGTCGGCTGGTAACGAGGGCCTGGGTGACCGTCTTCCTGGTCTCGGTGGGGATCCACCGGAAGATCTTGCGTAGCATGCGTAGGATGTTGAAGCATGACGAGGAGACGGCGTTGACTTGTCTGGTCATGGAGAGGGAGGAGTCCAGGATGAAGCCCAGGTTGTGTGCGTGGTCTGTAGGTTTGGGTGCGCTGCCTAGGGCGGGGGGCCACCAGGAGTCGTCCCAGGCGGAGGGTGAGGATCCCAGGATGAGGACTTCCGTCTTGTCAGAGTTCAGTTTCAGGCGGCTGTTCTTCATCCATTCGGCTACCTCTTTCATCCCTTCGTGTAGGTTGGCTCTGGCGGTGGCGGGAACGTTGGTGAGGGAGAGGATCAGCTGGGTGTCGTCGGCGTAGGAGATGATGTTGAGGTTGTGCTGGCGTGCGCTGGCTGCGAGGGGACTCATGTAGACATTGAAGAGGGATGGGCTGAGCGAGGAGCCTTGAGGAACGCCGCAGATGACTTCGGTGACTTCTGATCTGAACGGGGGGAGGCGGACTCTCTGTGTCCTTCCGGCGAGGAAGGAGATGATCCACTCCAGAGCCTTCTCCTGGATTCCGACGTTGCTGAGGCGCTGTACTAGGGTGCGGTGGCAGACAGTGTCAAAGGCCGCGGAGAGGTCTAGGAGGATGAGGGCCGCTGTTTCTCCGCTGTCGAGCAGGGCTCGGATGTCATTGGTTGCTGCGATCAGGGCGGTCTCGGTGCTGTGGTTGGCCCGGAAGCCAGACTGCGAGAGGTCGAGGGATCAGTTCGTCTCGACGAAGGCGGCCAGCTGCTTGTTGACGGTCTTCTCGATGACTTTTGCGGGAAACGGGAGCAGCGAGATGGGTCGGTAGTTCTTGAGGTCGGTGGGGTCGGCTGATGGGTTCTTCAGAAGGGCGCTGAGTTCGGCGTGCTTCCAGCTCTCTGGGAAGGTAGCGGTGTTGAAGTAGGTGTTGATGATGTCCCGCAGGTGGGGTGCGATGATAGCGTCGGCCTTGTTGAAGACGTGGTGAGGGCAGGGGTCGGTCGGTGATCCGGAGTGGATGGAGTTCATCGTGCGGATGGTGTCTTCGGTGCTGATCGTGGTCCAGGCGCGGAGGGTGGTGGTGGGGGGCGGTGGTTCGGTTGTGGCGTGCGTCGGTTGAGTGCTGAAGCTGTTGTGTATGTCCGCGATCTTGTTGTAGAAGTAGGAGGCGAGGGAGTTGCAGAGGTCTTGCGAAGGGGTGATGTCATTGTTTCCGGCGTTGGGGTTGGAGAGCTCTTTAACGATGTTGAAGAGTTCCTTGCTGTTGTGTGCGTTGTTGTCCAGTCTTTCCTTGAATGCAGTTTTCTTGGTGGCGTGGATTAGTTGGTGGTGTTTTCGGGTGGCGCGCTTGAGGGCAGTCATGTTGTCCGGTGTGGGGTCTCTGCGCCAGGCGTTCTCAAGGGCTCTGCAGTTCTTCTTGGAGCACTTGAGTTCGTCGGTGAACCATGGGGCTTTCTTGCTGCCGGGTCTGCTGGGCGGGGTCCTCAGAGGGGCGAGGTCGTCTGCGCAGTCGCTGATCCACTTCGTGAGGTTGGTGGCCGCTTGGCTGGGGTTCGTTGCGCTGGTGGGTGGGTTCTTGCTCAGGGAAGTCGCGAGCTGGTTGGCTGTGATCTTGTTCCAGCTTCTGCGTGCAACCTGTTGCTGGTGGTGGTGGATCGTGGTCCTTCTGAAGCTGAAGTGGACGCAGCTGTGGTCCGTCCAGTTGAGTCCGGCGGCGTGGCTGAAGGCGATGTCCTTGCTGGATGAGAAGACGGGGTCGAGTGTGTGTCCGGCATAGTGGGTGGGGGTGGTCACCAGTTGCTTGAGTCCGAGGTTTGCGAGGTTGTCCAGCAGGGTGGTGGTGTTGCGGTCGTTGTTGTTCTCCAGGTGGAAGTTGAGGTCCCCGAGGAGGATGTAGTCAGCGGAGGGGAGGGCATGCGCGGTGACAAAGTCGGCGATGTCCTCGCTGAATTGTGTGCGTGGTCCCGCTTGGCTCCTGAGTTCATAGAATTCCAGGACCTAGATATTCCGCCAGATTGTAGAACAGTTCTGGCTCGAGCGGACAGTACCAACAAAACATACTCCTTAAAATGGAAAAGGTTCTGCGTCTGGTGCATGTCACAGAAAATACACCCTCGATCATCTTCTCCAGTACAAATATTGCCTTACCTTCTCCATCTGGCGAACTCAGGTCTTGCTCACGCTTCCATTAAAGTTCACTTGGCTGCAATATCCCGTTTCAGGAGATCTTCTGCTGGCCCTTCTCTTTGGTCTTACAGGTTGATCAAGCAGTTTCTTAAAGGCCTGTTCAGGACTTTTCCTCCTGTAAAAGCTTGACCTCCCACTTGGTAAATCAACACAGTTCTTGCTCATCTCATGAAGCATCTTTTTGAGCCAATACACAGTTGATCTTAAGTATCTTTCCTGGAAAACTGCGCTCCTTCTGGCCCTTACCTCAGCGAGGCGAGTGAGTGAGCTCCAGGCATTTTCAATTCAAGACCCTTTTCTTCAGTTCAAACACAACAGGGTTATACTACGAACAAATCCTAAGTTTGTTTCTAAGGTTCCGTCAGACGTCCATCTCAATGAACCTATAGTCTTACGTTCCTTCTTTCCAAATCCTCACATAATGGCAGAAAGTACTCTGCATTCTCTGGATCTTAAACGCTGCCTAAAGTTTTACATTGACAAGACAAAGACCTTCAACAAGTCCAACCAACTCTTTGTGACTTACAGTCAACCTAGAAAAGGTCTCTCACTCACCAAACAAAGTATCTCTCGCTGGTTCTCTGCAGCTATTATATTCTGTCACCAGCAAGCGGGGCAACCCCTACATTCCAAGGTCCGAGCCTACTCCACTAGGGCAATGTCTACCTCCATGGCACTCTTTGCAGGTGTGCCTATTACAGACATTTGCAGAGCGGCAACTTGGAAGACGCCGCATACATTCACCAAGCATTACTGATGGATACAGAACTCATGAAGGATGCTGCAGTGGGACAGGCAGTACTTTGTCATCTATTTCGATAGAGGTGAGCCTTCTTTCTTCCCGCCATCCTTTCTTGTATACGCACATTTCTCTATTGTATTCCTAATGGTTTCTTTGTTTACAGTTTGGTACTTTCTATTTTTCACATTGATATGTTATTATCTGGTGAATTTGTATATGCTGTACCATCCGAAATGTGCTTATCATTGCTTACTACTCTGATTCAGGCATGTGAATCTATGAAAGATACCCTAATACTGGATAAGAAATGTGTTACTTACCTGTAACTGCAGTTATCCAGTATTGGTATCTTTCATAGATTCACATGCAATCCACCAACCTCCCCTGGAAGGGCTCTTCTAGTTCTCTCAGTGATACACCTACTTAGCACTGTGCTTACGAAAATCTGAGGGACTAGGGCTACTTCCAGGAAGATTCTAGATGGTGGTGATAGCTGATTATCTCTTCTCTATGGTTTGGTCCTTTTTACAAAAGGACATGTATATGTTACTAATGTGAGGCCTTTGGCCTATCGCTCTATATGTCTAATGGGACATTACTTTATTTATGTACCAGGGACTCCCATCCCGACGACGGGGAATGATTCAGGCATGTGAATCTATGAAAGATACCAATGCTGCATAACTGCAGTTACAGGTAAGTAACACATTTCTTATGGTCAGGCCAGTTTGCATATGTTAAGGTCATGCATACACCTGAGAGGTTTCAGAATAAAAGACAACCCATCTTAATGATCTTGGCACAATCTCCCGGACTTGTGGTCTTCCTCATCGTCACATCAACTCTCTATTTTGGCTAAATATAAACAAACTCTTGTTAAATATATACAAAATAAGAAAGTAATACTAACAGTCATGTTCATGTGGTGCATAACACTGATGTCACATTGAGTGGCGTCTTTAGACTTAGGAATTACTGCTCTCATGGAACCAACATTTGTGCAGATTTACTATTGGGTGTTTTCAGAGTGTGCCAGAGAGGTCACTCAAGGGTATGGTTTTTAAACCACAAATTATCCACTATTTTACTAAAAAAATGTAGGCTCTCAATTTCATGCACACAAATTGGCACATTCCACTTGCAGGGTGCTGAATTTGTGACAAATTAGGTAGTGTGAGTGCATCTTAAGATGTATAATTTAGGCTTGAAATAAGATTATACACTGTCACATTTTCACACAATGATATGCACTTATTTTGGACTACTTCTAACAGCTCTTCACTTTGATGAATTACGATCATCCTAAGCACAGTGATACAGAGTGAGGTGCCCAGGATCCCACAATCGAGGCAGTTGCTCTGAAAACTACTTCTGCAGCAAATCACTGACCAACGCAACATAGATTTTGTTGCAGTGATAAACCGAGAGCGTTACAGACATTTTGTTGTATAATGGATGCAGTGCGGTGCTGTGAATTGAAGGAATGTACGTGTGATTGGGACAGTAAAAAATACAAGTACTTTTAAATTACATATTTACATGAAACATAAAATGAGTACCACTGCGGTGGGTACCAATACACCTCTGTTATTTAGCGCAGAGAAGCCCCAGAGGTGAATGTGCACTTTTACAAACATGCATGTTATGTTCAAATTTACATGCGCTGGCAAATTAGACTTATCTGCTAAAAATTAAAAGATTGTTGTTGAACCGCGATGGGCATGAGTAAAACCTGCATCTCCCAGTCCCTCCACTTGCCTACCCTGCAGCCCGTCAAATAGACGTAATGTGAATGAGTGTGTGCAATGCACACAGACTGCCACACTTCAAAAATGTAGGATCATAAAGGGACCTCAGAGCTAAATGGAAGATTTTACTTGGCGTGCAAGCCTTCTCTTTCACTAGGCAGCAGTGTGAGTGCCTCTCTGTAATCTACAACCTCCCCCATGCTTGCAACAATCTTCTTTCCAATCAAAGAGCCTAACAGGCTCTGTGAAGTCTGATAGCAACTTAGGCATGCAAAACTGTGTCATGGGCTGTGAGAGACCGAACGCACGAGGGAGACCAGCACAGAGCAGAGGCAAGGTAGAGTGGTGACAGGGCAGCATTTGACAGGTTAGGGTCCTGTTAGCTGGGTATGCTGATGGAAAAGGAACGAGAGAGAGAGAGATGGAGTAAGAAGGGAAAGAAAAAAGAAAATATCACAGGAGTGGAGAGGATGTGGGCAGCGGCCAGTGCTGCTGACTTGAGTGCTGGGGATCACGGTTAAAGTCTTGGCGTAGCAACCGCATGCATTGTATTGTATTGTAATTGCATTTATATAGCGCTTACTACCCCTGACGAGGTGTCAAAGCACTTTTTCGGCGAGTAGCACACTACTCCGGGACCCATAAAGGATTAGTGGGGAAATAGTATAGTGAAACATGCAAGTACATTTTAAGTGGTGGATAGGTTAGTCAGTTATTTGGATTTGGAATGATAGCAGAAGGATAGTGGAGGACCAAGGATTGTATTTATATAGCACTTGTTGACGCACGCTATTTAGGAAGCCTTCAAAGGATAAGTAGTGAATTAATATTGTGAAATATGAAGTAATTTCAGTGGTGGATATTAGTCAGTTATTTGGAGTGAGAAGGATAGCGGAGGGATAAAAGGGGAAGAAAGATTTGTATTCATATAGCACTTGTTATCCCTGATGGGTGTTAAAGCGATTTTCTGGCGAGTAGCACGCCACTCCGGAACCCATAAAGGATTACTGTTGAAAATTAGTATAGTAAAAAATATGAAGTAATTTGAATAGTGGATATGTTATTCAGTTATTTGGGTAGTATATTAGTATAGTTTAATATGGAATTTGAGAAGTGAACATGTTAGTCTGTTAATTTTGATTGAAAAATGATAGTGGAGGGATAAGAGTGTAAGATTATTATTTTTTTTTTTTTTCATTTTTTTTTAGGTCTTAGCAGTAGGAGGTTTTTGGATGAGTAAAAATGAGTTTTAGAGGGGAGGACTCAAAGGGAAGAGTTTAGAAAGGTTTGGTTTAGGGGATCGGTATAGTAAAAGGTGTCAGATGATGCAAGGAGGGGTAGAGTAGGAGAGAGTCTAGAAAGGGTTATTTTGGCAATCATAGTAGTGGTATCTGGTTTGGGATAAATGTGAGAGTGGATGTAGAGGATATATTGATAGATCTATAGGATGAGAGATAGGGTAGTGCATTGGAAGGAGTAGTAGAAGAAGTTTGAGATGAGTCAGAAATGTTGGGCTAGAAAATATATTGAGCAATGTATAGACTGAGAACTAGGGTAGCGCATTGGAAATGCTAAATTAGAAGAGTGATAAATATATAGATCCATAATTACATTGAAAGTATATAGATACATAAATGAGGTAAGTATATGTAGATTAAAGATATTGATAGAGGCACTGGATGAGAAATAGGGTAGTGCATTGAATATGCTTTTTCAGGAGAAAAGTAACAGACACACAGATCCAAGTACGTGGAAGGTACATAGATGCAGGGTGGAAGAATGTACATGTAGACCAAAGAAGATTTTTATTTATTTATTATTATTATTTTTTCTCTCAACAACATAATTATTTTACATGTTTATACAAAGTAATACAAAAAGATAGGTACTAGCTAATGGTCTGTGCTACTGCCACTGCTATTGCCGGAGAAGACGCCGACGTTCACGGCGTTCAGAGGCAGCTGAATTCGCCGAATATCTCCAACTTTACCAAAAAACAAACCCGTGGTCATTGACCGAGCCGTCGGGCCCCCACCCCTGCCGAGGCAAGGCGCAGTGGGATAACAGCGGGAGGGCCGCGGCTGCTGTGGATTACGGAAGACCGGAGAGAAAAGGCAAGGCGTGGGGGCAGCAGCTGACGCTGACGAGAGAAACCGCACAGCAGCCTGCAGCCTTCAATCCATTCAGAGCGGCAGTGCAGCTGAGAGCACCCCGTCCCCCCTCCCTTCCTGTTTCTACCATCCCTGACGGGCAGAGAGGACAGAGCGCCCCAGGAGAGGCAGGAGAGGCAGAGAGAGGCAGAATAACGGGCGAGAAACCCAGAGACTGCCGAGAGTCTGGGCAGTTGAGCAGGGCAGTTGAGCAGCCGGCCTGTGGGTCCAAGGACCGGTGAAGCGCTGCGTGCTACCAACACCACCCCCACACGCTACTGTAACAGAGGGTCGCAGTGGTAAGCGGAGGAGGCAAGCGGCAAGTGGCTGATTCCTGGTAGCCAGGAGAATAAGGAAAAAAAAGGAGCCAGGAGACGGTGGAAACATCACCAGAGTGCCAGCTTAAACAGAGCACTCTGGGCACCGAGTGCTAGAGAGAGCCCGAGAGAGCCTGAACACTCGAGCCAAGGAAACAGCGCAGCACAGTGCGGTAAGGAGGGCAGCAAGCATTGTAAACCTCGGGGGTGCGCATTCCATTCAGCGCGGAACCGCTACAATCAGACCACTCTAGGACCCGCTAGACAACACCAAAAAATAAATAAATAAATAAATAAATAAAATAAAATAAAAAGGGGGGAAAAAAAAAACACACTCCCAGACAATAAGCGCGAGTGGGAGGACCCGGAGCCAGAGAAAGGATGGTCGCATGATTTGTACGTTTGGCCGCATCTGTTACCCCTGCACCCAATCCAGCCGGCACCCACTTACATCCTTTCTGACACTGACAAGCACTCGCAGAAAACAGCCACCAAAAAAAACGACCAGATACCCCGACAGGGCCAAAAAAAGGAGCGCGTGGTCCTGATCATGAGATCGGGGAAAACGCGACAACTCGTGGAAAGTAAAAAAAACTCCAAAAAATCAAAAAAGACTACAGTGGAAAGGAAAATAACACTGGAAATAGGGCCCGAACTAAACCCCAGGGAGAGGTTGGTATCGGCACCAACCCCTGAGCTAACACCAGTCCCCAGACGGAAATCTGGTATCCTAAAATTCTTTTATCTTAAGGACCCAATGGCGGCGATTTATGCACAGACTGCGGAGACTTGCAAGCTACCAAGCCCCATTGTGCCATCAAATGTACCCTCACCTGGGGCTAACAGTTTGCAGAATAGGCCAAGTAGCGACACAGAGCGCCTATCTCCATCATTGCGTTCTGGTCCCTCGTTCCAAGGCAAACCTGCGCTAGTAACCGCCCAAGTGCACCGTCCCAATATCCTCGAAACAACAAACGAAAGCAAGGGAGGTACAGTAGAAAAGGACACCCCAGACAACTGCCTCATGAAGGACACCAGGCAGAACGAGAACAAAAGCGGGATAGTCATGGAGCCAGTCAAAGTGAGCAATCACTCAACGGCAAGCAAGGGCGAGCCGGAGGGAAACACAGGTCACACAAATCCATCCACCTCACCCGGGCAAGAAGGAGACTCTTGGTTAAAACCTCTTTTCTTATCAAATGATTCACAACTTGAGGAACTCACTGAGAGAATCACAAAGTATATCGACTCACAAGGGAGAGCGCCACAAGCAGCTCATGGTTTTGACGATCGACACTTGAGTCCGGGTATGATGGTCTCAACCCCGCGTGTCCGAGTGCCAAAAAAAAGTAAACAAAAATCTCCCACAAACGATAGCATTGTTATGCAGGCAAATCAACCACATCCCACACACTCCGCGCCAATCACAATTTCATCGGGGAGTACGTCTGACTTAGAATCCAAGGATTTAAGTAAAATCCAAAAAGACGAGCCCACCACGCCATGGACCCAATCTCTGCTAAATACTCTTGAGCAAGCAATAAGAGTGCTGAACTACCAATCCAACAAAATGGAAGTTCAGATAGACCTTATTACATTAATGGCCGGGCACATATCGGGCATAAACGCTAAACTGGACTCTGTCTCAGCGCTGTTAACAACTCAGGGGAATACAGAGCCAAATACCAGCCGGAGCAACCAACAACGAAACTGCGGATGTGGAAGTATCATCGAAAAGCTAGCAAGCCTCCCGGCCATTTTGATGGACATTTTAGGGGAGGTAAAACAACCACGCGTAAACAGTGAGACTACAGACACCAAGCCCAACCAGGACAAATCACAACCATACAAGAGACTGCTCTTAAACGGATGCACAAGAAGTACACAACCAACGGATCAGGAGCAACTAGTAAAGGAAAGTGGTATAGACAAATCAGCTTCAGACACTGAAGAAATACAACCCATCCAACAACTCGCTTTTGAGAATAATCCAACAAAGAGACAAAGGAAAAAGGCGAGGAAGGCCAGGCTTAAGTATAAGAACCAAGTAAACCAAGTCACTGGCAAAATCTTCCCCATATTTAACACTAATATCCATCATGATAACAAACTCAATTTCGAGAAAGTGTCGCCAGTGGGCGAGGTAACTCCTGTTGACCAATATAACAAATCAAATCAACTAATCAGAATAAAGGGCGAAGGCGCCAGGTCAGAAGCCAAAATAAACCTGTCACCCCCCCCCACAGGGGACAACACACAAATGGACACAAGATCGAACAATCAGCGACAACAAGTGCAAGAGCTGGGAAGGAATACAAAAAAGAAACTAACACAAGCAGTCAAATATGGAGATTGCGAGCACCAAGAGCTGTCATCAGTCCTGGAAAAAAACTGCTCGGTTAATAAACATACCCACAGAGAGGCCCGCAACCTGGTTCCAAAAATTATTTTTGAGCAACAAGCACCCACGATGTTTGAAAGAATTGCATATGAAAATCACGGACCAGAAACAGCTCTTGAAATCAACACCGTGACAACCCCCATGCGAATCACCGTCCGAGATAAGGAACGCAAATGTGCGCTATTTCGAAGGGAGCAAAGCACGGCTCAAACCAAGTCAACAAATGTCGTTCCAACTAAAAAAAAAAGCAAACACTACGGAGGCAGTACAGAAAGAGCAAACACAACAATCGATCCAACTCGCCTGCGATAGTCCTCAACCTCATAACCCGCCAACATGTAATGTAGGTTCAACGCAGAAGGGGCCAAGCAAGTATCCAGAGCCATTCGATCTAAAACTAACTTTTATCCCGGAATACCCAACAAGGGGGACTCCGGACATTTTGAATCGAGGCAATTTGTTAAAACTGTTCAAAGAAACGTCGTCTCTAAAAGAAATCACCACTCAGGACCTCCACTCCGTCGAATTTCAACAAAACGCTAATAATGCGGACACTGAAGAAACAGTCACAACTTGGGCCTCAAAGGACCTGGTAGAAAGGATATACCTGGCAAGACCCCATTTTGAATCATGGGGAATATCCTTAATGCGACACAGGCGCCCCAGGTACCCCCATCCCTTACAACCCAACACAGGTGACCAAAACAAGGGGCAAGGGAGCAGAAGTCAACATACCACTTGTCTACGAGGCGCCCGGGCCTCTACGCCGGAGCGGGCACACGAATGTCATAAACCGAGAACAACCGAGAACCAGGCAGAATGATATGCTCCCCCAGAACCCAGCAAAGAAATCAAAAGTTAAAATCTGCTCGTGGAATGTGCACGGCTTTCGAGAAATGGCTCAGGACCGCGAAACTCAAGCTTTCTTCCTACGTCAAGATATAATCTTGATCCAGGAATCATGGAACCTGCAATCGACCCCCATTTCAGGCTTCAAAGAACACCAGATTTATGCAGAAAGCCTGTCCACCCATGGGCACCCCCGCGGTGGATTAACAACGTATGTAACTCATAAACATAACTGGGTTTCAGAGGAGATAGACGTAGGCCTGAAGTGGGCCCAAGTGATCAAAATCACCGAAGCCTCATCATCGGGAACTGAGCCATGGAAAATGTTAATTTTCAACGTCTACATCCATCCTGACAGAAAGGCACAAAAAGAAAAACACGCGTCCTTGCTGTCACTCATTAAGGCCATCCAAAGGTGCTTTTCGCAATACCCACAGGTAATTTCGGGGGACTTTAATAACGCCCTAATTGACCAAAATAAGGCGAAGGTGAAGATGACTGGAAACAGCAGTGGAAAAAAACTAGTATCCAGACTAAACGAATATGGTCTGTCCATCCTGAATGGCAACACAAAGGGGGACATACCGGCAGCCACTACATATTTGAGCGGCAGGGCCCGTTCAATAATAGACTATTCAATAGTAAGTCACAAGCTTATCTCCAGCGTTGACTCTTTTGGTATAGAACATCGACCTGAAAGTGACCACTTCCCCCAAATAATAAGCCTGAATATTGCACCAAGCACGGCGCCAACAACAACCTCCCTCTCACATCACGCAACAAAGTTTAATCTGAGGAAATTAAAATGGCGTGGAGATGGGTTGGGCAAAATCACGGACTCAGTTAAAACCCATATGGCCAACTTGGGAATCCAAAAGGAGGAGGACCTTCTACCAAAGTGGGAGGGAATGATTCAGGTCCTGCAGCTAAACTTCCCAGCAAGGTCAGGGAATCACAATTATTTTAACACTAAGAAGGAGCCTTGGTTCAACATGGAGCTAAGATCCAAAAAGAGAAAAGTTGCTAAAGAAGTCCGAGCCCTCGCAAGTCAAAAAGCGTTGGGGTCCGTGGCAAACAAATCCAACCTGAGTGAAGCCAGGAGTACCTACAGGAAGGCCCTGAGGGCTGCAAAGTACCGATATAAAGAAACCATCTGGAAAAACTGTTAATCGCGGGAAAACACACTAATAGCCGGGACTTCTGGGGCATAATAAATGACCTTAACCAAGGGGCAAAACTGCAACAAGAAGCAGGTGTTGGAGCAGAAACCTGGATCAGACATGTACAAACCCTATACAGCAATACAGACTCAGGCCACTTTAAGGACTTAGGGACAGCTAAGGATAACAAGGAGGAATCCAAGGGACCGAACAACAAGGAACGTAGGGAACCAGAGCAGGAAGAACCTCAGAAGAGGACAACAGAGCTAGTTGACCTAACCACCAAAAGCGAGCTGAGGATGATAATTTCAAGATTAAACTCAGAGGGTGCAGCAGGCCCAAATGGGCTGCCAAACGCGATCTTTAAGCACGACCCAGACTTGTGGGCAGAGACCCTAACGCCTCTGTTCAACCAAATATACAAGCAAGCAGAGTTACCAGCCTCTTGGAAAGGCAGCATCATCCATCCCATCTTCAAGCATGGAGACCATCGTAATCCCTCGAATTTTAGACTAATATCCTTAATAGACGTAGAGGCTAAACTTTACGCCTCCAGTATTTTGCTCGAACTACAAGCTTGGATATTAGAAACAAAAATCATCCCAAAATTTCAAACAGGATTCAGGCAAGGAATGGGAACAACAACTAATCTAACTTGCCTGTCTATCCTAACGGATCAAGCAAAAGTCAAAGGCACTCGCTTGTATGCCTGTTTTATAGACATCAAGTCTGCCTTTGACCGGGTTAATAGAGAGCGTTTGTGGAGAAAACTAGAGAGCTGGGGGCTGCCACATCAACTCTTAAGAGCCATCAAAGCCCTACATCACCACACTTGGGTAAGAGTGAAACTGGGAAACGGAGGTAGCACAACCCGTTCCATACAAACGCACCAGGGCCTAAAACAAGGCTGTGTATTGGCCCTCACCCTTTTCAACCTTTTCCTCTCCGACCTCTCAAGCGTGATCACTTCAACAGACAGCCACCCTCCGTCTTTGGCCAACAACCCAATACACTACCTCCAATATGCCGACGATATCGTATTGTTGAGCAAAACTCCGATCGGCCTACAAAGAGCTATCAACAAATTAACCTTGTACTTAGAACAGGAAAGCTTAGAACTAAACAAAGAAAAAACTAAAGTGGTCCGTCTAGTAGACCCACAAAAGTTAAGGTATAAATGGATGGCCCAAGGAACACCAGTCAAAGAACAAGAGTACTACAAGTATTTGGGAATTACAATCACCAAGGGAGCAAACGACAAGGATCAGAAAATAGCACTTAAAGCGAAAGTACAATCTTTAATCTTTGCGTATCGGTCCCTTAAGGAAAAAATGGAATGTCCCAACTATAACCATCTGTTAAAAGTAATGGCAGCGCAGATTATGCCCACCCTATCGTACGGTATAGTCACGTGGTGTGGCAAGGAGGTCGATCTCTTAAACGATCTACAGATTAAAATTTACAAATCCGTTTTCAACTTGCCAAAATCCGCCTCTGCCTCACAAGTCAGGCTCGAATTTGGTCTGCAAAATCAGAAGTTCCGGAGCATGAGCGGCTTCGTGAAATTCTGTCACAAACTTAGATCTGCAGACCCAGAGACACTGGACTGGCTAAGCTGGGAGGAAATTAAAAAATGGGGGGAAACTGAAACCCCGAACTCCTGGGGAAAATATCTGAAACTCAGTGTGGAAAAGTTGGAGCTGGACGCAGTCTGGAATTCTGAGACAGACAAAGCAAGGCTAAGTAAATTAGCCAACTTGTCAGCAAAAAGGAAATCTTTCTTGGAGGACAAAGAGCTATTGGCAAAACGTCGGCATGCCTGGACCATCATGAACTCCTTCACAACCCAACAACCACAAGCATATTTGTTATCCCACTTCAGTGGTCATTTAAAAAAGGCCTTTACAGCTTACCGGATGGGGATGCATGATTCAAAGGACTTACTACCGGTTTGGAAACCGTCTCACCAATCGAAACAATGTCGCCTCTGCGGCTACAAATCTGAAACCCTTGTCCACCTTTTTTGTATATGTCCGGCCTTGATCAGTCAGAGACTACTGCTATTGAAACCCATATTCAACGCACTAAATATACGTTCCTGCAGATATGCAGTGACAAGCTGGCTTGGAGGTTCCTCCACAATCTTGGCATGCCGTGGAGCTAAATTCATGGCAGAAGCAAGAAAATGCCTAGAACTAACAGAACAGGAGGCCCAGCCAGCCGGCGGGACTACAGGCTGACCCTAATGCCCAGATCTTATATGCCCAGTACCCAACAAAAAGAGATGGAGAGACACTATTCTCAGTATTTTTTTTTTTTTAAATTTTGTTATTATATTGCAAATTTTGTAACAATTTTAACTAATTATGCAAATAAAACTTTTGACACTTTTGATAGGTACATATAGTGAAAACAAATGCTTGTATACAGAGCGATATGCTGTAAATTTCTGTTTGCATATGGTGCTTATGTGGGGAAGAGCCAAATCTTGAGTAGTTTTCTAAAGATAAGGTGGTTGTCGGTGGACTTATATTGGAGGGTAAAGAGTTCCATAGTTTGGCTCCTTGAACAGAGCAGGATGTGCCACATATGGTCTTTTTCTTGAATGGTGGGATTTTGAGGCGAGATGCTCCTTTAGAGCGGAGGTTCCTTTGTTGAATGTGTTTGGTGATTTTATTCCTGATGAATTCCATGTATTACCTTGTGGGTGATACACAGCAGCTTGAACGTGGATCTTCTGGCAACCGGTAACCAATGCAGGGCTTTCAAGGAAGGGGAGATGTGGTCTCGCGGTTTGATATGCAAGAGTAGCCTGGAAGCCGAGTTCTGAATTCCGTTGTAGTCTTTTCATGGTCGTTAAAGGTGATCTGTAGTAGAGGCTGTTGACGTAATCGAGTGTGGACAGAACAAGGGAGATGGCAGCTTAGACCTTGTGTGGAAATCCCAAATGAGGGAAAATTCGTTGCAGCGTTTTTATAGTAGCAAAGCTTGATCTTGGTAGTTTATCCACTTGGGCATTCATCGACCGCTTGGAGTCCATGCTCATTCCGAGGTTTCTTACTTCCTTCGATACTTTAGGCAGTGATCCCAGTTCATCAGGCCATGCGGCAAGTGGGTTGTAATGTTTCCAATTGCCACACGTGACTATTTCAGTTTTTGAAGCATTCAATTTGAGATGGCTCCAGGTCATCCACTGATCCACGGCTCTGAGCCAGCTGAAAATTGATGATTTTCCAATGTCTTTGGGGCATTCCAGTTGGAGGAGTATTTGCGTGTCATCTGCATAGTTATAGCATGTGAGGTGAAATTTTTTGATCAGTACTGGTAATGACTCCATGTAGATGTTGAAAAGCATGGGCGAGATGATAGAACCTTGAGGGACCCCTGCTTTTGTGGAGTAAGGTTTGGACGAGAAGGGTGGGATATGGATGACATTAGTTCTGCAAAGGTAGGACGCGATCCCGTCTAGAGCAGTTCCCTCTATGCCGGCTTCATAGAGTCTTTGTTTCAGAGTGTCATTGTCAACCGTGTCAAAGGCAGCTGAGAGGCCCAAGAGGAGTAGCGCAGCAACCCCGTTGCGGTCAACCGTATTCTTTAGGTCATCCCAGATAGCAAGGAGGGCAGATTCAGTGCCTCTGCCCGTACGGAATCCTGTTTGGAAGTCTGAAAGTATGTCATTCTCTTCAATGAATTGTGACATCTGGGCGAACGCTGTTCTTTCTATCAGTTTGCCCAGGAACGGTCCATTTGTAATGGGTCTGTAGTTGTCAGGGTTCAGTGGGTCCAAGTTTGTTTTCTTCAGTAAAGGGCGTATGTATGACTTTTTGAGTTCTTCTGGAAATATTCCAGTAGTTAAGGAATCGTTGATGATTCTTCTTACTGGAGTGGCAGAACAGGTTGTTAAAAGAAAGTTTGTGGCGGACAGGGGTCAGAAGGGCTGCCGGCAGGCCTGCTTGCTCTGACCAGGTCCATAAATTCATTGTGTGAGATGTGTTGAAAGGAACGGAGAGGCTTGATTAGAGCATTCTTTGATTGTTGTTTTGTACAAGGGTTAGTGCTGGTGCTTTGTTTCTGTTTTAAGTACGATTCCAACGTGTCTGCTTGGTCCGTGTAATGATTTGCCAGTTTGTCTGTGAAATCTTGAGTAACAGGATGAATACCTTCTAGGCAATTTGGTTTGCGAAATTCATTGAGTATTTTATAGAATTCTTTATTTGCACATTTAGCGTTTTGAATTTCGTCTGAATAGTACCTTTTCTTAGCTTTTTTGATAGCCGACTTGTATAGTCTGTTAATTTTCTGTAGGTGAAGTTTATCTTGTTTGGCGTTTGGTTTGAGCTAGGTACTTTGCAGCTTTCTAATTTGTTGTTTTATGTCTTTTATTTCTATGTTTCTCCAAGGTGCTTTTTTTCTTTTGTTCTGTTGTGTGGTTTTGAGTGGTATCAGGATGTCAAAAGCTTCCTGTAGCCACTCATATAGATTTTGAACAGAATTGATGGTTTCCAGATTTGTTCTGGATGTTAGTTGTGTTTCCAAGTGTTACAAATTGAGTTTGTTCCACGGCTGATAGGTGGATGGATGTAAGGTAGGTTTAGGTGAGTCGCTTAGCGTTGTTTTATGTTGGAAGGCAAGCAAGTGGTGGTCTGAACATGTGACCGGAGTTTGAAAGGTAACTAGTTCAGTATTAGCAAAAATGAGATCTAGGATATGTCCAGCAGTGTGTGTCGGATTGTGGACAATCTGATGCAGGTTCAATGCGTCTAGCCCTTTCAGCCCTGTCTATCAAACCAAATGTTAAGGTCACCCAGAACCCATAGGTTGGAGTGTATTCTCAGGTTTGAAACTGTGTCTAGAAGTGCGTCTGGGAATGTTGCCTTGGTGGAGGTCTGTAAAGGAGCAGGAAGTTACAGGAGGAAGACATTGTAGGATTGTATCTTGTTAAAAGAGCCTCACAATTCTTTATTGAGATGTTGTCAATTTTAGTGATATGTATTGTTTGCCTGAATACAACAGCTAGACCACCTCCTTTTTTGGCTATACGATTTTAGGTGATTATTTGATAGCCTAGAGGAATGGCTTCATGCAGGACTGGAGCCATATCTTCTCCCAACCATGATTCTGTTATGAATAGTATCTCTGGTTTTGCATCGGTGAGAAGGTCGTAGATGTGATGCCTAATGTCTCCCAGAGGTAAGTTGCGCTATATAAATCTGATGAAAGATGAAAAAGCAGAAAGAGGCAAAACATTAGTTCCACCAAAGCGGATGTTAACAGTGTTTTGGCAACCGGAAACTGATAAGAGAAGCAGAGGAGGAACAAGCATTGGTAAATGCAGGGAAATGTTACAGCCAGTAGAAATGAAGGAAAAGTTAGTGGCATCACAGGAACCAATGAAAAGTCAGGAAAAAGAGGAGGCAAGTGGAAGCCCCTTTTAACTATATATTAAAAACAAAAGATTTAACAAACACAGCGCAAGTGCTGTGCAGGCGAAACCTAAAATGGAGCTTCAGTGGCCTTCTGAGGAAACAAACCTATAGCTGATATATGGAAGGCAGCTACAGGTCTACCTCTCCTACATCTACAAAGCATTACTTAGATGTATTGGCACGTCAACAAGCCAGTGTGGGACTAGCAGTCCTACGTACATTATTTCAAACAACTGTAACTCCCACGAGGTTACCATCGCTTAAGGAGGAGAACTGGTTTTCAGTCTATGCTAGGCATGTGTATCTACAGCTTCTCATGCCTCAAATGGATATGTTACTTACCCAGTAAGCATCTGTGACATGTTGATTTACGTGGGCCCACTGTGTTTGTTACAGTTACTTTCATAGTTATTTAACAAGAGACTCCTTTACCATGGACATAGACTTATACTACACTAGATATCACCTTCTATCCTCACCCGTCATGCGGGAAAACAATCTAACAATGGAGTCGATGACCATAGTAGAGGACCATAGGTTTGGTCAAGGATAGCAATATTCAAGAACATACCCAAATTGGCTTCTGTTCTGCATGTCTGTGCAGTGGTCTGAGAAAAGGACGGCGCTTTATGTGACTGGGGAATTTAGATGAAATACAAGTGCCCCCGTAATTACTGAACCAACCTGAAAGGATGGGACATTATCATCCAAGCAGGATATCTAGTGTTATTACTTATGTAGCCGAAGACGTCAAAGTCTCGCCAAATGATTTAGACACATGACCCTTTGTAGCAATGGTGGCTTATTTTTAATGGACATTGGGGCTCTGCCTTTCCAATTTTAAACACAGGCAAACATTTCCTCTACACTTAAACAGCAAGAGCATTTACTAGCTTACACATAGGGCATAGCATTGCTTCGTTTGCTTAAGTGTGTAGATTCCAAATCATGCTGCCTGGCATATGTTTGTGCAGGGTGCATTACAGTTCCTCCCGAATACCACTGCAGTCGATATGCTTTGCTCTTTTTAAGGAGGGGAAAACAGAAGGAGCGGGGTATAAACCAGGGCTGAATTGGCACATAGCGGGTGCTTCTACATGCCCAGTGTGACACTTCATCCATTGATGTTGGCACATGGTTCCTGAAGTCGGATATGGAAAAGAGGTTGTCCATTCGTTTTTGAACCTGTAATGAACAAGGGTCTGGCGACTCTGGCTGCATGCAGGTAATGATGAAATACTGCGCTGAATCAGTGTATCATTTTATGTTTAGCGTTGAAAGGGGCACTAACCATCTGACCTTCCGGAAAACTCTTAAAACCCATCTTTTCACAAATGGTTAATTTTGACCACCCCCACTCAGTCACTCTTGAGCTCGTATCTGCACATTCCATGTTCTTCCACCAGACAAAAGCGCGGAGATACCCCTTCGGGGGTCTATTCAGGCGCGATATAAGACCATAAATAAAATAAATAAATAGGTTCAACAGAAATTGATACAAAAGATCCTGAAATCATTCTGCAACCATTTTATCAAATTGTACGTTCATTAACGTTTGTGACTTTATAGCTGTGCATGGACAGTCTCCCATTTCTCTGGGTATCACTTTATTTAATCGTAACCTATGTTATTTTCTCTTCCACTATCTATCAAACTTCTCAGTTGGTCAACGGTTTTAATAGGATTGTGTGTATTTTGGAACAGTTAGAACATACAATATTACACATTTTTACTGAAGTGTTCTCAAACACAATACCATATTTACCACGAGGCTCGAATATGCCTATTTATACAAGATACTTTGGCCATGCTGTTTTTCCAAAAGTTTAGTTAAGTTGCCTCCACCTTAAAAGAACATTAAAAACAAATTCATTATTTTAAGTTTTAGAAGATTGATGCTGAACATAATTGTTTTATAGAATGAACTGTAGATTAGGTTTCGCAGAGGTATTTCTAGAATGTCACTCTCTTTGGTGTTACAGGAGAAAGGAACTGCAGAAAAGGATACACACTAATTACATCTATTCTAGTTTTAGGAAACTACCGATTCGATAGAGGTTTTACCTGTTAGTAGCATGTGATTTAAAAGTGCACTCAAATTATTCTTTAAATACTTCTTCATAAACTCCTCAAGCTTTTTTACTCAACACCTTTCGATTTTACCAAGGCTGGAGTGTGAATTAGACTGTCATAGCTATCCTCAGCAAATAGATGCAAAAGAGATTACAGGAGTCTATTATGTTGCACATATGCACATAGTTGAAACAGATAACCTTTCTGGTAATTTGCTCTTTAGCCTATTCCTAATGTACAAACCATTCCTGGTCTCCGGCTTTCCATTTCATTCCTTGTGTTCTTGCTGTGCACTTTTTTTTACTACCTTCAGGGCTGTGGGATTTATTAAAATATATACTTGACTATGGGATAGGTTACTTCATAAATATACTTTTTCTATAAATAAATCCCCTTGTCCATTTGGTCCCATGTAGTGCAGCAACAAATTATGGCAGCGTTGTCATTATATTAACACTCTGATGTTAGCCTTTCTGATTATGCAAGGGCTCGTTTTATAGTAGGGTTTGAATTCTAGCAATTTCCTTATTTTGCCACCTTTCCGCAGATCTATGTACTGGGGCTGGAGGTAGCTTTAAGCAATAGTTTCAGGGTTGGAATGCCCTTGTGAGCCTGTGCAAACCTACTTAATTGCAGGGCTTTTCGCCAGCTCTTCTCTAATCTTTTCGCTTACCGAGAAAGGCTGGCAATTTACTTCTTCCAGGGTTGGGAAAAAATTGCCTGGAGGGAAAGTGAACTTGTAAATGCCCAACAGTTTTTCACATGAGCAAATCTTCACCTGCATATTTGCTTGTGCTAAAAAGCAGTTCACAATTTTGTTCTAGGAATACGATTTCCTGGCCTACTGCAGTAAATTCTTATGACTTCATGAAAGCCGTAACTCTGCACTAATGCAAGGACCATATACCATGGATGCAATTTGTGACTTTCTTTAATAATTAGGCTCTAATTAGGTCTGGAGTTACCCAAGACCTTTTGTTTTTATTAAAATGTGATCTCTCTCGCTCTATCCATCCACCTATTTACTGGCTTCTGCTCTTTCACAAGGAGTATATTGGCACACAAACTATTTTTATTAAGTGCCAGGGACTACTGTGGCAATATGTGCTTTTTAATATCCAAAAATATTTTTGCTTTTTGCCAATGTTTATTATAATGGTGAAGGCCTGGCAGCTATTGTAGTGATGGCCTGGCTGCTCCCTCAAAGTTTAAGGAAAAATCGTATCAAAACAAAGCACACATTGATAAAAACTTGGCTGACCACCAATATCAGACCAATTGGCTTTGCCAATGCTTGTTTGTTTTCATGTTTGCAGGTTTACAAATATTTTGTTGAAACTGGTTACACTGATTTTCCAATATTTTTGGGAAATACTAGCATGCATCAACCTATTTTACTAAATGATGCTTCAAAGAATGTATCTTACAAAGTTCACAATAGTTAGCAAAACGTTTTTCCCCCCATAGTTGCATATTTTTTGTGAACACTTTATTTTGAAAGCAAAGGATCATCAATCTTGCTTTCAAGATTGTGCTGATATTTACTCTGGGAACATTGCACATAGCCTCATATTGTTAACATTTTCAAACATTTGTACACACTTTTACAATGGAATCACTCTCATTAGTGCAGTCTCAGCTTACATTTCCTTAGAATTCTCAGCCTAATATGAAAGGCTTTGTATTAATGAACCATCAATACAAGTTCGGAAGGCATTAACATATGGAGACAAATATTACCTTAACTGCAGATAATGCCCTTCCCTGATCCATAATGTGGTACTGTAAACTAGCAGCCAAAGTGGTTGGGCCTGATTGTCCCAAGGACAAAACGAAAATGTATTGCCCTTGAGCCCAGACAATATGTCCTTGGAGTCGGGCTATAAGAATTCCACACCCCTGACCATATTGAAGGGGTGTGCGTCCCGCCACACTACGGGCCAGATGTACCACGTGCAAAATAGCTCCTCTTGCGACTCGCAATTTGCAAGGTGCTATTTGGCATGTACAACAGTGTGTTTAACACTGTTAGCGACTCCCAATGGTGTTGCAAATTGCGAGGCTCGTGACTATTAATGAGCCTCTTGCAATTTGCGAGCCCATTGGTAATGACAGGCCCTCCCAGGGATGGTGGCCTGCTGGGCTCAGCAGACCACCATGTCTGGGACTGCTTTTAAATAAAGAAGTTTTTTTTTTTAAATGCAGCCCGATTTCCTTAAAGTAAAACGGGATGCATTTAAAAGAAGAAAAATGAAACGTTTTAGTTTCATTCTTTAAGGGCAGGTAGTGGTCCCTGGGACCACTGCCTGTCCTTAAAAATATTTTTAGAGACAGTCTCACAGTGGAAGGGATCCCCTTCTTCAAGAGGGTGGTAATTTGCGAGTGTTTTGCGACTGCAATTACGTTCGCAAAACATTCCTACATGGGGTTGTGGTCGCTATTAGGAAGGGAACGCCCCTTCCTAATAGCGACTCACAATTCCTAAATAGCGAGTCGCAAATAAATTGTGACTCCCTATTTAGGAATTGTACGTAGCCCTTTCACATTTTGCATGCGTAAACTGGTCGCAAACCGGTTTGCGCATGCAAAATAGGGTCGAACATCTGGCCCTAGGGCTTCTAGAGTGGCATGCTGTGCATATTCAGCTATCTAGTGGTGGGAACCGGAAAGTCCTACTTCTTTTAAACTTTTTTTCTTTCCCTCTTCTTGGATATGGGTGTGTCTGATGAAACAAGATTCCTCGAGAGCAGCTTATTAACCACCTCCACTTTGTGTGGCCATGCCTTCAGATTATTTTTTCGGCTCGGAGATGCCTGCTATTCTGCAGGAAGCTATACCAAAGGGGATGATGGACAGAGCGCTTGAACAAATCAAACACTCACACCCAGTCAACTGATCTGGGTTTAATCCATCATCATTCTTTAGCTCACTCTGCCACCCCAGTTCAGACATGGCCATATGCAAATCAGTGTAACCCTGTGCCTCATGGGAACAGTCCAGCCCCAACTGCCAAGCCCTGTCTTCCCTAGACCGGAAACAAGCATCCTGGGACCGGCTCCTGGCTATTCAGCCGTCATCAGCCAGGCTAGCTTGAATCCAGTGGCAAATGAGCAAGGGACCCACGTCTGGGCATACCCTGCCAACGTAGGGCGAACAAAGCGATACCAAAGGGGATGATGGACGGAGCGCTTGAACAAATCAAACACTCAAACCCAGTCAACTGATCTGGGTTTAATCCATCATCATTCTTTAGCTCACTCCACCACCCCACTTGTATTGTTGGCCTCTACTCCAGGTACTCCTCTAAAATAAGTAAAGTGGAGGAGTCCTGGTTTTTAGTTAAAAACCTATTTAATTAAACCACCAATAGAGTAGTCTCCACTAGGTGATGAAGTATTAGATCTAATAAGTCAGTAGTATAAATATTAAACTTTGTAACAGTACATTTCCGGGTCATTTTAATCCATATTGTTAGCCCACTTGAATGACTCCCCGCTGGTGATGGCGAAACGTCTATGTTGTAATTCGAGCCCACTCTATAAACTGGTTGTAGGGCACCTCTCCTGAAAGAGATAGATATGGAAGCGATCTATAAAGTTCCCCCAATGTACATCATTCACTTTGGACCTCAATCCTGCCACATTCCAGGAAAGTAATTCCATCTTTTCGGGGGTCTCTGTAGCATTAGGTACTAGAACTAATACAGATTTCCTCCCCTCTTCTCTGGTTTCAATTGTATTTGCTTGTGCCCTTGAAGGCTCTGGTGTAACAATACTATAGGCGTCCTTTCTCAGACTAAGTGGAGTTGCCCTCTCTGGTCCCCCCCTGTCCACTCCTCATACCCAGACTACCATAATCCTCCGAAGGAGATTCTAGAGCTTGCCCTAATACAAATTGCTTCCCTTCTATTCTGATCTTAGTTGTGTTTGCTCGGTCTCTAAAAGCTTAGGCATGGAAGCACTATAAGTATCCTCTCTCGAACTGGGATAAGTTACTATCTCTATGCTGGCCTGCCTGAGAAAGTCATCCGTAGGCGGGAATAGGAAACCTCCTGTCCCCAATGCCACATCAGCTACCCCAGGTAGGGCCATATATTTGTTCTTAGATTAAAATTGCTCAGCATGGCACAATGGTTGAAATGACATTTTTCTGTTAGTGAGATCAGGTCAAGATGTTCATAAAAAGAGAAAAAAACGCCTAGAGGTAAAATCTTTACTATTCTAGATCAAACAATACTTGCCCTGGCTTGAGCCATAATCTTCCTAATACCATGGGGTGATGAAAGTTAGCAATTATACAATCCCCTATAAACGTCCTAGGCAATGGTCCCACTCAACCCACCCTGCATACAAAAAGGATCTCATTGTGAAGATTAGTATCACAATTTACATTACAGCAGCAGCGGTGCGTCCATAGGGGCGTAGGGGCGTAGCCCCACTAAGCCTGGACGCACCGCATAGCATACACAAAGAAATGAATATATTGAATTTAATTTTGAGCAGCCGCAGCGCTTCAATCCGGGTTGCGGCGGGACCCACCCGATTTAATAGGGAGTCCGAGTCAGTCAGTGTGCAGGGGGTGGGGCTGGCTGGTCTGCTGAGTGACAGTCTGCAGAGTGCAGACGTCAGCAGGCCAGCAGCAGTACGGTGTGCACACAGTGCGCATATGAAACGTAGGGCTGCATCTAGCCCGAGCATGCGCGCTGGCCAGAGATGCTTACAGAATGAAGGGGCCGGGAGAGGGGTGCTGCTGTAGCCGGGCCCCGTGGTATCATGAAGGCGCCAGGGCGAGGAGTCAGTGTGCCCCCCTAGCCAATCCTGGCGCTGATGCAACGCCAGGAATGGCTGGTGGCACACTGGCTCAGGCTCAGCACTGCATGGCCAATCACTGTGTGACTTCATTGTGAAGCCATGCAGTGATTGGTCATTCTGGACGGCGCGCGGGCTGTGACCTTGTCCTGGTGTTGAACGAGTCGCACAGCACTTAGTGACTCTCTCCACGTGCACACAGGCAGCAGTAGAGGGCCCCGGGCCCTGGGCCCCGGGCCCGGTCACCACACAAGGATACCGCCAAGGGCCTCCGCAGCGTGCTTGTGAGGAGCCTCTCAAGGTAAATATATCACTGACACTTACAGAAGGGCCGGCTTTAGGGCAGTGCGAACGCTGCGGCTGCACTGGGCACTGGTCTGTGGAAGTTCATTCTTAAAGCGCCGAGAGGCAGAGAGACCACGGCATAGAGGTGAGTGTCATTTCTTTCGTGGTGGGATTTGATTGGTGAACTCGTGCATAGCAATGACTCTACATTTATGCTTCTTTCGTTGCAGGGGCGGTGGGTGACATTTGAAAGCGGTGGGGCGCAAAGTGATTTCCATACAACACGTAGCGAGCGAGCGCAGCGAGCGAGCCCGAAACCCAAAAGGGGGGTTTGGGGCGATTACCCCCCCCAAGAAAATTTTGAAAAAAAAGAAGAAAAATCGTGCATTTTGAAGCAAATCTGAGAAAGCAGGAAGTTTAATAAAGCAATTGTGAAAGTGCAGTTATTACATTAATAGATGTCATAACATAGGTAGCTGCCACTGGTTGCTTAATAGAGTCATATAGTGTGCCCATAAATCAAAACAGTGTGTGGTGCTGATATACAGGACCACAGGGGATTAAGAGAGTCATCTGTAAGAGATTTACTGTCAGCAATGAAGATTAAGGTGAAGCCTGACATATTCTTTCCATGAAAAACAGCCATCCTGTGTGTGTCATGGTTCCAAAAAATTATCTTATAGTCTGGAGGGCTTGCTTTACACCGCAGTCTGAACCGCACGTGTTCCGACTAGGCAAGCTCTACCACACTTGCCTTACCACGCGTATGCCATAACCACACATATGCATGGTTAAGGCAGTGCATGGTCTAGATGCTGGAGGACAGAAGGAAGAAGACACTGCCGTGAGATAAGTGGGGCTGGGCTTTATTTTTCATGGCTGGGAGGGGGTCAGATAGGTTTTAGGGAAGGGGTTGGGGAAGTTTAATGGACAGAGCAAGGTGGTGGGGGTTGGGGTAGTGCAAGTTAATGTGTGGGGTTTTAGGACTTAGGTCAGTGGCAGGGGAATGGGTAGTTGGGTTATTTTTTAGGCAGGGGATCATGGTAGGTTTTAGCGCAGTGGAAGGGGTTGGGGTAGTTAAAGGGACAACACAGGGTGGGAAAAGGGTTGTGTAGGGTTTAAAGCCTTAGGGCAGTGGGAGGGGAATGGGTAGTTGGGGTAATTTTTAGAGCGTGGAGGATTGTGGTGGATTTCAGGGTGGTGGAAGGGGTTGGAGTAATTTAAGGGACAGAGCAGGGTGGGTCGGGGGGTCAGGGTAGTGTAAGTCAGGGTGCAGGGTTTTAGGCCTTAGGGCAGAGAGAGGGGACTGGGTAGTTCGGTTTGTTTTTAGGGCAGGTTGGGGTAGGTTTTAGGGTAGTGGAACTGGTTGGAGTTGTTTAAGGGACAGCGCGGGGGAGGTGTAGTGTTGGGTCTTAGGCCTTAGGGCAGTGGGCAGTGGCAGGGGAATGGGTAGTTGGGTTATTTTTTAGGCAGGGGATCATGGTAGGTTTTAGCGTAGTGGAAGGGGTTGGGGTAGTTAAAGGGACAACACAGGGTGGGGAAAGGGTTGTGTAGGGTTTAAAGCCTTAGGGCAGTGGGAGGGGAATGGGTAGTTGGGGTAATTTTTAGGGCGTGGAGGATTGTGGTGGATTTCAGGGTGGTGGAAGGGGTTGGAGTAATTTAAGGGACAGAGCAGGGTGGGTCGGGGGGTCAGGGTAGTGTAAGTCAGGGTGCAGGGTTTTAGGCCTTAGGGCAGAGAGAGGGGACTGGGTAGTTCGGTTTGTTTTTAGGGCAGGTTGGGGTAGGTTTTAGGGTAGTGGAACTGGTTGGAGTTGTTTAAGGGACAGCGCGGGGGAGGTGTAGTGTTGGGTCTTAGGCCTTAGGGCAGTGGGCAGTGGCAGGGGAATGGGTAGTTGGGGTCATTTTTAGGGCTGGGGTGGGTAGGTTTTAGGGCAGTGGAAGGGGTTAGGGTAGTTTAAGGGACAGCGCAGGGGGTGGGGTAGTGTAAGTTAGTGGGCAGGGTTTTAGGCCTTAGAGCTGTGGGAGGGGAATGGGTAGTTGGGTTCATTTTTAGAGTGGGGGCAGGGTAGGTTTTAGGGCAATGGAAGGGGTTGGGGTGGTTTAAGGGGCAGCAGGGGGCTGGGAGGTAGGGCTAGTTGTAGGCCTAATGGCAGTGGGAGTGGAATGGGGAGGAGGGGTAGTTTTTAGTGTTGGGGGTCGGGTAGGTTTTAGGGCAGTGGAATGGAATGTGGTAGTTTAAGGGGCAGCACAGGGGCAGGGGTGGTGGGGTGGTCAGGGTGGAGGAGGGGTAGAGGCGACCCTAGCCACACATACCCCTTTACCATTCATGCTTATACCACCAAATTTCGTGGTAACGGAATTCGTGGTTATGCGTGGAAATTTATGGTAAAGGAATGCTTGGTTAAGACACATTCGTAGTTGGGCTGCGTGGTAGAGGCAGGGCAAGGAAAAGGTTTGGGTCCGGTCACTGACCAACTTGGACCACTCAACTATACTGAACAAAAGGATGGCTGGTCAGGTTTTACTTGTTTTTTTATTTTTGTTTGGGCACACCCAGCCTAGAAGTACCGAGTGGTCAATGCGTTATTTTATCTGTTTTCTAGTATTCAAAAAACTTTGTACATTTCATTTTTATATGTCAAAGAAGAGAAAAACAGTCATCAAACAATAAAGAATGCATCCAAAAACAAAATGTGCACAATATATACAAGTGGTCAATATATACAAGAATGATGCAAGGTTTGCAAACACACCACAAATAAGATAGCGATAAGCAAATTATGTAAATACAATGCCTACATGCAATATTTCAGAAACAATAGGCACCAGTCCTTCAAAATTTATAACAGAAGACCAGCGGACAACACATTTCATAGAAGATGCCTGCTAGTCTTATAGAGCCAGCGATTAGATGTTAAGATGGTCGCTCGACTAGGGACAGAGAGTGTAATTTGATTTAAGTCTCTAGTGGCACCCTTCTTCTTTACCCCTGGCTCAGGGTCAACGCGTTTCGAACCACAGAAAGGTTTAGGGTTCTCCTCAGGACACGGACTGGATATAGCAGTAACTGTGAATAATCATAATGAAATATGGTGCGAGTATAGATTGCAAGCACGTCTTACGGACTCAGCAGACTCAAGGACCAAAGGTTGTAGCTACCTGGTTGTAGTGTTAGTTATGCAGATGTATACGGGCAGCAGCCTCACGGGATGTTCGGTGTCTGCAGAAAAATAGAGAGTGGCCTGTCACTACCAAGGAGCTTATGTGTCGTACGGGGCCAGGAGTGACTTGGAAATGGGCATACCTGATTCATTTTGTGGCATCCACGATGTTAGTCTGAGTGCGGATGGTTCTGTTGTACAGAGAGCACAGCGCCTGGGAACAGAATGAGAGCGCCCACGAGTGAGTCTATGTAACCCAAGCACTATGTACGTTTAGCAAAGGGCTGCAAGAGGGGAGCATACCTGGCTTGAATACAGTTTGACGCGGTGAAGGGTAGTCTGGCTGATCGGTCCAGCGAAGTTTACGCAAACGCTGTGAATGAAACAAGTGAACGGGGCTTGATTAGATACAGAGCGATGGCGAGCGCGCCCCCACCCCGAGTCAGCCAAAGGTCGCAGCGTTCTGCGTAGGCTCACCAACCCGGTGGCATGCTGGAGTTTTTTTAACAGAGAACTTACTCGAGAAGCAGGAAACAGGGCGTTCTCCTCCACCTCAGTCACTCCGGCGTCTGGCAACCAAGCTGCCCGAGCCGGTTTCAATAGTTTAAAAGTGACGAGCGGCCATATTGGCTGGGTGTGTCTAGATGCTGGGAATGCTGGAACTGGTAGTTCAAGTGCCTAGCGAAAGCGCTGCAGACATAATGCGCCGTGGTGCTGCCCTGAGACAACCAAGCATGAGAAACAGTCACAGACAAAATTAGAATCAGGTTCATTATTACAAGTTGCTGACTTCCGACATTTCGTTCAACCCTGAGATGGTTGTGTCGAATTTCAAAATTAAATAGGCTTCTTTTTGGGACAAACGTGTCTCCGGGTCACCGTTTCCACCTTTAATAGCTGCCAGCACAGTCCATTTCAGGTCATTGGTCGAGTGTTTGTGTTGTAAGAAGTGTGACACTAATGGTGCTGAAAGGACTTTGTTATTAATACGGGAGCGGTGCTGTATGATCCTTTGTCGGACCTCTTGTGTAGTCTTGCCAATGTACACTTTGTCACACGGACACTGAATTGCATACACTACATTTTTTGTTTTGCAATTCGTGTGATCTTCATGGCGCCAGAATCTTTTGCCATCAGAGAACAATGAACCTTCCATAGTGAGATTGCAGACAGAGCATGTCCCGCATTTGCGATGTCCTTTGACAGGGGTCATGCCAAAGATGGTACTCTGGGTGTCCTTTTTTGGTTGGGGATGATTTGATGTGATCAGCTGTCCTATGCTCCGGTTCTTCTTGAGGGCAAATAATGGAGCACCTACCTCGGGCATAATTTCTTCCACCAGATGCCAGTTTTTTCGGATAATCTTCTGCAAAGGGTGGGTATGAGGTCCAAAGGTGGACACACAGACCATTCGCGATGTAGGCGATCTCTGCCTCTTTTCTAGTAGATGTTCCCTAGGGGTCCATCTGGCCCTTTTCATGGAATGCTTTAGGAGCTTGCGGGGGTAACCTCTCTCTTGCAATTTCTTTGTGAGTGCGTCACCATGGACATCAAAGTCTTGTACCCTTGAGCAGTTCCGTCTGACCCGTAGGTATTGCCCATAGGGCAAGTTATTTTTGAGACTCCTCGGGTGGTAGCTCGAGAAGTGGAGGGCATTGTTTTTGTCCGTTTTCTTCTGGAAAAGTGTGCATGCCAATCCTTCGGGAGATGACTTGACTTCGACGTCCAAAAATGGTAGGGCTTTTGCATCATAGCAGAGACTGAACTTGATATCCGGACTCCGGTTATTAAGCCAGCAGTGGAATTCCTCCAACAGCTGTGTGCCACTCCAGATACACCACACGTCGTCTATGTATCTTAGCCACTGGTGGATGTGATCTCGGTATGGGTTGTTATTATACACATACTTTTCCTCATATTGGCCCATATAGAGGATCGCTATTTCAGGAGCAAAGGGACAGCCCATTGCTGAGCCCTTGATTTGTAGCAACATTTCTTCCTCGAAAGTGAAGAAATTTCTTTTAAGAGGCAAGCGTGGTAAAACCATTCGTGTTTCTATCATACAAATCTAAATCACTGACCAGCAAAGGGGTTTCCCAGCATTGTAGAGTTTTCGATCCAGTCCTGCGTCCTTGGACTGCCTGCCCCTAATGTAGTTTACATTGTTCAAATCAAAACATTTGAATGGCTGAAAAGCGGCATAGAGAGCTTTGCAAACACAAAATTATTTACAAATGCAGTTAGTGAAATGGAGCCAGTGGGAACCGATTGAAAGCAAGTAGTTTAGTTAACCTTTGTCCATTGATTCAGTTTATTAATGATTGGAGGAGCCTTTTGACATATCAAAGAATCAAAGTAAAATATGGACTGCCTTATAAATTCTATGTCTTTCTCTAGGGAAATTTCTCCGACCCAAGTCTTATTTTTGTTGGTGAGAGTTAAAACGCGAAACCATTAGAACCAAATTACACATCTTTATTTCCAAATGCTCACTTGTGAAAAGGAAACAATAATTGGATTCTTCTTGTGGACCATGTATTATCGTTTAAGGACATTGCTCGTCTTACAATAAACTCCAAATTCTACATGCATTTTGAGAGGCTAGACTTAAATATTCCCTTCTGGCACCTAAATGGTTATTTTCAGAAGAATATTAGCGTTTGAACATTTCAAGATGTCTTTAAGCATGGCTACATATATATAACAGCTGCACAGTAAATGAAATAGGAACTCTTTAACAATCTTGCTTCATTTCCTCTTCACCCTGCCCTCTCCCATGCACAAACATGTACGTGTTCACTCTCTCTTCACACCTCTATATGCAACATTTTCTTTTCCTGCTGTTAGGTTTCATCTGCTGCATACCTCCTTCACACACTCACCTACAGAATCATAATTAAACCTGGCACATATGGAGCTATTGCTCTGTACACGCTGCTGAGAGGCCAAGGATTGGATGTGCAAGTTGACTGAACACCTTTGTGACCCACTGACAGGCACAATGAGACTTGCACACTTACTTTATCAAGTCAAAATGCTCTTGATCTCATCACACGGGGGGGGGGAGGGGGATGCGCGCCATTCTATCATCTCACTACTCTGCTTATTATCGCCTGACCCTTCTATAAGTCTTTTTGTTCCCTTCCCTGTGTCGCTTATTTTACTCTTTATCCCCCGCTCCTCACCTGCAATCTTTGAAGAGTCTGCTCCTCCTTCAGAGTGGCAGCCACCCCGTGAACATGAATACAGGGCTCGCTATTGCACTCATTTCAAGCCCCTCAAAGCCCTGCCACCCTGGAGTTGGAGGAATCCTTGGGTGCCCTGGAAAGTTCAAGGCTGCATAAATGAGGGTTGCCACCTGTTGGTTTTTACTGGCATTGGGGTGGCGTGGTGAGCACAATAACGATGGATTAAACCCAGATCTGTGACGACTGGGGTTGAATGTTTTGCCATTGTGCAACATTCCGTCCATCATCTTGTGTGTATTGATTATGCCTAGCCAATACAAACATGATGGAAATCACTTCAGGTCGGTGTTTTACCCCCTTCACATTACACCCTTCAAACAGCAAATAAAGAAAGCGTTTTCAAACTCGCGCTCGAACTGCTTTGACTATCCGTCACTGATAAACATGGAAAAAAAGACAGAAAAGCCATTTTAAAAATGAAAACGGGCGTGTTGATAGAGTCCTCTTTTGATTGAAAGATCATGAGCGGGCCTTAGCAGAATCTTGAGATATGAACAAATGCCCCGTGTTTCTGTCTCGCCCTCTCTGGCGCTCCATGGAGGAAGGTTCCGCTGCATGTCCGGCGAGGGCTGCCGTGTGATGCCTCCTCGCTGGCTGCTGCTATGGCTGCTGCGGCCCAGCAGGGGGCAAAGACCCTCCTCCCCGATGACCCCTGCTGGGCTCAGCTACATACGTTCTGCCAAGAAGCTAATTTATTTTTCTCTCATTACATATTTCAGATGTAACTTGTTTCGGATTTACACCGCTGCAAAGGTGTTTATTTAAACAAAAGCACATTTTGACAAGTTCATCGGAAAACCCCACTTTATTTTCGAGGCGCTTTGAATACCCGTCTTTGACCCCGAGGGAACGGTGGTCCAGGGTCTGGAGAGAACGGGTCCAGTATCTGCGCACCCTCTGGCGATATTTGCATTCAGTCTCTCCTCCCTGTGCTGATGCTCCGTCCACAAACACGTTTATTCATACAGCGCTTTATAATGTGCTTCTGTAATTTCTAAGCACTGTAACCATCAGATGCAGCTATTGCATCTTTTAATGGCACTGAGTTTACCGACCTCCGAAGCATGAAGGTTGGCGGCAGAAAGAGTCCATCGTCCTGCACCACGGGGCGAGCTTATGCTAGCCACGCGCATCTCTCTTGCATAAGCCACGCGATTTAATATTTGGCATCATCTGGGTGCAGGTTCTGCCCCGTCTGATCCCGGGTCTCCCCCGTCCCCTCCCCTTCCCCGCACTCGGTCCCGACGCTCACTCACCGCAACTTGTTAAAGGACTTTGAGACTAAAGATCACAACGAAAGAAGCATAAATGTAGAGTCATTGCTATGCACGAGTTCACCAATCAAATCCCACCACGAAAGAAATGACACTCACCTCTATGCCGTGGTCTCTCTGCCTCTCGGCGCTTTAAGAATGAACTTCCACAGACCAGTGCCCAGTGCAGCCGCAGCGTTCGCACTGCCCTAAAGCCGGCCCTTCTGTAAGTGTCAGTGATATATTTACCTTGAGAGGCTCCTCACAAGCACGCTGCGGAGGCCCTTGGCGGTATCCTTGTGTGGTGACCGGGCCCGGGGCCCAGGGCCCGGGGCCCTCTACTGCTGCCTGTGTGCACGTGGAGAGAGTCACTAAGTGCTGTGCGACTCGTTCAACACCAGGACAAGGTCACAGCCCGCGCGCCGTCCAGAATGACCAATCACTGCATGGCTTCACAATGAAGTCACACAGTGATTGGCCATGCAGTGCTGAGCCTGAGCCAGTGTGCCACCAGCCATTCCTGGCGTTGCATCAGCGCCAGGATTGGCTAGGGGGGCACACTGACTCCTCGCCCTGGCGCCTTCATGATACCACGGGGCCCGGCTACAGCAGCACCCCTCTCCCGGCCCCTTCATTCTGTAAGCATCTCTGGCCAGCGCGCATGCTCGGGCTAGATGCAGCCCTACGTTTCATATGCGCACTGTGTGCACACCGTACTGCTGCTGGCCTGCTGACGTCTGCACTCTGCAGACTGTCACTCAGCAGACCAGCCAGCCCCACCCCCTGCACACTGACTGACTCGGACTCCCTATTAAATCGGGTGGGTCCCGCCGCAACCCGGATTGAAGCGCTGCGGCTGCTCAAAATTAAATTCAATATATTCATTTCTTTGTGTATGCTATGCGGTGCGTCCAGGCTTAGTGGGGCTACGCCCCTACGCCCCTATGGACGCACCGCTGCTGTTTCGTTGTGATCTTTAGTCTCAAAGTCCTTTAACAAGTTGCGGTGAGTGAGCGTCGGGACCGAGTGCGGGGAAGGGGAGGGGACGGGGGAGACCCGGGATCAGACGGGGCAGAACCTGCACCCAGATGATGCCAAATATTAAATCGCGTGGCTTATGCAAGAGAGATGCGCGTGGCTAGCATAAGCTCGCCCCGTGGTGCAGGACGATGGACTCTTTCTGCCGCCAACCTTCATGCTTCGGAGGTCGGTAAACTCAGTGCCATTAAAAGATGCAATAGCTGCATCTGATGGTTACAGTGCTTAGAAATTACAGAAGCACATTATAAAGCGCTGTATGAATAAACGTGTTTGTGGACGGAGCATCAGCACAGGGAGGAGAGACTGAATGCAAATATCGCCAGAGGGTGCGCAGATACTGGACCCGTTCTCTCCAGACCCTGGACCACCGTTCCCTCGGGGTCAAAGACGGGTATTCAAAGCGCCTCGAAAATAAAGTGGGGTTTTCCGATGAACTTGTCAAAATGTGCTTTTGTTTAAATAAACACCTTTGCAGCGGTGTAAATCCGAAACAAGTTACATCTGAAATATGTAATGAGAGAAAAATAAATTAGCTTCTTGGCAGAACGTATGTAGCTGAGCCCAGCAGGGGTCATCGGGGAGGAGGGTCTTTGCCCCCTGCTGGGCCGCAGCAGCCATAGCAGCAGCCAGCGAGGAGGCATCACACGGCAGCCCTCGCCGGACATGCAGCGGAACCTTCCTCCATGGAGCGCCAGAGAGGGCGAGACAGAAACACGGGGCATTTGTTCATATCTCAAGATTCTGCTAAGGCCCGCTCATGATCTTTCAATCAAAAGAGGACTCTATCAACACGCCCGTTTTCATTTTTAAAATGGCTTTTCTGTCTTTTTTTCCATGTTTATCAGTGACGGATAGTCAAAGCAGTTCGAGCGCGAGTTTGAAAACGCTTTCTTTATTTGCTGTTTGAAGGGTGTAATGTGAAGGGGGTAAAACACCGACCTGAAGTGATTTCCATCATGTTTGTATTGGCTAGGCATAATCAATACACACAAGATGATGGACGGAATGTTGCACAATGGCAAAACATTCAACCCCAGTCGTCACAGATCTGGGTTTAATCCATCGTTATTGTGCTCACCACGCCACCCCAATGCCAGTAAAAACCAACAGGTGGCAACCCTCATTTATGCAGCCTTGAACTTTCCAGGGCACCCAAGGATTCCTCCAACTCCAGGGTGGCAGGGCTTTGAGGGGCTTGAAATGAGTGCAATAGCGAGCCCTGTATTCATGTTCACGGGGTGGCTGCCACTCTGAAGGAGGAGCAGACTCTTCAAAGATTGCAGGTGAGGAGCGGGGGATAAAGAGTAAAATAAGCGACACAGGGAAGGGAACAAAAAGACTTATAGAAGGGTCAGGCGATAATAAGCAGAGTAGTGAGATGATAGAATGGCGCGCATCCCCCTCCCCCCCCCCGTGTGATGAGATCAAGAGCATTTTGACTTGATAAAGTAAGTGTGCAAGTCTCATTGTGCCTGTCAGTGGGTCACAAAGGTGTTCAGTCAACTTGCACATCCAATCCTTGGCCTCTCAGCAGCGTGTACAGAGCAATAGCTCCATATGTGCCAGGTTTAATTATGATTCTGTAGGTGAGTGTGTGAAGGAGGTATGCAGCAGATGAAACCTAACAGCAGGAAAAGAAAATGTTGCATATAGAGGTGTGAAGAGAGAGTGAACACGTACATGTTTGTGCATGGGAGAGGGCAGGGTGAAGAGGAAATGAAGCAAGATTGTTAAAGAGTTCCTATTTCATTTACTGTGCAGCTGTTATATATATGTAGCCATGCTTAAAGACATCTTGAAATGTTCAAACGCTAATATTCTTCTGAAAATAACCATTTAGGTGCCAGAAGGGAATATTTAAGTCTAGCCTCTCAAAATGCATGTAGAATTTGGAGTTTATTGTAAGACGAGCAATGTCCTTAAACGATAATACATGGTCCACAAGAAGAATCCAATTATTGTTTCCTTTTCACAAGTGAGCATTTGGAAATAAAGATGTGTAATTTGGTTCTAATGGTTTCGCGTTTTAACTCTCACCAACAAAAATAAGACTTGGGTCGGAGAAATTTCCCTAGAGAAAGACATAGAATTTATAAGGCAGTCCATATTTTACTTTGATTCTTTGATATGTCAAAAGGCTCCTCCAATCATTAATAAACTGAATCAATGGACAAAGGTTAACTAAACTACTTGCTTTCAATCGGTTCCCACTGGCTCCATTTCACTAACTGCATTTGTAAATAATTTTGTGTTTGCAAAGCTCTCTATGCCGCTTTTCAGCCATTCAAATGTTTTGATTTGAACAATGTAAACTACATTAGGGGCAGGCAGTCCAAGGACGCAGGACTGGATCGAAAACTCTACAATGCTGGGAAACCCCTTTGCTGGTCAGTGATTTAGATTTGTATGATAGAAACACGAATGGTTTTACCACGCTTGCCTCTTAAAAGAAATTTCTTCACTTTCGAGGAAGAAATGTTGCTACAAATCAAGGGCTCAGCAATGGGCTGTCCCTTTGCTCCTGAAATAGCGATCCTCTATATGGGCCAATATGAGGAAAAGTATGTGTATAATAACAACCCATACCGAGATCACATCCACCAGTGGCTAAGATACATAGACGACGTGTGGTGTATCTGGAGTGGCACACAGCTGTTGGAGGAATTCCACTGCTGGCTTAATAACCGGAGTCCGGATATCAAGTTCAGTCTCTGCTATGATGCAAAAGCCCTACCATTTTTGGACGTCGAAGTCAAGTCATCTCCCGAAGGATTGGCATGCACACTTTTCCAGAAGAAAACGGACAAAAACAATGCCCTCCACTTCTCGAGCTACCACCCGAGGAGTCTCAAAAATAACTTGCCCTATGGGCAATACCTACGGGTCAGACGGAACTGCTCAAGGGTACAAGACTTTGATGTCCATGGTGACGCACTCACAAAGAAATTGCAAGAGAGAGGTTACCCCCGCAAGCTCCTAAAGCATTCCATGAAAAGGGCCAGATGGACCCCTAGGGAACATCTACTAGAAAAGAGGCAGAGATCGCCTACATCGCGAATGGTCTGTGTGTCCACCTTTGGACCTCATACCCACCCTTTGCAGAAGATTATCCGAAAAAACTGGCATCTGGTGGAAGAAATTATGCCCGAGGTAGGTGCTCCATTATTTGCCCTCAAGAAGAACCGGAGCATAGGACAGCTGATCACATCAAATCATCCCCAACCAAAAAAGGACACCCAGAGTACCATCTTTGGCATGACCCCTGTCAAAGGACATCGCAAATGCGGGACATGCTCTGTCTGCAATCTCACTATGGAAGGTTCATTGTTCTCTGATGGCAAAAGATTCTGGCGCCATGAAGATCACACGAATTGCAAAACAAAAAATGTAGTGTATGCAATTCAGTGTCCGTGTGACAAAGTGTACATTGGCAAGACTACACAAGAGGTCCGACAAAGGATCATACAGCACCGCTCCCGTATTAATAACAAAGTCCTTTCAGCACCATTAGTGTCACACTTCTTACAACACAAACACTCGACCAATGACCTGAAATGGACTGTGCTGGCAGCTATTAAAGGTGGAAACGGTGACCCGGAGACACGTTTGTCCCAAAAAGAAGCCTATTTAATTTTGAAATTCGACACAACCATCTCAGGGTTGAACGAAATGTCGGAAGTCAGCAACTTGTAATAATGAACCTGATTCTAATTTTGTCTGTGACTGTTTCTCATGCTTGGTTGTCTCAGGGCAGCACCACGGCGCATTATGTCTGCAGCGCTTTCGCTAGGCACTTGAACTACCAGTTCCAGCATTCCCAGCATCTAGACACACCCAGCCAATATGGCCGCTCGTCACTTTTAAACTATTGAAACCGGCTCGGGCAGCTTGGTTGCCAGACGCCGGAGTGACTGAGGTGGAGGAGAACGCCCTGTTTCCTGCTTCTCGAGTAAGTTCTCTGTTAAAAAAACTCCAGCATGCCACCGGGTTGGTGAGCCTACGCAGAACGCTGCGACCTTTGGCTGACTCGGGGTGGGGGCGCGCTCGCCATCGCTCTGTATCTAATCAAGCCCCGTTCACTTGTTTCATTCACAGCGTTTGCGTAAACTTCGCTGGACCGATCAGCCAGACTACCCTTCACCGCGTCAAACTGTATTCAAGCCAGGTATGCTCCCCTCTTGCAGCCCTTTGCTAAACGTACATAGTGCTTGGGTTACATAGACTCACTCGTGGGCGCTCTCATTCTGTTCCCAGGCGCTGTGCTCTCTGTACAACAGAACCATCCGCACTCAGACTAACATCGTGGATGCCACAAAATGAATCAGGTATGCCCATTTCCAAGTCACTCCTGGCCCCGTACGACACATAAGCTCCTTGGTAGTGACAGGCCACTCTCTATTTTTCTGCAGACACCGAACATCCCGTGAGGCTGCTGCCCGTATACATCTGCATAACTAACACTACAACCAGGTAGCTACAACCTTTGGTCCTTGAGTCTGCTGAGTCCGTAAGACGTGCTTGCAATCTATACTCGCACCATATTTCATTATGATTATTCACAGTTACTGCTATATCCAGTCCGTGTCCTGAGGAGAACCCTAAACCTTTCTGTGGTTCGAAACGCGTTGACCCTGAGCCAGGGGTAAAGAAGAAGGGTGCCACTAGAGACTTAAATCAAATTACACTCTCTGTCCCTAGTCGAGCGACCATCTTAACATCTAATCGCTGGCTCTATAAGACTAGCAGGCATCTTCTATGAAATGTGTTGTCCGCTGGTCTTCTGTTATAAATTTTGAAGGACTGGTGCCTATTGTTTCTGAAATATTGCATGTAGGCATTGTATTTACATAATTTGCTTATCGCTATCTTATTTGTGGTGTGTTTGCAAACCTTGCATCATTCTTGTATATATTGACCACTTGTATATATTGTGCACATTTTGTTTTTGGATGCATTCTTTATTGTTTGATGACTGTTTTTCTCTTCTTTGACATATAAAAATGAAATGTACAAAGTTTTTTGAATACTAGAAAACAGATAAAATAACGCATTGACCACTCGGTACTTCTAGGCTGGGTGTGCCCAAACAAAAATAAAAAAACAAGTAAAACCTGACCAGCCATCCTTTTGTTCAGTATAGTTGAGTGGTCCAAGTTGGTCAGTGACCGGACCCAAACCTTTTCCTTGCCCTGCCTCTACCACGCAGCCCAACTACGAATGTGTCTTAACCAAGCATTCCTTTACCATAAATTTCCACGCATAACCACGAATTCCGTTACCACGAAATTTGGTGGTATAAGCATGAATGGTAAAGGGGTATGTGTGGCTAGGGTCGCCTCTACCCCTCCTCCACCCTGACCACCCCACCACCCCTGCCCCTGTGCTGCCCCTTAAACTACCACATTCCATTCCACTGCCCTAAAACCTACCCGACCCCCAACACTAAAAACTACCCCTCCTCCCCATTCCACTCCCACTGCCATTAGGCCTACAACTAGCCCTACCTCCCAGCCCCCTGCTGCCCCTTAAACCACCCCAACCCCTTCCATTGCCCTAAAACCTACCCTGCCCCCACTCTAAAAATGAACCCAACTACCCATTCCCCTCCCACAGCTCTAAGGCCTAAAACCCTGCCCACTAACTTACACTACCCCACCCCCTGCGCTGTCCCTTAAACTACCCTAACCCCTTCCACTGCCCTAAAACCTACCCACCCCAGCCCTAAAAATGACCCCAACTACCCATTCCCCTGCCACTGCCCACTGCCCTAAGGCCTAAGACCCAACACTACACCTCCCCCGCGCTGTCCCTTAAACAACTCCAACCAGTTCCACTACCCTAAAACCTACCCCAACCTGCCCTAAAAACAAACCGAACTACCCAGTCCCCTCTCTCTGCCCTAAGGCCTAAAACCCTGCACCCTGACTTACACTACCCTGACCCCCCGACCCACCCTGCTCTGTCCCTTAAATTACTCCAACCCCTTCCACCACCCTGAAATCCACCACAATCCTCCACGCCCTAAAAATTACCCCAACTACCCATTCCCCTCCCACTGCCCTAAGGCTTTAAACCCTACACAACCCTTTCCCCACCCTGTGTTGTCCCTTTAACTACCCCAACCCCTTCCACTACGCTAAAACCTACCATGATCCCCTGCCTAAAAAATAACCCAACTACCCATTCCCCTGCCACTGCCCACTGCCCTAAGGCCTAAGACCCAACACTACACCTCCCCCGCGCTGTCCCTTAAACAACTCCAACCAGTTCCACTACCCTAAAACCTACCCCAACCTGCCCTAAAAACAAACCGAACTACCCAGTCCCCTCTCTCTGCCCTAAGGCCTAAAACCCTGCACCCTGACTTACACTACCCTGACCCCCCGACCCACCCTGCTCTGTCCCTTAAATTACTCCAACCCCTTCCACCACCCTGAAATCCACCACAATCCTCCACGCTCTAAAAATTACCCCAACTACCCATTCCCCTCCCACTGCCCTAAGGCTTTAAACCCTACACAACCCTTTTCCCACCCTGTGTTGTCCCTTTAACTACCCCAACCCCTTCCACTGCGCTAAAACCTACCATGATCCCCTGCCTAAAAAATAACCCAACTACCCATTCCCCTGCCACTGACCTAAGTCCTAAAACCCCACACATTAACTTGCACTACCCCAACCCCCACCACCTTGCTCTGTCCATTAAACTTCCCCAACCCCTTCCCTAAAACCTATCTGACCCCCTCCCAGCCATGAAAAATAAAGCCCAGCCCCACTTATCTCACGGCAGTGTCTTCTTCCTTCTGTCCTCCAGCATCTAGACCATGCACTGCCTTAACCATGCATATGTGTGGTTATGGCATACGCGTGGTAAGGCAAGTGTGGTAGAGCTTGCCTAGTCGGAACACGTGCGGTTCAGACTGCGGTGTAAAGCAAGCCCTCCAGACTATAAGATACTTTTTTGGAACCATGACACACACAGGATGGCTGTTTTTCATGGAAAGAATATGTCAGGCTTCACCTTAATCTTCATTGCTGACAGTAAATCTCTTACAGATGACTCTCTTAATCCCCTGTGGTCCTGTATATCAGCACCACACACTGTTTTGATTTATGGGCACACTATATGACTCTATTAAGCAACCAGTGGCAGCTACCTATGTTATGACATCTATTAATGTAATAACTGCACTTTCACAATTGCTTTATTAAACTTCCTGCTTTCTCAGATTTGCTTCAAAATGCACGATTTTTCTTCTTTTTTTTCAAAATTTTCTTGGGGGGGGTAATCCCCCCAAACCCCCCTTTTGGGTTTCGGCCTCGCTCGCTGCGCTCGCTCGCTACGTGTTGTATGGAAATCACTTTGCGCCCCACCGCTTTCAAATGTCACCCACCGCCCCTGCATTACAGTGAAGCTAATGTGTCACTTCAAATTCAACCCTTTCAGGAAGTATTATTCAGTAGTCACCAGCAAGGCTTACCCCAGTTAGGCAAGAGTGTAAGCATTCCAAAGTTGATACCTCTTTTTTTGTTGCCAAGTTGTCAATTGATGGTCAGCACAATTAAGCGAGCACAAAATTTCCCAGGCAGTAGCCAGAGGAGGGACCAAGAGGCAGTAGGGTACTGGTAGACGGTCAGCCTCCAATCAACTATAGTAAACACAATAGAGACCGCTCCCAGTTAGAGACCAAATTGAAATAGAGTGAGGTGCTTAGTGGTAGTGAGGCATCTCACAAAAAGTGATAGACTGGCATCACACACCACCAGGTGTCATGCTTCATCATCTGCCAGTCCTCGCCATCCAGAAGCTGTGTTTGGTGGAGGGCGGGCATGCACCTGGAGACAGGGATGCACTTCTAAGTGAGTGGGGGCCCAGGAGTGAATGTTAAAAAGCCATCACAGTGCAACCATAAATCCTTTATTCAAAAGGGAGACTGTGTGGAGTTAAAAATGGAATAGTGCGGTGAATGAGGATCCTATCAACCCGTCACCGCTGTGATTTTTTTTTTAAGAAGGTCAACCTGTTTCTGCCAGTTGTCCCTCTGGGTACATGGCTTTCGTCAGGACCAGATAAAAGGGGGGCTCCGATCTTACCAGACATTATTGGCAGAACCACTGTGTGGGCGTGATCGCTAATCGCACTCCACTGACTGGGTCCATGGACCTGTAGCAATATATACAAGAAAAAAGTGCATTTTACTAACAACTTGTGATTAATATATTCGGTCTGTGAATTTTATAATCCACATTTCAAATTGTGGAATTCAATAATAAAGTCCAGTTATCAGTGATAGTGCTGAAAACTGGAGAGATTTCGGGATTGAATGTCTTACCCTTTAAGAAGGACGGCTTGCCCCGTGGGAGGATTTTTTTTTCCGGAAAATCCCCGTGGTCACACTATGTTAGAGAGAGAAGACGAGGTATAGTATATGCAGAGTTAAAAATATCTAGATGGTAATGATTACCGGTTTAGACTTGTGAGCCCTTACGGAGCAGCGTTTCAAGACTCACCGATTAGAGGGATAGTTTCCTTCTGGGCACCTAAAGTATGCGTCTCTCCACCTCCCCGACGATGCAATGGCTCAGCGGCAGGCGGTTTTATAGTCATGCCCCAAATACCACTAAGCACCTCACTCTATTTCAATTTGATCTCTAACTGGGAGCAGCACAATTAAGCGCCTTCTTAGAATTATGTTGTAATGCATAGCCATAGTTCCTTATACCAGGCTTCACATGCATCTGCTCCAACAATGCCTCGCTCTCAGGGCGGGGAGTGCAACTTCAGCCCTTCACCATTCAGGGCATGTGATTGCAGCAACAGTGAGCTCCACATCAGTTACCTTGAGCTCCTGGCCATCCAGCTAGCTCTCAAGGCTCTTTTTCACCTGTTTCAACACAAAGTGTTGTTTATAAAAACAGAGAACATAACTGCAATGTATTAAGTCTGCAGTTCAGAATATTGTCTGGTCCCTCCTTCATCTACAGAAACCAGGCCTCGCTTATACTTCTATACAGCTTCACTTAGCTGCTTTTGCCCATTACATGCAAAACAGAGACAACCCTTCTTTGTTCAGAATCCCTGTCATCAAGGCTTTCATAGAAGGACTCAAGGGTATTCCACCTAGGGTACCCCACCACACCTGTCTGGAACCTTAATGTTGTCTTTACCAAACTCCTGGGCCCACCTTTTGAACATTTACACCTGTGCCCATTAAAGTGTAAATTTCCTGGAAAGTTGCTTTCCTCGTTGCTACCATATCTTCACGGTGTTTAACAGGCCCGGTTCTAGAGGGTAGGGCGGGCCCACCCAAGGAAGATCCTGGACCACCCAAGGCCATCCAGAAGTGGAAAAGCAGGTTCATATACTTGGGCCAACTTTCCTGCTGGTGCACAACCCGAAAGGCTGCTACAGCTTGGCTGTGACTTTCAGCAAGCCACAGAGTCAGGCCAGTCCATTGTTATGGGCAGAATGAAAATGGCCAGGCAGAGGTGGCACTGCATGGTGAATCTCCTCCCATCACAGGCCTCTGTAGATGACGTTAAGCCTTTGGGAAGCTGCTGATGCTTTTGAGCAGCACAATTAACAAGTCTTAGGTGAGGCACGTTGGCAGGTCACAATGATCGGATAGTAAAGCTAGGGAGGGGGAGCTTTCGTGGTTTAAAAACTGTGTAGTGACATACCAGAAGTAGATTGGAAGTTTAATTCTGTGCACAGCGAAGAGCAATGGAACTTCAGAAATAAAACAATAAGGACTGAAGTATCCTTACATATGACTAAAATTGTAAAAAAGGAAAATTCGATTTTGACAAAGTTGCAAGAGTGACAAAGATCCAGTGAAAACATTAATGCACCCTCTGATGGGGCAAAAGGAGAGATGAGAGCAGTGCAGAGATAAAGAGAGAGAGACAACAAAAACATAAGAGAGGGAGTAGAGACTAACAGAGAGAGAAAAGAGGGAGAAATTGAGGAGGGAATAGAGGAAAGAGGGTAGAGGAGAGGGAAATAATTATAGATAAGCACATTGAGAGAGTGAGACGGGGGAAAAGAGAGGAGGAAGCCGCCAAGGAAAATATGAAGTGAGGAAAGACTAAGTGGAGAGAAGGGTAGAACAAGAGATTGGTAGAAAGAGGAAAGGGTAGAAACAAAAGTGGAGAGAAGGGTGAAGCAAAGGGATGAAAAGACAGTGAATGACAGAGTGAAGGCTGGATGTTGAAGAGGATATTAGAGGTTTACTGGCCAGTAATAATAAGGAAAGGAGAGACACAGCCTCACAAACACTTCTTAGTTCTGACGTTACAGCACTCCACAGCTTGGTGACACCTAGAGGAACTGCCGTATATGGAGTAAACCCCAAAAAATGTCAACAATAAACAATTCCTAGGCCACTGCTAAGTATCCCAATAGGCAAATCCTACAACACAATAGATAAAAAATGAACACAAGTGTACTGAAATAGATGATGACAAATTGATTAAACATAAATATTGAATTTATTATACAAAGTATGCATATAAATTATATAAATTGCACAGTAAGTAGTCATAAAAATAATATCAACATATATCAAACAGTGAAATACATAAAAAAATAATTAAAGAAATCAAATACATACATTGTATTAAAATCAGATATCAGTAATAAAAATTGCTATAACACAATAGTTGAAAAGGTATAAATCTGTAATAGTGGTTATAAAGAAAGGCATAGTATCGTCAAAGAAATGCCGCCTGTGGATTCTCTACTGTTTCTAACAATTCCTCCAGAAATAGGTGGATTTTCCCTTACCTCAACAATAAAACCTACTTGTGGTTTGATCTCTACTAAAGGTAGAACAAGCCCTACACTTTCCAGAAATAATCTTTGGTAGCTGCAGAGATGAAAGCACCCACAAGGACAGGAATCTAAGTAATGTCTACAGAGAATGGACTTCTGCAATTGTCAAGGTTTTCTAAAAACAGGTAGTTACTGACAGCAGCAAGCCAGTAAATGGGACACAATGAAATAAAACATTAGGTGTAAGACACAAACAAGTCATTGGCCAGAGGGAAATGAGGGTAGCTGGCATGAGAAAACACAATTGAAGAAAGGGAGAATTTTTAAGACAGGAAAAAGAACTGAAGTAAAAATCAAAGATGCAGTAGAAATTGAGAGAGTGAGGAATTAGGACATGGGAGGTAGAAAAAGAATGAAGGATAAGAGTGTATGTGGGAGACAGGAGTGAGAAAGAGGGGGAGCTTACAGACTAAAAGAGATAGAGGTAAATAGTGATGGGGTTATGGAAATGAGAAAAATCCGGGCTACTACAGAGAGAGAGGGGGGGGAAGAGATGGAAAACAGCAGAGCCTGAATAATAGGATGGGGAATGATATAGGAGTGGATTAAAATAGAAGGGTTTGTAGAATGGGAGAAAGACAGAGGGCGGGCGACAGAATGAAAAGTTGGTATGATATATGGACAAACATACTGAAACATAGAAAATCTAATAGATGTGGGTGAGAACATGAGTTATGGTGAAATTAAAGAGTAAAGAAAGGGAAGCAAGGGATAAACACTAGAAGGAGGATTGAAGGGCTGTTCATAGATGTGGGGGAGCGAAAGAGCAAACAAGAGCACATGTAATATATAGAAAATTAAAAGAATGGCTTTATTTAAAGTGATTGCCTCCAGCATGTCAAGCAGGGTCAGATCATGTCTCTTCCCACAGTATAAATGTCACCAAGTACCAATCACTGTCACACCCCCTAAGACATCACACTCAGAGTCACATCTTCTGGGTGCAGTAGAGTAGCTAGATACTTTGCCGCCCGTGGCGGTCCCTGTCTTTGCTGCCCCGTGGCCGCGCTGAAGAGAGCGGGGATGCTGGCGAAGAATTCTGCGATTGCCACCCGTGCAGCAAACTCCTGGAAGAGCGGGAGGAGCTGCAGCCGCCCCTAAAACTCGTGCCAACTGGGGCAACCCCCCCTTGCTACGCCACTGCCTGTGTGGCAACCAAAAGAGTCCATGAAAGACATGGATGTGTACAGCCACTGAAGCCTGGAGTTTAGCAGTGCGTTTTCTGACTTATTAAGGCTGGGCAAAGATATCAGGGGACCTCAGGGTGACCAGGAAAGTCAGTGATCTGAAGGGAAACATGATCTTTTGCTATGTAAAATTGAGAAGATACAGCACCTTGAGGATTTTATGTTCCCCAGGGGACTAAGGTGGACCAAAGCTCCAATGATTAATGTCCCTGATAAGGAACCTCTGGGCACTTAAGCTTGTCCAGGAGCCACAAGTAAATGACACTGAGCAGGAGCCTCAGCACCCCCTGGTGAGAAGAAGAGACAGGGACAAGCAGGAGCCTTGAAAACCTCTGGGTGAGCAGGATTTTGGGCAACTTGAGGGTCAAGGACCTCAGGACCCTGAGGGTCAGCTTGAGGGTCCGGGACCTGACTGAGCAATGCCCCTGAGGTATATGTTCACTCCCATTGCGAGGATTGAGGGCGAGCAGGAACTTTAGCCAACTAGCTGTGACAGTACACCTCATGCCCTTAGGGTGAGCAAAATATCAAGAAAGCTATTCGGATATAAAGGGTTTGCGGAATATCATGGTAAACTTTAGGGAAATGAGGATGTCCCAGAGCTTTCAGGCAAGAGTGAATAAGAGCTACAGGGTCTGACTGTGAACAGGGAAATCAGGTGTCCAGATGATGAGCTGGAATCCAAAGCCACCGGAGAGTGAGCTCGAACATTAGGTATCTGAGCAGGAGACTCAGAGGACCGGAGAGTGGAAATTAGCTACTCCAGTACTGGAACTTTCATAGATTCCTATAGCTTGTATCATTCCCCGTCGTCGGAATGGGAGTCTCGGTAAAAAAAATAACATAGCAGTAGGTACAAAAGAGAAAGAAAAAGGCCTAGCCCTCATTCCCTTTTGTAGCATATCCACCTCGTTTTGCAAAAGAGACCAAAGTAAAGCAACAACCAATCAGATTAGCCTCTCCCCATAGAACCCTCCTGAGAGAACCTCAGAGCCTCAGATTTTGTACAGCACGTTGTGCTAAGGGAGTCTCCTGTGAGCTCTGCTCACTTCAACTCTAGTTGACTACTTTTTCAGTATTTTTTCTTCAGAATTGGTTGGTATTTCACCTGGAAATGTCTGATAAGGAGAAGTAAGCCCTCTTCAAGGCTTGTTCCACCTGTGGCAAGAAGAGGCTGTATGTGGAGGGCAGGCATAAGTACTGCATTTATTGCCTGTACCCTGATCATAAGGCAGCGGAATGTAAGATCTGCCGCACCTTCTCAACAAAGACTCTCCGGGACCGTGAGGGTCGTCTCCTCACTTGGCTCCAGAAGCGGAAATCGAGGATGGAGACTGTCGAGTGACAGTGAGGATTCATCATCTGCCACGTCATCTAGAAGGTCAGTGAAAAGGGGTAGGGCTTCCCCGTCACCCTCCTCAGTACGTCCTGTAAAGGCCTAAAAAATAAGACCCTAAAACCCCCTCTCCCCTGTGAGTCTGAGAGCCGGAGTCCTAGCAAATCTCCTCACCATGGTGCAAAGGAGACATTCAAATCTCAGGTGAAAAAAGTTGCACCGTCCACGGGCTCGTCAACGGTACCCTCTACTCTCCACATATCGACGTCAATGTCGACGGGAGCGTCGACGATGGTTACAGCGACGACGACGAGAGTGTCGGTAGCGGCGGCGACTGTGTCGTCGACGAAAGCGACGATGACGACGGCAGGAGTGTCAACTGTTTCGTCCACTGCAGTGTCGACGACGCCCATCACTTCGTCGACGATTCAGCCATTGATGGTGGATCTTCCGTCGACGATCTCGTCGACGATAGTTTCTCTTACAACCTCATCGTCGACGGTACCGTCGACGACATCTTCGTTGACGGAGAGGATCACTATTTCCTTAAAGAGGATAACACCGGAAATTACGTCTCCAAGGAGGGTTACCCCCTTGCCTCCCGCACTGTTGCTCGAAGAAGAAGAGCACTCTGATGTAGATGACCAGGATTTTTTTGGCTATGCTCATAGCCCCTCTCAATTGTTGGTTAAATGCCAGGACACTGATTCTGAGGTCGAGTACCTTCATGAGTGCTCATACCTGCAAACCTTTTGTCGTCAGAAAGGTGCAGGCCAGGAGGTGGTTTCAGCCCCTTCTTCCCTCCTGGCTGATCTCCAGGGCATGTTACAGGATTATAGGAAGAGATTTTCTCAGACTACTCCTCCTCCCTCTTCCTTTTCTGCAGTATATGCTGTGTTGGCACCTTAAGCTTCTGCAGTGGTTTCTCCGTAAGATCCATCCCAGATGGTTTCACAGCCGCAGGTATCCAGCTCAGGTATACCTCCAGTGGTTCAAGAAGTGCAAGACGATTCCTCGGACGAGGATCAGGACGATGGCAACAGATCGAACCAAGGTGTAGAGTTGGATGATTATGTGATCCCAGACCCAGCTTCACCTATTCCGAATCCAGTGGATTCTCCCCCGGCAGACACTGGGGGGTTCCAGAAACTGATGGAAAGAGCCTCCAGTAAATCAAATCAAATTTGCAAGACCAGCCCCCCTGGCAACGTACGGTGGAAGATACAACCTGTAGAGGGTGTGGCAAAACGGCCGAAACTCTGCTGCACGTGGTCTGCCTTTGCCCACACTTTAATCTTCAACGCAGGTGCAAACTAAAAACTGAATGGAACAGGTTGGGTGCCCGGACCTGCAGGCAAGCCATAATTGTGGCCTTGAATCCAGAAAATATAGTCCTAAATATAAGGCTAGCTAATTTCATTCAGCAAGCATATCGTAATTTTAAGCAAAAGAGATCCCATAAAGCCTCCCCCTGATCTCTTTTAACCATTTAATACACTTTACAATATTTACCAACTTTTAAGGAAGATAAAATGAAATGAGCATGAGAAGTATTTGTAAGAGTATTGGGTTGTTTTTATATGTATGATACCACTGATTGCGCCTATTTTAAAACGGCATGGACTAAGAAGGATCAAGTTGTGGATGATCTCTATTTTATATGACTGATAAATAATTGATCGCGTCTTTGTTCCTATTTTAACATTTGGATCATAATGTGAATTTTGTATTCTTCTTTTAAAGATATCTGTGTTATATCTAAATAAAGACATTTGATTTGATTTGCCTCCAGTAGATTTAAACTTCCTAGGCCTTCGGTTCAGATGGAATGCTTCCTTTATGATTTTAAGGAGCCCTACAGGAAAGTGGTCCGTTCCATCCCCACTGTCAGCCATGTCTGGGATGAGGGGTTAAAGGCAATAAAGAACCCGGCTACTATCATTCCAGTTTTGCCACGCCTGAAAAAGAAGTCCCCTGAAGATAGTCCAGCGTCCTTGATAGGTCACCCGAACCCCGGATTCGGTGATATCGCAGGCGGCTCAAAGAAAGTCACGCAATCCTTCTGCACCCATGACGACGACTCCTGATAAAGAAGGCAGGCGCCTTGATAATGCAGGGAAAAGGTTTTCCTCTATGGCCAGTCTTTTGGTAAGGGCAGTGAATGCTTTGGCGATCCTTGGCAGATATGATCGCCAAATGTGGTGCGATCCATCACCATATTTAGACCAGCTCCCACAAGAATCCAAGGTGGAGGCCAAGAAGATTTTACAGGAGGGAGAAGCTATATCAGCAGAATTGATTGACTGCACAATGTATATTGCCACAACAGCTTTCTGTTCGCTGGCAGATGCAGCTGTTCTTCTTCTCCAAGGCTGGCTCAGGGCAACATGGTTCTGGCCGGAGGTCCAGAACAAGATCCTGGACCTTCCGTTTGATGGTAAGGCATTATTTGGCAAACATATCGACGATGCCCTCCAGGACATAAAAAAGGATCTCTAGAATCTCTTCAGTATCGGAAGGTTCCTTTCCGTGGTGCCAGAGGGAAGAGTACTACTTCCTACAGAGGTTCGTACCAACAACAACGGTACTCTTCTTATGGTTCTACATCTGTCGTATCGACCATAATACCAACAGAGACCAGGCCAGACCTCTTCTTTCTCTAGGTCCAATGCTAGAGGAAAACCGCATCGCCAGCGATGTGACACCTCCAAACGGCCATAGCAACGTTCTGGCTCTGCCTGCTGTACCCACCTCCCCGTTAACATCTGTCGGAGGCAGGGTGTCTCAATACCTCCACAACTGGAAACGGATAACATCAGACCGTTGGGTGCTCAACATCATTCAAGATGGCCATACGCTGGAGTTTATTCATATGCCACCTACGAAGCCTCCTGCACCATGCCTTCAAAACATCTGCTTCTTTTGCAGCTCGAGGTTCATCAGATGCTCCTGAAGGGAGCGGTGGAGCCAGTTCCCCTTTCTCAAAAAGGGCAAGGTTTCAATTCCAGGTTTTTCCTGGTTAAGAAGACGCTGGAGAAATGGCGTCCCATTTTAGATCTCAGGGAGCTAAACACCTAGCTCATAAGTCAATCCTTTCGGGTGGTCTCACTCCAGGATCGCTTACGTCTCCTCAACCCGGGAGACTTCATGGCCACTCTCGATCTCGAGGATGCATATTTTCACATACCCATTCATCCAGCCCACAGGAGTTTTCTACGGTTCACAGTAGCCAAGAGCCACTTCCAATTCAAGGTCTTACCCTTTGGACTTCGCTCTGCCCCGAGAATCTTTACCAAAGTGCTGGCACCAGTGGCAGCTTTCCTAAGGAAACAACATTTTCAAGTCTTCCCCTACCTGGACGACTGGTTGCTGAAGTCCCCGTCCTGGCGGGCAGCGGAGGAGACAGTTAATACATGTACGACTCTGTTCATCAATCTGGGCCTGACTCTCAACAAGGAGAAGTCGTCTCTCTACCCGTCCAAGAAAGCTCGATAAATAGGGGCTATCCTAGACACATCACCCAGCAAAGCTTCTCCATCCTTCGAAAGGCAAGAGAAACTGAGGTCCATGGCACATCTGTTGAGAAAAAGAAGGTGTCTTTCAGTACGCCGTTACAAATCCCTTCTAGGAGTGATTTCTTCATGCATTCCTCTGATACCCCACTGCAGGTTGCGGATGCGAACTCTTCAAGAGCAGCTAGACATGCAATGGCAGCAAGTGCATGGCTCCTTTGACGACAAGGTAGTGATTACTGCGGCGATGAAAAAAGCAGCCTTGTGGTGTACAAAGGAAGATAATTTATCCCAAGGTCTATCCTTTGTAAGCAATCCGGCTCCTCAAGTGGTGACTACAGATGCCTCGCTGGAATTCTGGGGTGTGGTGCTTCAAGACTTACATGTAAGCGGGCATTGGTTGCCTCAGCACAGTCTCCTTCACATCACCCTACTGGAGCTCAGAGCGATTCGTCTGGCACTGCAAGCATTTCTTCCACGATTGTAGGGCTCAACGATTCTCGTCCGCACGGACAACACCACGGCCATGCACTACATAAACAAGGAAGAGGGTACCAGATCTCTTCTGTTGTCTCAGGAGGCCCAGAAGATTTGGGAGTGGGTGATCCTACAAGGAATATCACTACAGGCAGAACACCTTCCAGGTGTGCTAAACTAAAAGGCGGACAGGCTCAGCAGGCTGTTGTCAGTCAGCCACGAATGGGAACTAAACCAGACGGTCTTGGAGGAGATTTTCCACTGATGGGGCAAACCCTCAATAGATCTCTTTGCCACCCCGGTGAACAGAAAATGCAAGTTTTACGCAAGCAAGCTACACCATCGCAGATCGCTGGGGAATGCGCTTTCGATAGCTTGGTCAGGAGCATATGTATACGCCTTTCCCACATTCCGTTAATAGCGAGGGTACTCCGGAAGATCAAAACGCAGCAATGCAAGATGATCCTAATAGCTCCAGTTTGTCCGAGGCAGTTTTGGTTCACGGAGCTTCACCTCCTTTCTCTGGTCCCTCCACGTCGCTACGGACGATCCCGGATCTTCTCACGCTGTCCAAGGGCCAGATCTGGCATCTGGATCCTCGTTCCTTACACCTGTCAGCATGGCTCCTGAGCAGCGAGAGTTCCTAGATCTTCATCTTTCAGAGGAAATAAGAGATGTTCTCTCTCAGGCTAGAGCTCCTTCTACTAACCAGACTTACCGTTTGAAATGGAAACGATTTTGTATCTGGTTCCAGAAGAATGGTATTGACCCCTTCTCGTCTCAACCTGACCAAGTTCTTCCTTATTTCCTGTCCTTGGCTAAGACAGGGCTGGCTCGTTCATCCATAAAAGTTCACTTGGCTGCAGTTTCTCGCTACAGACGCACGGCATCTGGACCATCTCTCTGGTCATCCAGAATTGTCAAACAATTTCTCAAAGGTCTATTTAGGGTCTTTCCTCCAGTGAGGCCTCCGCCTCCCACGTGGCATTTGAACTTGGCTCTCACCCAGCTGATGAAGCATCCCTTAGAACCGGTTCATCGAGCAGATATGAAATTCCTCTCGTGGAAATTGGCTTTCCTTCTTGCTCTCACTTCGGCAGGACGTATTGGAGAATTACAAGCTCTCACAATACAGGAACCTTTCCTCCAATTGAAAAGAAATACAGTGATTCTAAGGACTAATCCAAGGTTCATACCAAAGGTGCCTTCGGACTTTCATTTAAACGAGCCGGTGATTTTCAAGGCTTTCTTTCCTCAGCATTCTACGCCGCTGGAAAGGGCACTTCATTCACTGGACGTGCAGCGATGCTTGAAATTTTATCTGGACCGTACTAAAGGATTTCGGATATCTTCTCAATTGTTCATTGTATTTAGTGCTACCCCCAAGGACTTACCCTTGTCTAAGCAGGGTATCGCTCGATGGATCTCCAGTGCTATACAGTTCTGTCATTCTGCAGCGGGCAAGCCTCTAGAGGGCAGAGTTAGAGCACACTCAACAAGGTCCATGGCTTCCTGTATGGCTCTCTTCGCGGGAGTACAGATTGAGGATATCTGCAGGGCTGCGACTTGGAGCAGCACGCACACCTTCACAAGACATTACTGCCCGGAGGCCTCGGCACAAGAAGACACGGCTGTAGGCCAAGCAGTCCTGAGGAACCTCTTCCATTGAGTGGTGAGCTTTCCTTTCTTTCTTATTGTTATTTGCACATTTTGATATGTTTTCTTTATATGATTGCACTGTTGATTAATGTTTTACTTTTACAAAAATAAAAAGGAATAGAGGAAGAGATGTCAATGAGGGAGCAAAATGTGCTTCTTACTGCTAGCTACTCTGATACAAGCTATGGGAATCTATGAAAGTTCGAATAATGGAATAAGAAAACAAGTTACTTATCTGTAATTTTAGTTCTCCACTACTGGTAACTTTCATAGACTCCCATGTGCCCACCCTCCTCCCCTGGGAAAGCTCAGCCCTCAGCAGGTTTTTGCTTATACTGTTACACAACGGCTACGAAAATCTGAGGCTCTGAGGTTCTCTCAGGAGGGTTCTATGGGGTGAGGCTAATCAGATTGGTTGTTGCTTTACTTTGGTCTCTTTTGCAAAAAGAGGTGCATATGCTACAAAAGGGAATGAGGCCTAGGCCTTTTTCTTTCTCTTTTGTACCTACTGCTATGTTATTTTGTTTACAGAGACTCCCATTCCGACGACTGGGAATGATACAAGCTATGGGAATCTACGAAAGTTACCAATACTACTGCTATGTTACAAACAAAATAGGTAACAGGGTAAAGAGGGCGCACTGCAAGAAGTAAGGCTAAAGTCCAAATTGCACAAGTTACAGCAGGTGCTCTAAGCAAGAAAGGGAAGGTTACCTCACTCCCCCAAAATCCCTTGAGCAAAGCTCTGGGTATACAAGATTCAAATTTCTTGCTGAGCACTCAAAATTGAAAATATCCTGATTTCATAATTCAGTCCAATATTATTAAAGTTGCAAGTTCATCTTCAAACAAATTCAAAATCAGACACCAAAGTCTTTAAGTAAACGTGATGATTTCAGTCCATTTCCAAATAAAAACACCAAGGTACGTGATGTAGGTCCTTTTATTTCCAAATCAAAAACACACTCTGCAGCCAACACGTGTTTCGTTGGGCATTAGTCATATGCCTAATCAACTTCCTCAGGGCTGCAAGCCAAAAAATAATACAAACAATATGTAACACACCTTCCACAATAAATGTTGGTCACTTTTATAAACTATCAGGAAATTGTTTATACAATTAAATCTAGTCACCACCTAAGTGAAATAAAATAGAGACACAGATCCCTAAATTGGTGACAAGTAAAACACAAACAATATCAATATTGTGACTCCAGGTGTCTAAAGTTAATTCACAAAACATTCAGATTTGTAGCCAAATTCATAAGTATACAAATAATATTTACCTATAATCAGTAGATCTTGTTTTTATAAAGTCGAACTTCGTAAAAGTAGAAATTAAATCTGGAATGATATAAGGGAACTCTCAGTCCCGACCCAACACCTCGCGCCCAACAGGAAAGAGGACACTTAAATATTCGTGCATTAATTTTATAAAAAATTGAATTAACATTCTTTATCTAACCTATTCTAATATTTAGTTCTAGATTAAAGTTATTGTCCCTGTTTTTTATAAAATCATAATCATTGGTTATTTCACAAAATCGTAATCATTGGTTATTGAGATATCCATCCAAGTAATCTAGCATGAGTATACTAGTAAAACAACAGTTATTCACCCTATTAATACACACAACCGTCGTAATTCTGAAGAGTGTATTACCTTATTAAGTTTTCAACACCTGATTGCCAGTTCCAATTTCATTCAATTTGTCGTCCCAATATCACAGGTCCCAGTATCTGTTAACAGAACACCACATAAGTCCATGCTTCTCTCATTCCTATACCAAATCCTAAGTTGTTTCATATAATCACTCACCCGGTTTCTAAGCACAATCCTAGTGTATTCGGGTTTTAGACTGGCGTTTGTTACGGCCGCCATGTTGAATAAGTACACTATGATCGTAATTTCTTCAAGCCGATCATAGTAAGATAAATTACTTAATAATGAAGTAATTTTGAGTATTCGGAATTTAAAATCAATCTAAATATATTAAACTACCACTCTTCGTATTTACCAACACATTTCCGATTTTGCGTAATTTTTTAAATAAGTCACCAAATCAAGTTTCTAAATAGTAATCAATATGTATCAAACCAATAATCAATTTATAATCGCCAAATATATATAGCTTTGAATATCTGTCAGTATTCTTAACTGATACCGAGTTTATTTTTTCGCCGCCATCTTGGAATGGGCAAAAAGAATATAAAATCTCTATTTAATCAAATAATACTCCCATGTTCTATAAAGTATAGAGTCTCAAGTTCATTATTACCAATCAATGTTCTAATCATATTTATATATCTCATATCTGAATACTTGGAACACTTGTGTTTAACATGTGCTCGACTGAAAATATGATATTGGGGCTAGATCATACTTTTTCTTCTATACCTATCTAACTATTAAGAACACAAACATTTGACGTATACTCCACTAAAACTATGATATTTAGTACTAATTATACTTTTGTTCTATTACCTAAAATTTCCTATCATATACTATATCATATGTCCTTTCTCTCTTGAAGGGTACAAGAGTCAGCGTCAAGGTAGAGGGCGCCCCTCATCACTCCGTTATCATTATTTCTTGATCAACATAATGAAACAAATTACATCGTAATGTATTGGTGCATCTCAATCCAGATAGATAACATCACAATGTAATTGTAGCATCTCAATCCAGATCCATGGGGACATGGCATAAGCATTGGAAGAATCCAAATTTCACTAATTATTCTAAGAAGCATTCCAAGAGTTACAGGTAAACGTAAAAACAGAGGATACTATTTTACATTGTTCAATAATTCGGTTTAGCATCATAGTCCAAGAAGTTACTGTTCCCCCAAAAAATACTGCAGTTCTGTATCAACATTAAGTCCCTCCTCTACAGCCCGAAGGACCATAATCCATTTTGCCTCTCTACGTCTCAGTTTTAGCAACCTATTGCCCCCCCGTTTATCCATAGATACATGTTCGATACCATCATAAAACATTTTATGATTTACAGAGTCATTCTTATTTTGGATCATAAGTGAGGCAATAGGGTACCTGGTATCTCCATTTTTCAGCGCCCGGTAATGTTCCACCGTTCGGTCCTTAAGCCTTCTCACTGTACTTCCTACATAAATCTTCCCACTACTGCTATGTTATTTTGTTTACTGAGACTCCCATTCCGACGACGGGGAATGATATAAGCTATGGGAATCTACGAAAGTTACCAATACTGGAGAACAAAAGTTACAGGTAAGTAACTTGTTTTCTTTGGGGATCTTCTAATAAGTGGATAGTTAAGAGACCAACCGATGGTGAACAAGAGTCTGGAGGCCTTAGGGTGAGCAGCACCCATGGATTCTTAAGTGTGAACAGGATCCTACAGACAAGAGGATTCTTAAGTGTGAACAGGATCCTACAGACAAAAGGATCCACATGAACTTCGGGGGTCATGTTGGTCAGGGCGAAGCAAGGATCCATAAGAACTGCCAGGAGTTTTAGGACCTGATTTCGGAGAGAGGATTTAGAGATCGGAGGATGAGTAAGGGTTTAGAGTATCAAAGAGTTCGGGTTTAGAGGATCAAAGAGTGAGCAACTGATTCGAGAACATATTAGTTGGAAGACTTGTGAGTGTGCTGCAGGGCAATAATAGGGTTTCCAGCACTGGATAATGTTAATGGTTCTAGAACATTTGGAAAGTGTAATTTACCACAAATGTCTCCCCAAATTAGCTCCCCGATACTAACCAAGCAATGTTTTGTGAAAGGTTATGATCTGTAAATGGTGGGCCACTTGTA